>NC_139512.1:266883749-267293749 GCF_947247035.1 Vipera ursinii | reverse complement strand
AAAGTTTAAGATCTTACATACAGCTCTTTAAAATGATGGCTGGAGAAATGTTTCTCCTCATAAAATAGCTGCCATGATTTCCAGAGTGTCCCCAAGGTGTAAAAAGTTGATTAATCATAGAATAAAAGGCAAATTCCTTGCTGTGGACCATGTGGAAAGAGATTGAAATATTGAGTATGATAATTCCATTATATCATGCCATGTGTTTCCTCCTCCTCCTCCTCCCCCTCCTCCTCCTCCTCCTCCTCCTCCTCAAGATAGTTGTCAAAAATACAAGAAACATTGGCTATTTCTAAACATTCAAAACCCAGAATAAATCAGTGCAAACAATACAATACAATTAGTAAAAAGTACAAAAGTAAAATAAAATCCAGTTTCCCAGTGCAAAGCTAGCACTTAAAATCAAACAAAAGTGAATTCTCTAAATATATGCTTTATTCTGTCAACATATACGATATGGGCATCTATGATGTTAATGGTTACCTTATTTTAAACAAGATTCTGCAGAGCTGAACACAGTGGAGAAAGTGGTAACAAATGATTAAGAACATTTTCCCCTCTAAGGAAAAGCTAAAGAATTTGGACTGTTTTAAAATAAGCTTACTTAAAAGGGTCATGTTGGAGTTTTGGGAAAGTTGATTGGTTTCTTCTTCTTTGCATTGGATTAGAGCAGCCTTTCTCAAGCCAGGGACTTTTAGATGTGTTAGATTTTATTTCCCATTCCCTGACTGACATTGGCTATTTGTCCTTAAGATAATAATCCTTAAGGCTGAGAAAAAGTCCTTAAGGCTGAGAGAAAGAGTTCAACACCTAGTGAACTGAGTGGAGAACTACGTTTTCCCAATCTTTGACCTACATCTAACCACTACCTTTCACTGGCTTTCCCAGTGAAAAATGGCTTAGATATCCGCACACCCATTAAGCACAGGTGAATCTGGCCACCAAGCCTTTGCCAGGCAAGAAACCCATTTCTTTTCTCACAGAATTATGTCAAAATTGGCAAACAGCACAAAGCAACTTTAAATCCTCCAAAGTACCAGAATAAACTGCACAAATTCCAAAAGTTTAGGCAGGTTTTCCCTCTGGGAACCAAGGCACACCTTCCATAACTTTTCGATTAACAGTTTGATTTGTCAACACAAAAGAGGTCCTCCCAGGAAATGTGTGTTTACAATTGACCTTCTTCTTCAAGGCCGTTTAGCATTCAGAAAATACATCTGACTGTGCTTATGGTCCATGGAGATCCACAAGGTGCTTGCAGCTGGTACAGATACCTCATTAGAAATTCATTTTTTCCTGTCATAATAACAAAGTGCAGAGCAGCGGTGGCAACCTAGCTTCGTATGGGAAAATGCACAAAAGGGGACAGCTGAAAGAAGCTGTGCCTTTCTCCTGTATTTTTTTCTTTAGTCTGTTAGAATCATCTTCAAAAGAAGCAGCTTCAGTTCCACCCCTTACCCCACCCCCAACTTTTCAGAGGCTGAATTTTATTGAATTGCATTATATATACCTACTGCCCCAAAACCAGCTTCTTTGGAGCCAACTTATCCATTCTCTCCTGGTTTGTTTGCTTCTTACTTTACAGACTCTGAAAGTTGTGAAACTGACATGTTCTTATTGGATTATAACAATGTCGAATGGTTTTATTAGGAAACCAAGGCTTAGTGACTGAGTAACTGTCAAAATGTATGTGGACCAATTTAGCTGTCCATTTCACGGTTGAAAGGGAAGGTGGGAGAGAATAGCTGCCAGTTCACACCTCTCCTGCGGGTATGTTTAATCAAATGCATCATGTTTAAAATGTAAAGACAGAGGAAATGGCTCTGCCAAACCCTCCTTTTGAAGTGGATTGCCATGGCTCATCATGCAAAACAGATCCTGGTATTCAAGTCTTGAATAATCTGAACTTGTGGATGCAGTTTACAAACCCTAGTCATAACTTTGAACACATCTCTCATATATTGGTTTTCTTTTTAAAACAGGCTTGTTGCAGCTCAGATTGAGCTAAACAAGGGCAGAGTGTGATAAAAGATGCAACCGATCTTAAACCAAACAAAAAATCTAAAGCAGAAGAATAATTACACAAATAATTGATTAGGCACCCACAGATGATAAAATGACAGGGATCTCATATATTAGATTATACCAAATTCATGGAAAGAAAGAACTGTTACAAAACTCTTGAGAATGTATAAAATGATCACATTAGCATCAACCCATGCAATCCAGAAACATATACAACTATTGGTGTCAACATTGCAAGCCGTTATGTTTCCAAAGCTGTATAAATCAGCCTCTTGAACTCCACAAGATCTAATGCCCTAATTACGGCTATGATTCTGACACAGGAAATGAAAATACATGAGAGTCCCTCTTCATTTGTGAGCCTGGAAGAAATACTTTTTAAAAAGCAATGTTTTTATAATACATAGACCAAGGCCGGGTAACCTGTAGACCAGGGGTAGGCAACCTTGGCTCTTTTATGACTCGTGGACTTCAACTGGCTGAGGAATTCTGGGAGTTGAAGTCCACGAGTCATAAAAGAGCCAAGGTTGCCTACCCTTGCTGTAGACCATATGTGGTAGAACCATTTTTGGTCCAGGTTTTTGGCTTTTGGTGGCTGGGCTTGGGAGGGAAGTGAAGCTGATTCTTTCTTTATTACATAATTTATACCCTGCTCACATTCGGCAGACTCTGAGCAGCTCACATCACAATAATTCTTCATCATCAATTTAAAAATCAGAATGTGAATGAAGTACTCGAACTGAATTAAAATAAAAAAATAAATAATTTATCAAAATTAAAAAATTAAATAGCTGAGTGAAATAACAACAATGAAGCAGGGATGCCAAAGCTACTTTTTAAAAGACCTCTAACTCATCGCCCATTTTTGAAGAAGTTGAAGGGAGGGCTGGTGGTAAGTAACTTTTTTTCAATGCTGTTGTAAGCTTCAAAAGGTGCTAGAGATGTTGTCCCTTTGCCTATCTCCATAATCTTCTGACACACTGGAGTGGAATTTTTTTAAAGATCACAGAAGTTCCTCATAAACAGTAAAGGCCTTCCAATGGAGAATTAAGTCACAATGTAGAGCATCTGTGAGAAGGAGCAGTGATGGTAAAGGGAGATCACTTTTCTCTTGACATGATTCCAGATCAGATTAGGGAGTCAGCTTCTGAATAGGGCTTAAACTCGTTGCACTTTCGTTCCATTAAAACCAACACAAAAATTTAATCTTGATTTTAATCCTATTGTTTGTAATGGGAATTAAGATTGCAGGATCATAGTGTCTTCTCCCACCATTGAGTTGATGCATAATCCACTCATCTTTAAGAGCAGAAAAATGTATCAGCCTGAACTTTGAGGTCCCCATTGTTAGTTCCTATCCTTTCTTATTCACTCAAATCACTGCATTCGCCTAACTAAACCAAATAGATACTATCCATGTTGCAACTGCACTTTCATGGTATCAGGATAAGGAGGAGAACATTATTTTAACATGGCTATAGTTAAAGACAGCTTAAGGCTGTCTCATTAATGGACTATTAATGAGAGGATGGGTAGCTATATACATCTGGTAAATATCATGAAAAAGTACTTTCCCAAAACAAAAATGGGTTCCAAGGCATGTTTATGTGAATAATTTGATGGCAGTGAGGAAAAGCCCACAGAGTTCAAGAAATCTAAATCCAACCTAACACATCCCTGACTGGTGGCTGTTTATTTTCTGCTTGGACATATCCTGCAAAAGAAAACATACCGCATCTCCAATTTTGTGGTTTAATGGGCAGAACTGGTCTTTTCTGGGAGCAGTTTTTCCTAAGGTTCAACTGTAAACTACCTTCCTGTGATTTAAGATCATCATTCTATCTGTTGCATTATGGACAACAAAAACAGACAACAAATCTTGGACCCTTGCAGGATATCTCTTTAAAAACTTGAAAAGTGCTGTCTTATCCTCTGTTAATCTTCTCTTCCTAAGACTAAATATTTCTATTTCTTTCGATCTCTCCTTCACTGATTTGTCCCACTGTGCTAAGCCACCTGCTTCCTGCTTAAACATGTTGGAAATTGAGTCAGAGTAAGACATAATCCTTTGAGCTGTGTCAGCTTGTCCCTTTTTCATTCCTGTCCAGTTCTTGTCAGCCTTGCCATCTTTTATTTTATTTTTGACTATGGATGATGTATGTATGTATGTATGGAAGGAAGGAAGGAAGGAAGGAAGGAAGGAAGGAAGGAAGGAAGGAAGGAAGGATAAGATACTTTAAAAAATCTACTGGTGTATACAGTATGTTAAACAAACAAGAATAGCCAGGAAGAGTAGTGGTCAATGAGGAGGGAGGAGATATACTTGTGAAAGCACACAGAGGCCAATAAGAGTGGAGGTGTTTGCATTCAATGAAATGAAGTGTAGCAGGCCAACCAGGGAACAACACTTGCTGGCACAAGTCAGCAAACATTACTCAATCTATAGCAGAAAATGATGGGCAGAACTTATCCTTTGATGGACTGGATGTAGGTAGAGAACAATGTCACACATTCCTGTCCTCAGTAGATAATCAGTGGTCTCTATTCACATTGGAGCAAGCTGTTTGTACAGTTCAGTTTCCAGTTTCATGATCTTTCTGGTTGTCCTTTAGTGAACTTGTTCTTGGTTTCAGATGACACAATGCAATGTAATAAATTCCAGCTATAGAAGCTCATCAGAGTTTTTACTTTTTTCTTCCACATGTACAGCTTATCTCCTGATGTTGCCACAGTCAAGTAACGAATGCAAATCCATGAGATCATTTATCATTCAAACAAGAGGCTGGGAAATTGTTGAAATTATATTAGACTGGATATTCCGAGCCATTTTTAAACACTGAAAATGGCTATTCCACAGGTCTGCAACCTGCGGCTCCAGAGCCGCATGTGGCTCTTTCAGCCATCTCCTGCGGCTCCCAGTCCTCTGCCATGTGCAGTCCAAAAAACAAAAAAGTGGGACTAAAAAAGTTCAACCAATCAATTCAAATATGCAGGGTAGGTGCATATCTCGCCTTGGCTCCACTCTCCAGTCAAATCCTGTTCTGCGCATGTGCGCATGTACGCGCATGCACACACATTTTTTGCGGCTCCCAGTTTTTCCTTTTGTGAGGGAACCGGTTCCGAGTGGCTCTTTCACTGTTTCAGGTTGCTGACCCCTGGGCTATTCAATGCAAACAGATTACAATCAGTGTGCACATCCTGAGTGTGAACCCCAGTAGACACTATAGAACTTACTTCTGAGTAAAAACATAAGAAGATGTCATTGGTCTATTTAGCCAAATATTGGTGATACTTATTACCAATGCTTCTAGTGCTACAAGAAGGTTCCCCACCCCCCAATTCCATCTAGATGTGCCAAGAATTGAACATTCAACTTTCTGCATTCAAAGCTAATACAATAACACTGGGTTGTGGTCATATTAGATAAAAAGTACACTAAACATTGTCTTGTGGGAAGCTGGCATGGAAGGTCGCAAATGGTGATCCTGTGTCCACAGTTCCCTGCAAAGTTGTAATTGTGAGCTGGGCATCCAAATGCCTGAATCATGATTACATGACCACGGAGGTACTGTGATGGCTTGAACTTTGGGGATGGCTTGTACATCCATTTCTTAAGCTCAGCCATAACTTTGAACAGGCTCTGAATTAATGGATGTAAGTGGAGGGCTACTTGCCATTAGAAACCACTTGAAGTTGTGAGCAACTGCAACTGCAACTGCAGCTGAGGCAGCCTATAAATTTGAGTGAACAAATCAATCAATTAATCAACAAACATTATGAGATCCAGATCTCCCCCACACAGACTTTTTTTTAAATGTAGCAACGTTCTCCCATGCAAAGATTTTTTCTGTCAGTGGCAGCACCAAGAAAAAAATTGGATGAAGTAGGAAAAAAAGTCATTGAGGGAATATGCTATTTACATATAAGTGTTTGCTTCTATAAATTTAGCTGTGGAGGCCTCAATTAAAGGGGGACTTGTGAAATCTTTTTTTATAGTAGGAGTATGGATCTTGCGACCTTACAGGTCTTTTTTGAAATTATAGTTCAATACTATCTGGACAGTTCTCTTGTAGAGCTCTTTAGAGGCTCCTTTTTCAATTCCGATAGCAAAAGTGATCAACCCATTGATCTGACCTCTCTGATTAACAAGTACCATCCAATGTTAGAAGGTTCCCACTCAGTCCAGTTCCAAATAGAACATTTTATATCCTGTTGAATTAAATGTGATTTAGTTCTATTTAGATGTGATTCCATGAATTTAAGCTATCTATATCTGTAACTTAAATATTTATATTCTAGCTATTGTTAATTTAATTATCAGACTAACTTTATTGCTTTTGTGAAAAGTTAGAGATCTTTATTTCTGGCAGAATACAATTATTGTGTTTGATTGCCAGTCTTTGATGGAAGAAGCAGGATTTCTTTGGTTTGGGGAGTACAGTAATCAGAAAATCAGCCAAAGGTTTTTGAGATTGTAAAAATTGGGAGTATCTGACATTACACTCATGTTATAAGGAAAACTAAGAAAATAAGGAATATTTATATTTAATTTTTTTAGAATTGTGTTTCAATTTTTTTATTATTGTTCACCACCCAAAATTACTAGTGTGAGATGGGTACAAACAAACAAGCACACTTTGTTAGAATAAAGACTATTTCACAAAACTGAGGAGAAAAGCATTTTAATAATTCAACCAATTTATTCACCTTAGTTTTTAGCAGCAACTCCAAGTTTTGATCCGTGTTATTCGGTGCTTTCAAAGACATTCGTCTTACTTTGTAATTGCATCTCATTACAGGAGATCAATGGCTATAGGAAACAGTTCTTCTAAGATTGATAACAGGGTTGTTTTATTTCATTTAATAGAGTACAGTACTATTAGGAAAAAGAGAAGGGGATTTCTTGCCTCCTTTAAGTTTGTAGCTGAAAATATGTGTAATGGAATGCATTAGTGACCTTGAGAAAAGGGGAGAGATGCCACATAGGAAACAATCAGACAAGAGGAGCTTGAGCACAATCACAGAAAGAAACTGAGACACACACACACACACACACACACACACACACAGAGAGAGAGAGAGAGAGAGAGAGAGAGAGAGAGAGAGAGAGAGAGAGAGAGAGAGACCCACACACACAGTGGATCAGGCAGTTAAAAGTGGCAGGCAGGAAATTTGTACTTTCAGACTTACAAAATTGATGTCTGCCCTCCTAGGTAAACAAGATAGGAAACTGGACTAGATGAACTAATTCTATTTTATTGTAAAGTTACATTAATAGAGTCTTGCAAATCTGAAAGTAAACCATAGAGATTCTCAGTCATCCAAGTCATGATTGTCTCAAAGGTGCTTTTTCAAAAGGCAACTGGACTTGCTTCGTTTTTCCTTGAAGACATTTTGCTTCTCATCCAAGGAAGCTTCTTGAATGAGAAGCAAAACGTCTTCAAGGAAAAACAAAGCAAGTCCAGTTGCCTTTTGAAAAAGCACCTTTGAGACAAGTCTGAAAATACGAATTTCCCACCTGCTACTTTTAACTGCCTAATCCATTAGGGTAGGTCCTTTCTCAGTTTATTTCTGTGACCGTTAAGTGATTGTGGGCTTATCTATTGGTTTCCTAGCCAGCATTCTTCCTTCTCTTTTCTCAAGATCACTAATTCATTCCATTACAGTGCTAGAAATGGGGAACTTTGAACTGAGTAAGAGGGAATCTTTAGGACGGAATGCAGCACCTCAGATTCATTCTGTCTTTCCCAAATAAAGTTTACCAATCAGTCTTTCTCTTCTCCTGCCATGTCTTCCTGAGACTAGGCCCAGCGGCAGATATGATTTTTCAGTAATATCTGTGAAGTAAAAGAAACAAAGCTTAATAAAAAAAAATATTGACAAGGCTTTTTGGCCTGAGCAGGGCAAGATCTGGCTGATGTACAGATATGATCTAGACATGAATTGCCAATTCATTTCATATTTACAACCTACTCAATCTCCCTGCCTGACCTGTCTGATGTATCTGCAGCCACAATGGTGGCTTCTCACAAGCTGACTGTGATGGGGGATTTCAACAATCCTGCTGAGCCTTCATTATTTACAGCTGGCCCAATTAAATATTTAGTTGTAGGCATGTGTGTGTTTTTTTTACAAATCATTTGGAGAAGTCATGCTCACCATTACTTTTTGAATCCTTGTTCATCCAATTTAATAAAGATTGCCATAGTGGTACAAATGTTTCCCTGGTGGAAATATTCTCCTAATATTTTAACAGAGTGTGGGATGAGTTCTATAGTTTCTTAGAGGATTATTTGGATCTTCTGCAGTGAGCCTAGAAATTAGAATGGAAATGCGATCACCTTGATGAATGACCTCCCCTGAGATCTAGTCAGGAAGAATATATTCCTCAGGGTTTTGATGGATTTCTTGTCAATCACGGCATTCTTATGGGGAACCTGGGGCCTCAGAACATAATGTTGCAGTCTTTTCAGTCTTCTCTGCCTCCTTTCCACAAACTGGAGGGTGGGATAGAGAGAACTGTATTAAAAGTTTTTTGATGGTCACACTTGTTGCCACGCAAACTCTGAGTTTTTCTGCCTCTTTTTTTTTCTTTCCCATACCCTCTCCCCTCCCAGTTGCAAATGCTTTTGAAGAACAGACCTTCATATTCATTAAATGTGTGAAATGGCAGAAGCAAAGTGTGAAATGGTAATAGTCTGTTTGTGGTTGATTAATAGAAATTTCTCCTAACAAATTTCCAGTTCCTTCTGGGGGTCATTGGAATGGAGCAGCTGTAAAGTCAGCAGGAGAAGCGTAGTTCCTTCCCAATGACAGCCCTGCCAGCTTCAGAATATGTGGATAGCTTCCTGTGCACTTTTCAGGAGGGTAGATGATGAGTGGTCATTGATGTGTCAAGTTAACATGATGATTAGTTTCCAAAAGTCTTGTGTTGTTAAGGAAAGCTACGATCAAAAATTAATAATTGGATCGCTCTCTCCGTAAGCCGCTTACTTTATTGTTCAACAGTGTGTGTCAATGTCACTGGAAAAAGTAAAAGATAAAAAACTCTCACATGCGGTAGAGAAGCATCACTGTCAAGTTATTTTTCTTCCAAACACAACTATGCAAACATGCAGAGTAAACCGATCCTGGATGTGATCCACAAAAACTTTATGCCAGAAGAAATGAGTTGATCTTTACTTTGCCCATTAGATGAATAGCTAATGGATTGATTCTTTCTCAGACTGTTAACTACCATCCCTGAAAACATTGTCCTTCAGAGAGAAATGAAGTAAGGTGTTTTGTTTGTTTGAAGGGTATAATTTATTTTTGGATCCCTCCGTTTAAAATACTGTGGTTGGGTTTTTTTTAGTCTATGAAAAAAATGTATAGGTTTATCACTGCCACTTTGCAAATGATACCAAGGCAACTTCAAAGTATGCCTTCAAATAGCCATAAGGATTAGGATTAGAATAATAGTGACCAAGTAGTAAAAGACTGGGACAAATGCTATAAGTCATTCACATGCTGGACAACAATGGTAAATGTGTGACAATGATGTATACCAGAAAACAAGGCTAACTCTCTCTTGCTATTGTTGGCCATTGGGGTAGCCACAACGCAATTTCAGGGTGATGGAACAATTATCCAAGAAGATCAGCAGATCATATTTTCATATCCCATACACCACTCACAGCTCCAAGGATAACTTTCTTGAAGAAAACGCATCACATAAATTTGAAGGGTGTGAAATCGACATGATTAATAATTATAGTTATTAGCCCGTGCACCAGCTGCTCATGGATGGTTTATTCCTTGATTTATGGTGCAGTAAATGCCCATATCTCTATCTGAGGCAGAACCAAGAGGGTATATAGCTGTGGGCACAGGGATCTGTTCCATTGCCAGGAAGTTTGCTTTTTTTAAAAAAGAAGAAAATGTGGACCAAGAACTCATCCCTGTTCAATCTAGAGGAAGTGGACCTTTTCTTTTCAGGCCTGTTTTAAACCTGTCCCCCTAGTGTCTCCAAACCCTTTGAAGTTTGGATAGCAGCTCACAAGGACTCTAGTGTTCCCACCCGCTTATGCCTTTTTTCTGTTGCCAGGCTGCAAACAATCACTATACATATTACAGAAGAAACAACTACGAGTGACAATAGAAGGAGAAAAAAAAACTAATCAGTGAGGTGCCAGAAGCGAAACCCTTTGTATCCACAGGGAATTTGTTCCCACCCCCCATTTCTCTCTCCCCTCCCCCTCTGCTTGTCTAACAACACATATATTATATTTACATGGTTGGTGACAAAAGGCAGTAATTTACTGCCCTGTCTAAACATGTTTACTGGAAATAAATTCAACAAATTACAGAGCAGCTTCAGGACATTGGACCTTAAGACAGCCCAAAGTATCTTATTCATATGGTAGATGATTGAAACCTTCATCATTTAATGTAGAAACCTTTCTTAATGGATAAAATATAATATTTGGCATGAGTTGCAATAGCCTTATCTAAATCAGATGTTTCCTGGGTCATCCTTCCCTACCCTAGTACTCATAGATTTAATCACTTACTACATATGGTGCATCGGTAAAATATATATAGTATATTGATATGCCCACATGTATGGATTTGTTTCATTAAGTGCACCTTGCTCATAACTATCTGATTATATAATTTTGCATCAGGAGGGCATCTCCCCCTCTGGTGTGCTATGTTACTCTTTTAATATAAAAATGTGAAAATAAGAATGACGCTCACAGCCAGTTTGCTGTAATGGTTAAGACACCAGCCTAGGAGCAGGAGACTGTGAGTTCTAGTCCCACTTTAGGAACAAAGCCAGCTTGGTGATCTTGGGTTGGTCTCTCTGTCTGCAGTCTTTAGGAGTCAACACTGATTTGAAGGCATAAAAGATCCCCAACAACAATATTGAATCTCTCTTTTGAGAATGAATATGCGGAAGCCTCTTCATGATGATTCATTAATAATGATCTCCATAAAAAGATTGTTGGTCCTGAAGCTGCGATAGGAGCAATAGACATTTCCTTATGTCAGAGCCTAGGGCAGACAATTTCAGTTCAAAGTCCTTAAACCATACCCTAGTGAAGAATCAACATGGCAGTATTTTCGAGTGTCCTCTGGTTCTACAGAAAATCTTCTCATGAACTGCAAACATCTGAACAAAACCTTTCTTTTTAAAGTGTTGTTTACTGTAGCTGGAAAAGAGAAAGAGTCTAAGAGTGAGCAGGTCATCCTTTTGTTGGATTGGATTGGGGTGAAAATATTTGCAGTTGTAAAAATGTTATCTGTTCTGTCATTGCTAGTCTTCTATGTTTAAAAGATATAGAAGATATTAGTTTTATATTTATTTTTGTTTATTTGGATTTAATTATTTATATGCTAATATTTATTGATGTTTATATTATAATTAAACAAATTATTGTAAAATAAATATTACATATTAATTATAATTAAATAAATTATGAGTTGAGAAGCCTTATAAATTCAGGAAGGAAGGGATGGAGGGAGGGAGGGAGGGAGGAAGGAAGGAAGGAAAGAAGGAAGGAAGGAAGGAAGGAAGGAAGGAAGGAAGGAAGGAAGGAAGGAAGGAAGGAAGAGGGAGGCAGGGAGGGAGGGAGGGAGGGTTTGGGTAGGATTTTTCCTAGAATCATTGGCAGGCTCATGGAGATATTTCTGAGAAGTTTGTTACTGAAATGAATTTTAAAGCCTCTAATAGAGAATTTGATCATAAAGTGATACGACAAGAGTCTGTTCAGTGGGAAGAAAGCATTATAGTTTGATCTTACCCCTGAAAAATACTTGACATATACCCTACAACTGAAGTAATGAGAACTCAGCCATAAGCCAATGCCACTTCTATACTTACAAATATCCACTTTCTATCCTTGCTTGTGAAGCATGCTTAAATTCAAGAAATCACAACTTAAGCAGAGACAAGAGCATGCTATGCCATGATAGTCTGGAATTTCTGTGCTAATATTCAGGAAGACCTGCAATGCATACCCACATCCTGACTAAGTATCTTTTGAAAAATCTAAATTGATCTCAGATTAGTTTCAGACTGATAAAATCATGCACAAATGTGACACATCCTACACAAATAAACAAGCGCCAATTAACAAGGCAAATTAGTCAGAAAAATATGGTATTGAATATCAAAAACTAGTATATAGGCATGTACATCTGTCCATGTGTCTGGTATGCTTCCAATAAATGTTAAAAATTATAAGAATTTATGTATGAAAGTCAAATGTATATGTAGAAGGAGAGTTAAATATAGATACAGACTGATATCATTCAAAGATCTTATTCATAAGCCACATTTGTTTTCTGCCCTTATTAAATTGTCCTATGAAATACGAAGGGACGCGGTGGCTCAGTGGGTTAGGACGCTGAGCTTGTCGATCAGAAGGCCGGCAGTTTGGCGGGTTGAATCCCGAGTGCCGCGTAACAGAGTGAGCGCCTGTTACTCGTCCCAGCTTCTGCCAACCTAGCAGTTCGAAAGCACGTAAAAATGCAAGTAGAAAAATACGGACCACTACGGTGGGAAGGTAACAGCGTTCCGTGCGCCTTTGGCGTCTAGTCATGCCGGCCACATGACCACGGAGACGTCCTCGAACAAGCGCTGGCTCTTTGGCTTTGAAATGGAGATGAGCACCGGCCCCTAGAGTCGGAAACGACTAGCACGCATGTGCGGGGGAACCTTTACCTTTACCTTACCTTATGAAATACCAGAAGTTGCTCATTTATTGCCTAAAATGTACTCTATGCTGAACACATCCAGTTATTAATATATCCTGTAGAGTTATTAATCACAACTCAAAGCAGATTCTGACTAAATTTGGCTGATCTCAGAAAAATTAAGCAGGATCACAACTAGTTAATATTTGGTGGGAAATCACCAGGAACTCACATTGCAAACTCAGACCCAAGGAAAAATGTATGCTTATTTTATTTTAAGACTGTTAGAAATGCTACTCTGGGTACTCTGATTGATTGATCAATTGCTCAATCGATTGATTAATTGATTCAATGATTGATTGATTGATTGATTGATTGATTCATTAATTGATTCACTGAATGCTATCAAATCATTTTCAATTTCTAGCAGTCACACAGATAGATTTTTTTTTCCATGACAATTTCTCACTAACCTCATCTTCCAGGTAGGTGCGCTCAGTGGTGGGATTCAAATATGTGAACAGCCGGTTCTCTGTATGGATGCTGCTTCCAGAGGTCCATTCTGGGCCTGGGCAACAAAAAATTAGCTACCGGTTCTGCCGAACTGGTGCGAACCGGATGAATCCTACCACTGGGTGCGTTTATTAAATCATCATGATCAGAGGGTTTTTTTTAACCTCTAAGTCAGGGGTGTCAAACTCAATTTCATTGAGGGCCGCATCAGCATTGCAGTTGCCCTCAAGGGGGTGGGTGGGCGTGGCCTACTGGGTGGGCGTGGCCAGCTCTACATCGTTCACATCAAGGGTGCCTATGGGGGCCTGGGCAGGAGTGGGACAGATCTGAGGGTCTCTGGCAGAAGGAGGGTCCCTGGGCCAGGGCCAAGGCAGTGGGGACCGTTCCCTCACTGTTTCCAGGATGGCTTCGCGGGCCACATGAAACCACTTCGCGGGCCAGATCCGGCCCCCGGGCCTTGTGTTTGACACGTCTGCTCTAAGTGCTACTGGTACTATTAAGTGAAGAAGATAGTGATGGTTGAAAACACCTTCTCATCATGGCATAAACCAGTTTGGTCACTGCCTCAGTAAATTCTTTTGTGGTGCCACCTGGGAAGGATTTTATTTCTAGGACTCCAGATTGAACTTTTGAACGAACCAAATTTTAGATCTGCTATATACTTTTAATGATGTTGCATAATGTTATGCTGACTATCCAACCATGAATTTGCACTGCTGCAAATTAACTGTTTAACATTTTTGTTGTTTGTACACTTCTCGTTGAATATTAATGACTGAATGACAGATGTTCAGAATATGACATTGAGAGACTACCTTTTGCATGAAAACATATTAATCATCTATGGAAACATGTATGCTTATTTACATGCACATCTTTGGGAAATTTGGGAAATGCTGCAGGTCTTAGATTAATGTTGCTCATCAGCAAAGACCTACACAGATATATTTCCTTATCTATATTGTTTGGTTTTATCCTGTCTCCTCTTTGTATGTTCCTAGCACTAAAATTGATTCAAATTTCCACTATTCCAAGACAAAAATAGATCACAAAACACATTTTCCCTTCCATCTCATATTATCATAGGCAGGATTCAAAATGCTTTGGTAAATGTTCTCATAATGCTTTTTTCCAATAATGAGAGAAAATCTGCCAGAGAAGTTGCCAGCATGTAGCAGACAGATGGCATCATACTTATGTATTTAAAAAGAATTCTAATAAATTAATAGATTTAAAGAAATTGGGTAGGCCTACCCCAAATCCTCCATTGAAATGGGCACATGGTGTGGTAAATTTGATGTTTCTGTTGATCCCCTGTTGACAGATTATAGTTCAATATTTAGCTCTTCATATTGGCCAGATTGGCAAAATTAGTAATACAAACACACTCAGCACCTCGGGTAAACATTGAGCTAGTCAGAAAATATGCTCTCCAGGCAGCAATACAGGCTTCTAGATAAACCCACAAGAAAAATAGACATTTGCTACAGACATAACAATTACGCATTCTTTCAGATCTAGTTTGGATAAAACTGGACCACCACTAGACATTAGCCAAGAGTACCAAAACTCTGCTTTCTTTCACTAGTTATCCAGGTTGTTCCAGCACATACTTAGTGGTGCTTATATACTGTATCTAAAACATTCCATGGGAAACATAGAGACTGATGTAGAAATGCTAGAAATAGCAAGAGCAATTAAACTTATAAACCGCTTCACAGTGCTCTACAGCCCTCTTTAAGCAGTTTACAGTCAGCATATATTGCCCCCAACAATCTGGGTCCTCATTTTAGCGACCTCAGAAGAATGAAAGGCTGAGTCAACCTTGAACCAGTCAGGGTTGAACTCCTGGCAATGAGTTGAATTAGTCTGCAATGCTGCATTCTAACCACTGCGTCACCAATTTGAATGTGAATTGCTTTAAAGAAATAAATTTGAGTCCATTTTTTTAAACACATCATGGAATTAAATAAAAACAAAACAAGGCAGAAAACTATTTTTTCCAACCTCGTCCCCCTCCATGCTTTTTTTCCTTATATAAACTTCCTGAAGGGATAGACATATGTTAATAGTTTTATTTTCTTTTAATGCTCTTTTGTATGGTATATTCCTGCTGTGTTGCAAGCTTATTTTCATTAGGTGACACGATTTATGCAAGGTTTAAATTATGCATAGCATTAATATAGTAGTATATATAAAACCAAGATTAAACCAAAATTTATTCTCTGGAACATCAGTTCAGGCTCCAGGGAATAATGGATCTGAATACTGTACTATATACATTGCTTATAAACATATTCTGGATTAAGTCCTTCTCATCCATTATAGAAACCAGAGTTCTGATATGAGAGGGAGACTCTATCAATGGCAGTCTGAGGTCACTTTTTTAAATGGGGAAGATACTTAAGGAACTTAAGTTACAGTTTGGTTTAAGTCTCCTGTTCAATCCCTTTATGTCATTTCTGAGTCCAGGAGGCTAAACAGTTTCCAACCTTGATCCCAAGTTGGTGTTGGTAAATCACCAGATCAATCTATGATACAACAGTGGTCATTCAAGAGATTGTGGTGAGTGAAGAACTGGATGTTGCATCTGTTAACAAGACCTGGATGTGAAATTCTATAGCAAGTCCTTGAAGTTATTAGAATAATAGGTGCAGAAGAAGCATGCATTAAACCAAGGGGCAGCAAAGTACTAAAAACATACTGGCTCCCCCAAACTTCCTTGGGTAGCAGTGGGAGACAAAGGAAAACACAGGCAGATTTGCAAGCTTCTGTCACTCCAGTCTAGTCTACTTAAATAAAGCTATCCTTTGGAGTCAGTTTCCCAGTCCATCTATCTTACAAGGCTGAAAGTTCTTAAGGTTTCACAAACCTCAACTCTAATGTGATGGTGAATGTGATGATGCACTTCTGAGACAGATTTCTGAGATCACTTGTGTAATCCGGAGGTCCACTCCAGAGCCAGGATGTCAATCCTTGTATGTTATGTTGCTGAACAGACTAGGGGTTCTGCTCATGTACCAACCACTCTGCTGTCTGGAAGGACTGCTTCCTGAGAAGCCAGACTCATCATGAGACTGACATTGGAATTCCCACAGTTATTAGTACTGGGTGAAACCAATGTCCATGCTTTGGGGTAGAGTTTAACAAAGCTCAAGATTTCACGTCCTTCATGACAAGCATGGGTCCATCCCAAATAATCTCCCTCCAACCCACACAGATGGACCCCTATTTGAGTCTCATTTTTGTTTTGAGCAGTTGTTGAATGAGCTAAAGATATAGGAAGTTACTGTAAATCATCGGCTATGGTCAAATCATTTCCTGGACTAGGAAGATAATAATTTCACTCATAATGGGGAACTTTGTGTGGTTGGTTGGTTGGTTGGCTACATAATAATCTCTTGAATCATTATCACTCTTACAATATACTTTCGGAAGCACCATTTCACAGTGGTTCTTCCTCTGCTGTACGCAATCTAAATGAAACTGCTGCTAAGTTCATTCATCAGTTCAGGGAGAAGTGTCAGCAACATGGTGATGACATCCAATTATAGGTAACTATCAAAGCACATACATAGAACTAGATGATCTCTGGACAAACAGCAACACTGTCTTATCTGGGTTTATGCTCAATTATTCTTCTTATTCAGGCCCTCACAGACAGACCAGGCAGAACCAGAAATGTTGCTGCAGTCAGTTCAGTGCTTGAAGGCTGGTAGTTACCCTACAGACTGGGAAACTCCACTGAAAGAGCACATCTGTAATTTGGGTGTTCTCCTGGACTCACAAATATTGGTAGGTAGGCAAATAGGGTCTTCATGCATCTTCTATTGATGAACCAGCTGCAGCCCTACCTGGAGTAGGAGAACTGGTGATGCTAAGTCACCACCAGCTGTAGAGATTACTGCAATGCACTAGCACGGGTGTCAAACTTGCCTCATAACGTGACGTGTTGCAATGTATTGCAAGTTTTTTTGCATTGCCGGACCTGGGGTGAGCGCGGCCTCCACATGACGCCACCAGCCCGTGGGCTGGTAGTTTGGCACCCCTGCACTAGAGGTGAGGCTACATTTGAAGAATACTGGTGCAAAATGCTCTTCCTCTACTATGATATATACACCATCATCTGCCAGCAGTGGTCCTTTATTGGATATGTTTGACATCAGAAGACATATAAAATAATATCAGAGCATTTTAAGCTTCCAGGATACACCATTACAGATCTCAAAGTAGCTGTTTTGAAACAAAGAAATTTGAGCAAGGAACTGCTGAATTCACATGTATCAAAAGGTTTCAGGCTGTGCAGAAAATCTTAGCAAATTAACATCGTTAATTGATAGGGTGGCCGTAATCTGTTTCATGTCAAGCCTGCACCTCCAGAACCATCCTGTTTTTCCCCTCTTTCCCCTCTCACTTCATCGCAATATAAATCCCATCACTCCATGCATCTGATGAAGCAAGCTTTTATTTCATGAAAGCTAATGGCTTTTAATAAATTTTGTTAGTCTGAAAAGATGCCACCAGGCTTCTTCTGATTTTTGGTGCTGAAGACTCCTGTCTAGAACAGTATAAGTACAGTACACTACATCAGGGATGGCAGAGGAACTCACTCCCAATAATGTGGAAGAAGAACAGAATAACAGAATTAGAAGGGACCTTGGAGGTCTTCTAGTCCAACCCCCTCCTCAAACAGGAGACCCTATATCATTTCAGATAAACACACTTTAGATTTAATCTTCACTATAGAGTAGAAAAAGAGTAGCACAATATTGCAGTCTTATTGGCATTGCTATGTCCTCATGAGTATGACACCTATTCCACTGTGCAAAATAAGATGATCTGATCCATGAAAATTAAGCTCAGCTTCTGATAACACCAGAGACCTATCCATGTAATTTAACTGCTAACAACATAGGATAGATAGATAGATAGATAGATAGATAGATAGATAGATAGATAGATAGATAGATAGATAGGCAGGCAGGCAGGCAGGCAGGCAGATGATAGATAGATAGATAGATAGATAGATAGATAGATAGATAGATAGATAGATAGATAGATAGATAGACAGACAGACAGACAGACAGACAGACAGACAGACAGACAGACAGACAGACAGACAGAGATAGATTTAACTTCTCAGTTTGGCCTACAGGTCTGACATTTGCTGTGGTCATTTTTCTAAATACTGAATAGGGCCAACCTTTAAAGTTTAATCCAAATCGCCTAAGTGCATCCTTCATTAATCTGCAACCACATAGTAATTTTTAATGATGTACAGTGACATCTTCAGAATGGGACAGAAAAACACAAGCCTCTTTCACAAGGGAAGAAAAAACATAAGACAGTGATAAACGTCTTCCATAGTGTTGTAAGAAAAAACTAATTGGATCTGTCCAGATACAGTAGTAACCAGGAGTCAATTTTAATGAAAGGTGCTGAATTGTTATTAGGTTACAAATCTCTCCATATATTTAAGAGTAGCTCCACTGAGATCAGTAGGATTTAAATAAGTGTTAAGTTGGATATTTCCTCAGTTTTTTTTAAATCAATTCTTATTCAATTTGATGGAAAAAGAGAACAAAATTTCAATTATGGCTGGGCAGTGACATTCAAGCATACACATTATTTATATAACACACAATCTCTCAACCAGTCCACAATCTCCCTGGCTCCTTCCACCTATGAAAAAGAAACACGGAAGATTTTTGTTCCTTAGAATATAACTGAAATGTAAGAAGTCAGGAGACTGATCACTTACTAGTGAAAAGACTGGACAAGAAGAGATCAAAGCTCATGGTGATCACATCACTGAGGTGGTAAAATAAAATGGAAATTTCCAATGTTGGAAATTTGAGTATCGGGAGAACAGAAAAGAATGGGCATGCCATAGTAATGACTGGAGAGGATGAGGCAAAAAGGGAAGGGGAATGAATTTATCCAGTGCATAGGAAAAGACGGGTGCACTTTACAATTGAAAATTAGATTATTCTGCTTCCTGGATCATATTTAGGATTGGCAGACTGACTAGAATTGAGTAAGATACACACACACACACACACACACAAGTTTATGTTTGTATAACCAGATCAAATCAATCCAATACAAATTTCATTGAAGTTTATGGACTGTCATTTACAATATTGGTCCAGGCAAGATAGGTAGATTTTTTTAAAAAAAAAAACCTTCTGTCTACTAGTCTACAATATGCTACACATGAGGGGGGAGGGGGGGATTTATGGGTTTGTTTATTTATCCAAATGACATTAATTTTTGCTTTTTAAAAAATGTATTTTGGATTTTGGAACTAGTGGGGGATTCTGCTGCTCTTCTGATGTTTGCCATTAATTTTGTGTTTTCTATCTTTTCCTTCTGTCTTTCTATCTGATCTGGTTCCATTCAAGCATTGGTTAATCACGTCCTGTGTTCTATTATCCCAAGAGAAAACAACAGATTCTACAGAAAGGCCACAAGAAGAATAAGTGAGTAACAGAAGCCTTCACCACCTGTTCTAAGATGTGTAATCTCTCTCTCTCTCTCCCTCTCTCCTACTCAAAGCTTATTTAGCCTGCCATGGATTCTCACAAAATGAACTATTTTAGAATATTGTTATGTTCTACACTTTCAAATGCTTAATTACTAATAGGTAACTTCATATGATTTTATCTTGCCTTGTCCTACTTACCTTTTTCCCAAACCAAAAGGCCTTTACAGTGTAATAAGGCAGTTGTTGCTCCACATCCTTGATTATTTTGACTACGGTACTTTCCTTGCACCCTTCCGGTTTTATCATGCCATTTTTAAGATGCTGCAACTGGAACTGTGCAAAATATTCCAAGTATAATTGCACAATAGTTCTGTATCAAACCATTGTAGTACTAGATGTTTTACTTGGTATTACGGTATTTCTTCAGTGTTCCCACCGTGAAAAATATTAACTTCAGCAAGTTTATGTTTCTGATCTTGCACTTATATGCAGCTACCTTGAGGAATTGGCATCCTTGCTTTAATGGTTTCCATCATTTTGGTACAGTAATTCTTGGAGTGCAAGATTTTGACCACAGATCTGAAACCTTAGTTCAAAACCTTCTGATTCATAAATATTTATAGTTCAACACATGCTGAAATTACAGAGATTACTTACCTGTTCCCAATTAAATATACCTAGAATTACATTATTACAATTGCAGTATTTATAACCAAAATACTTTAGCCTCATGGAATTCAGTAAAGTAAGACTCCCTGTCTAAATACACAGATGATTATGTTGTGACACAGAAGTTTGTTTCATCAAAGTCAGAGGAACTTACTTGTTGCTAGGCTGGATTGGAAGAGTGCAGTCCTGTTACTGTCAGGACATGATCAGCCAAGATTAATTATTTTGGATTGCCTCCTAAGGCTACTTGGAAGATTCCTACATATGTTAAGCTTTCAGCTTGCCTTCTGACATCTCAACATTAGGCATGACTAATATATTTCAGGACTGGATTTTACAGAGTGTTACGATAAACCGCGGTCAACAACACCATAATGTTGTGTCTATCACAGCAAAAACAGAGTATTAATGGAGCCATTAATCACCATCAAACTGTATTAAGAGTGAAGGTAGCCAAAAAGAGCTTAACTGACAGCAAGTGGCCATAAACCTGTCCAAAAACTAATTTGATTACCATCATATCAGCATCTGTGCCTCTTATGAGGGTCCATTTTTTGATGAAATTAAGTAGACAAGCCATTCATGCGTATAATAGACATCTAAATCATGGTAAACATGTTCTTGGCAACCGAAGTAGTTAAAGAAAGTGCGAAACTGTTTTGCAGGGTGTGTTTTGTACACATCAAACTGAAGGCATTTTGCTTCTTCTTTGCTTCCTCCTACAACAGTTGATTTCAAATAGCCAAAGCCGTACTATGCTCAACCACACTGATGCCAAAAATTGCAAGTGTGAAGAATGTTTTTTTTTCCTGCAGACAGGACTCAAAAGCAAGGGAGTGTTGACAATTTACAAGATAAAATGTATTGATAGTTTGAAGGCTTGCTCTTTATCCGTTCTAAATCCACCTAAGCTGTCTGTTTTCTTGAGAGGCAGTGGGATCAGTTAGGTGCTGGAAGATTATCATATCTGGCCTTCAAGAATCCTAATGATCACCAGGCAGAGCTAAAATATTAGAGTGTTTGGTATCTCCCTATGCCATCTACTACTCAGAGGGACTTTTTGAGCCAAATATAGTAGCCACAGAGAGATGGTACAGGGGTAGTAAGGTACAGTTCTCCAGATGTTGAACTCCTACCATCTCTAGCCACTGTGGACAATACTGAAGGATAACTGAGACCACAATTAAATAACATCTGACCCATCTATCATATGGAATGCTGGGGACTACTTATGAATAGGGTAGTTAGATGACTATTTGCTTGCTGATAGGTCTCTAGAACAGGGGTCTTCAAACTTGGCCCTTTTATGACCTGTGGACTTCAACTCCCAGAATTCCTCAGCCAGCATGCAGACTGGAGGGTGCGTGGTTTTGCATGCTGCCTGCATCCCACAGAAGGGGCTTTGCTTGTTTGTGTAGCCCAGTTCCCGGCATGCTGTGGACCAGTGCCAGTCCACAGACTGGGAGTTGGGGGGCCCTGATTTAAGGGAAGCTTACTTCATTTAGCTGTTTATTTAATTCTTCAGAGAATTTCACCTTCTTTCCATCCATAGAAACTAAACAATGATATGAGAGACACATAAGTCTACCAACAACACATCTTTCAAGACAGCTTGAGTAGCATTTATCTCTGTTATTTTTTTATGAATCACAGCAATGTTAACAGTGAACATCTTGCGTTTGCTGTAAGCAGTGCCTAAAGCCATGGAAAACCGCCTGCCACTCACAAGCTGATGTCTTGTCGGCCTTTCTGTCTTACCTGAGCCTGCAGATGGTTCTTTCCCCAGGTGGATTTGGGCACACGCTCCTCATTAATCATTGCTTAAGTTTCTCTCTGGGGGAAGACCCCAGGTTAGACATCATTTGGAAACAAATTGGGTGAAAAATAGCTCTGACAATAAGGAGCCTTCTGAAAAATCCCTTGTGGAAACAACAGCGGTGTGAAAACAGTCTCTTCCAGGCCTCTAAATGAACTGTCAGTTAGTGGATGACATTATAATCCACTTTTATGCTAGGGATAGGAATAAACCTGCTTTAGCTTCCCCCTTGATTTCTACCTTGATTTTAAAGCTTTAGGAGCAATTAAAAAAAATGAAATTCAGCAGCAAAACCACTTATTGGACCTAACAGAATTCACACCACAAGATAATTCTATGCCATGCGGTTTAAAACCATGGCATGTTTTTAAGCCAAATAAATTGAAAGGATACCAAAGAAGAAATGTTAATATTAATATTATCGATGATGATGATGATGATTGAAACATTATTCTTTCTCAGTCTGTGCTTCTGTGTTCCATAGAATAAGTACATGTAAAACCCATTCACTTCGGTGAATTGTTTTAAAGCATGTTTTAAACACCACTGAATAAACCCAGTACAATTCTGCAGCATTTGATTGGCCTGAGTACATTTTAGAAAAGCTTGCTAAATACCTCACTAGCGACCTAACAGGTTAATGCTTTTTAGCAAGTGCATTTGGTGCTGCAAACTGCTTCACTTCGCTGGGTTCTATCTATGCTTAATTTTAAATGTGTTTAGAATTATCTCCATTATGCTTTAATATGACTTACTCCCAGGTCATTTTACAGCAAATTTTTGCCACTATCTGCAGGAGCTAAACGGATTTCTAACTGGAATTAATGGCTAGAATAGTCCAATATTTTAAACAGAGGAGTTGCCAGAGAAACAGCAAACAGTAGAATCTCAGATTGTTTTGTTGCATATTCAGCAGTAGCCAAAATATCTTAATTGAGACATGAAAGTTGGATCAATTTGCTCCCAAGAGCACATAAGTTGTTTTCCTTTTCCAAGCCTTGTGCATCCTTATTTAAATTTACTTTGCCATGTTTTTGTTGTTTGTTGCTGTTTTAGTTTTGGCCTAATGCAATGCATACACCAGTCATAGTGCTTTATAAACCAGACTGTGGCTTAATAATTTGTGTAAATCGTGCCACTATGATCGCACTAAATTAAAAAAGAAAAAAAATACTTGGCACAATGTAACTCAGCCAATGAATTATTTTGCTGCTAGGACTACATGAGAGTACTACATCAGAATACATGTATTCATTCTGATTTATTTTTCAACTTATTCTGATTTCACCATAATAAGACTCTCAAGAAATGTATATATACAATGTGTGTGTGTGTGTGTATAGGCAAAATCTTTATTAGCCCAATTTTTCTAGTAAAATTGCTTTAAGCGATCACTTAGTTTTGTGCTTTTGAAATCTCAAGATTAATTCATTACAATATGCTTTAGATATGCTTTAGATATGACTTCCCCTGAGAGTACAGTAGCTCAGAAGCAATGGATGGATAACATTGCAGCTGTTTTGCTTATCATGCATACAACTCCACTACTGAAAGCTGGGTACTGGTGCTAAGTAGCCATTGAGTGAACAAACAAGCCATTTTCAAAGTCTGGCTGTTGGCTTATACATAAAGGTCTTCAACAGCTCAAGAACAAGTTACCAAAAAAATAGTTTGCTTCCATAGAGTTACCTGTAATTGTGCTAAAGATGCATCTAACTACAGTCTTAAGTTATTGATGTCTCTAAATCAATTGTCCAGGCGTTACTTCCAGCTGACTTCATAAGGGTATTTGTTATTGCATATATTTGCAACATAGTAGGCCAGTAAGGCTTTACTAGAAATAGGGAAAGCCTATGGAACATCTTTGTCTATATTCCCAGGTGTCCAGCAGTCATTCATCCAATTGTTATTATTTCAAAATTCTAAAATAAGCTGCATGACTAACTATATACTGGTATTAGGCATCTGATATATGGGATGTAAAAATCCACAGCCACCAAATGACAGTGAAGAGGTGCAGAAGACTCTCTCTGCTGCCACCTAGTGATTGCTCTCACTTTTGCAACTCAGATATGGGATGCCTACAGACTATATCGGTTCAAGAAAGATAAGAAGATCATTCCAAAGACCTTATCTACAATTTTAAGTTCTCCTGTGCATCTGTATATCTTCTGTCTCATTCTTCCATTTTCCTTTCTCAGTGATATTATTTTCAGATCTAAAATAAATACTCATGAAAGCTGTGATAAGAAGGGTTTCTGCAGCATTTAGTGTTGACTAAAGACGGGAGCCCTACTGGCCATGGACCCACATTAATTTTGATAATCAGTTCTAAAACAGTAGATTACTGTGCAGGTATTACTACTTCAAAATGCTCGTGTACTTCTCTTGGTATGGGCATATCTCTGGATATGCTGCTGGAGATATTCAGATACCCTGGATGCAGAAAGCCTACTTGTCATGCTGAATTAGGGAGACGGTGAGAAAGCTGTGCAAAAGTCACTGAGTAAGGAGATTTATTATTTTATTTGACAATCTGCTATTAACTAAACTGGGCATGACACTTCTGGGACCAGGAACCATCAGTTTGACATCAGCTAGTAGAACATAAACCCTTTTCATGACAAACATGTATCACCCACCTCATTTAGAAACAAGAACTGAATTTTAAATCTAAGACTGAGATAGAGTCCTGTTGAGAAAAGGTGAGTAAAGTTGGTAGGACTGAGCATTTTTTTTTTGTAGGTGACGATGGGAAAATGACCTCTTTGGACTGCATAGCAAGGGAATGCATTGGCTGTGCAGCAATATCTGTCTGGTCATTAGGCTTCCTAATGAAGAGAAACAGTTTGTTTAATCTGAATAGACTAGCAGGAGAGACAGCTTCATATTATCTAAATAAGGACAGCAAATGTGTTTCCAGTCCTAGACAACATAAAATTAACTCCTTCACAACATTGTTAAGAGTGCCCAGAGTATGTCTATGGTTTCAGGGTCTTTTTTCCTATATATCATTTTTGATATATTTTTTCCTATATATGTAATAGGGGGGCTGCTCTTTAGAAGGCCAGATCCTGAAGCTGAAACTCAAATACTTTGGCCACCTAATGAGAAGGAAGGATTCACTGGAGAAGAGCCTAATGTTGGGAAAGATTGAGGGCAAGAGAAGAAGGGGACGACAGAGAATGAGGTGGCTGGATGGAGTCACTGAAGCAGTAGGCATGAGCTTAAATGGACTCCAGAAGATGGTAGAGGACAGGAAGGCCTGGAGGAACGTTGTCCATGGGGTCGCGATGGGTCGGACACGACTTCGCAGCTAACAACAACAAATAGGGGAAGTCTGACTTTAGGGCACTGAGAATGATTTTGCTTTTTATTAAAGCCATTGCTGAAATGAATGCAAAAGGTATACAGGAGTCCCAGGCATTCTTAAACATTTTGAGCAGGTATGCACAGGAGTGTGATGTTATGTTAGATTTCAAAGCACTCTCAGCCCAGAAATTTGAGTACCCAGAATTGGATAGAGTAGGGGTCCCCAACCCCCGGTCGGTGGACTGGTAATGGGCTGTGGCATGCCAGCAAATGGTCCACACAAGCAAGCAAAAACCCCATCCATGGGATGCAGGCAGCACACAAAACCATGCCCTCTCCAGTCTGTGGAAAAACCTTTCTCCACAGAACCGATCCCTGGTGCCCAGAAGGTTGGGGACCTCTGGCCTCGAACTCACAGTCTCCTTTCACTGCATCCAGTTAATGATTGGTTTTCATTTGCTGAAATTGAAAGCTTTCTTTTTGATCTTTTTAAAACTTCTTCATGAAGTAGAGGAAGGGAGTTTCAATCACATGTGACTGGGGAGAATATTTAAGGCTTTCCATTCTGCATAAGGTGCTTTTGACTAGCATCAACTCCAGTATATACTGCTAGTAAAGCCTCGTGTAAACTAAGCTCAACTCCTGATGTATTATTGGCATATCCATGTAGTTTTCTGGACAACAATTGAGAAGTGACTTGTATTGTTTTCTTTCAGGATATCCCATAACTTCTTAATCTAGCCTACAAGCCTTGACAGTTTTACTTTCAGGTTTTTACTGGGCCTAATTCAGAGGCTGAACAAAGTTATTCAAGACTTGCTGAGATGCTCCTGCATCTTTACATCTATGAAAAGAAATCACAGGAGGAAACTGCAGGCTATGTAGTCAATAATGCAGTTTAGAGGTTTTGTGCTGCCGTTCTGTAGATGTCACAAATATGATTTTTCAAAAGGCAACTGGACTTTCTTTATTTTTTGCTTGAAGACATTTCACTTCTCATCCAAGAAGCTTCTTCAGTTCTAAACTGAACTGAAAAAACGTTTGACTAGAAACGAAACGTCTTCAAACTAAAACAAAAAGACGGTCCAGTTGCCTTTTGAAAGAGCACCTTACGGACAACCATGACTTGGATGGACAAGTCATGGACAACCCAATGCCCCACTCCTTTGCACCCATAATTCAAAACTGAATAAATGCTATCCTAATTAATTGTCTTTATGATGCAGTCTCAATCCACTTGGATTTTTAGCCTTTGTTCACTGAAATGAAGCAATTTGCTGGGAACTGGGCTCAATCTCTTTCTGACTTACCTGTCAGGAAAAATGCACCGAACACAATGGGATATACTTTGAAATAAATGAGTCTGTGTTGATCAGAATTTACTTAGGCATTCCTCAATCGATTGCTCTTTGGACATAGCAGAATTTCTAGCTAATGTAGGCAACAGGTGGAAGTTGTAGAAGATGGTGTCCAAACACATCCACAGATTATCAGGCTGGGGAAAGAGAAATAGAAACATTAATGGTTGCTGCTATCTAAAAGCAAAATGATAAAATGAAATGAAATCAAGTTAAATTTTAGGCCCAAAACATTTCTCAATTGTAGTGCCCCTTACGAAATGTCAATATTTTCCAGAAATTCTTCATTGAGAACATTGAGAGATAAGACCAGGGAGTTGCCATCATGATCTCCATTACTCATTCAGAAGTGTCACTTTTCTTGCAACCTTGGCAGGCAAGACAAAATAAGGAAGACATGCTGCTTCTAGAATGTTCAGATTCTTCCAAGGGGAAAATACTTTTCCATCTATGTTTTAACATAGCGAGGAAGAACACGGAATAAACTAGAAAGACGCAGGGGAAGGGGAAGGGAGGAAAAGAAAAGGAAGGGGGGGGGGAAGCAGTTCCTTTGTATTTGCATCCAATATGGTTACCTTTGATTCTTCATTCTCCACAGTCAAAGGCTCCCCATGGGTTCTCATCTGTTACCCAGCCGCAGCCATACCTGCCTGGTTGTGTGAAAGTGGCTTGCTGTCAGCTATGGATGAGGCTAACAGATCACATCTATCTCCCAGACACTCCGTGAGCTCACACAGGGCTCCAAAGATCAAAAGTACAAAAGCAGATTTGTATAGCAGGGGGGGGGGGAAGGCCTATTTCTGTATTGTCCATTGCCCATTGTATGGATGCTGGAGGTCAAAACCATCCAACATTCTTGCTTTGAGCAGATAAGTTCTTGTGTGAGACAAAGTGAAAGAGGGTCAATGGGAGCAGGGGCCAGGAGAGGCAATATTTTGCAGCTTCTGCTTTTGGGAAACGACTCTGATGAACAGCAGCTCAGAACCACAATGGAACACAAATACGCATACGTCTGCAAGGTACCTTATTTGAGATTGGTATCCATATAAGATAAATTTTACTCTGGCAAGAACAATACAGGTTTGGTCTACATATGAAGAATGAAGTGATGTAAAGAAATAGAATGAAATGCTTAATGGCTAGCCATGGATACCAGGATCTAATTTAAAACAATCGACATAACTAAAATGTGACAATTGTGCTAGCTACAAAGGAAAATTATACAGCCCTGTCAAAATTAGCAAAAGAAAAAAGGTGAATGGATTGACATCTAGTGTGGTTTCTGAAAAACTTAGAAGAAATTATTTGAGAAATGCAAACTGTGGTACACATACTTGATAGCCAGTATGTGTCAGCTAAAACTAGAATTCAGGTTGGTTTGTGGTTGCTGCTTTTTTAGAAAAAGATCCCTTTTTCATTTTTAGTAAGTGAGTTAAAATGTGGGTTCCCTAATTAACCACACTTTGCTGTTTTTTGCAGGTTCAAAGAATAATCTATGGAAAGTAACCAGGTTACTTGGACTAAATAAACGATGGGGGTGGGAAAACACGGTGTAATGAGGTAATTTTCATTTAGATAATATTCACTGAATTCAACAAAGGCTGCCTGATATATTGTACATTGGTTTTTTTTAATGTTTCAATTACTTTCCACAACCTTTTTTGTGAAGGTCATTGTAGGCAATTTGCTCACACACACCCTAAAAATATTTAGTGCGTTAAATAGATTTTAATGTGTCTTCTATGTCTCCTTGTGTTGCCTAGAAATGTCCAAAATTCATCATCAAATGCTTTTTTAATACTTCTTCTCGACTATATATATATTGTGCCTTTTTCATAGTTTTCTTTATTTTTTAAAGAAAATTATTTACCTCAGTATTGTTCCCTTCCCATTCCTCCATATCTTCAGCTCCCCTTTCCTTTTCTTCTTGCTTTATTCCACACAGCTTTTACTTTGTGAAAATAGTTCATTGGAAAAAAAAAGATTTGCTGTCCCATTCGTTCCGCACTGCCCCATAAAAAGCAAATATTTTCAGGTTGAGTGAAAGTTTAACTTTGTTATTTTTTTTTATTTTTAAAGAAAATCCAGCGTGACCTGGCACGTGTTGGTACCCATGCCCATTAACAAATTACTTGGGGTTTTTTTTTTTACCCTAAATTAACTGCTGCAGAAATTTCCCCATGTGTGATTTCACTGTAGGGGGATTTCACAGATAAATAATCAAATGTTGTTAAACTTTTCAAAGGAGACTTTCATTAACATGGACCAGATTACTTCAACCTGTAATTTGGCAAAGGGTATTCCAGAACTAAGACCTGCATTTTTATGTACACACACACACACACGCACACACACACACACACACACACACACACACACACACACAGAGTGGTAGCAAAACCTAGCAAGCATCCCACCCAATTACAATTATGCACACTTTCCCTGGAAAATATCCCCTCTATTCTTCATCACTTTGTTAATCAGTGCCCAGCTTTGGAGAAAGCTGTCTATTTTGTTAAGAGAATAATCTAAACGTGACTATCCTGTGATAGCTTGATGGACACATCATGGTCTCTGTTCCCAGGCTGTTATTGTTTCATTCTATCAATGGAGCGTCTGCAAAAAGCCTCTTAAAATATACCAACCACACTTTGCCTGGGAGAGAGGAAGAGTTTCTTTTTATCAATACTACATGGCCAGTTGAAAAGCATAAAATGTCCTTCATCTCTACAGCCATCACCTTGCAAAACAATAACTTCTTTTTTCATTTATACGCTGGTGCCATTCCTCCATGAAGGACTTGAATGTTGAACTGGTCATGCATGGTATTGTCCCTTTCTGTGAACCCCCCTTTTAGTGTCTCCATCGTGCCATTTAATTTTCAAAAGCGAGAAATATTGTAGAGTTGTAAATCTCTTCCTTTTCTTTAACCAGGCCATAATCTATCCCATTTTATATGTTCTAACTTTCAAAAGTGATTTAAGAACAGGGTCAGGCAGACTGCTGCAAATTTCCTGGCAGGTGGTCAGACAAGAAAATCTGAGTCAATTCAAGGTGAGCTCTGTTTGTTTATCAGTGGCAGTAGCTGTTGTGGTAAAAAAAATTTTTTTTATCACTGCTGAGGTTTTAGTAATAAACTTCCCTTATCTCAGAAGTCCAATCTTACAAAGGAACTTTAATTTGTCATCCTGAAATGCATTCAGTGTAAGAGAGAAGAGATGAATATTGTAAAACAGAGATACTTCGATTTTATTTTCACTGACATCTACTTGTTTTGAACTGAAAACACTGCTGTCAAATATTATAAACCATTTACTTGCATCGATTTGCATATATGAATATATAGTTCTAGACTGCTATTGCTTGACAATGAAAATCTGAGGCAAGCTTTAATAGTTTGATGATATGCGCATAACTGATGTATATATTGTAGTTTCACTTTCTTTCTAGTTTCTTTCCTTTCTAATTTGGAGATGAATTATCTCAAATTACCTCGCAAATTAATAAAGGACAGAGAAACAATAGGGAGTGATCAGCTCACACAAGGCATTAAATTTTTCAAACTTGGCAAGTACAATACATTTTATGCAAACATACATCTACGGTTCATATTTTCAAATATGAACTTTGTGGACCAGCACATAATGCACTTTAATTTAGAAATTAAAAAAAATAAGGGCGAAACAAGATTGTACTTTAAAATAAGAGATACAAAGGTAGAGGGGAATTGAGCACCGGGGAAATAACAGGTTTGGAATGGTTAAAATCTGAGTATTTATTAAAATGATGGGCTTGAAAAAATGTGCGGCACAGAAATTAACCCTTCCATTGGCACTAATAGGACTTTTAAAATTAATTTTTTTAATGAGTTAGATGGAAGTGCACTCTGCCTAAATAAAAAAGGTTGACATCTAAATAGATGAATAGTAGCTGAGTCAGAAAATGGCAAGATAGAAAAGGAGATTGCATCCTACAAGCAACCTTCCTCCTCTGTACTGACTGTACTGTACATGTCCAGGAAGTCCTTGACTTATGACCACAGCTGAGCCAAGAATTTGTGTTGCTAAGTAAGAAATTTGTTAAATGAGTTTTGCCCCATTTTGGAACTTATCTTGCCACAGTTGTTAATTGAATCACTGCATTTGTTAAATTAGTAACACAGTTGTTAAGTGAATCTGGCTTCCCCTGCTTGTCAGAAGGTCACAAAAAATGATCACATGACTCCGGGACACTGCGACCGTCGTAAATATGAACCAGCTGTCAAGCATCCGAATGTAAAACATGTGACCATGGGGATGCGGCAACGGTCATAAGTGTGAAAAATGGTCATAACTCAATGTTTTCACTTTTTTCAAAATGGTCACTAAATGAACAGTTGTAAGCAATGGCAACAATAAACATTCATCCTATTGTTAAGTATAAGTGTCATTTCTAAGACAGAAGGGAAAGAAAGAAAACAGAGGTAACACTTTTTTGTCATAGAGATCTCTCTGGTGCTCTCTTTGTCTTTATTGTCATTTTGCTTTATCTATTGTTTGCTTTAGTTATGGATTCGAGGAAAACATATGGGTGGCAGCAATTTCAAATCATTTCTAGAAAAAGGCTTGGAGGGGGGGCGGGGTGAAAGGATTTTAAAGCTCTCTGCCCTTCCAGAAAGCCCTAATCAAAGAAGTAATTTCAAAGCCTCAGTGCCAAAAACAATCTCCAGAGATGGGAGAAGAGGCAGTAGCCACAGGAGGTAAGAACTGCTCTTTTCTGCTGGGTTGTCTTTTCCTCCCCCAACTCTCTCAATGAGAATGCCATGTTGCAATTATGGAGGTTTTTCCCCCCAACCCAGCTAGGATTAGCATGTGCTTTGGAGGCCTATTGTCAAGTCCCTTTAACATTTATCACTCTCCCTTCCTCTCCTCAGGGTTAACTAACACAATGCTGGTGCGACCTTCCTTATCCATTCATTCTTATCATTTCATAAGACAATATTTTGTGTGCTTTTTCTTGTTCATTTTTTTTCTTATTAAAGTCTAGATTACTGATTGTTGCTAATTCCCTTTTCATAAGTATTAGGGATATATATATATATATATATATATATATATATATATATATATATATATATATATATATATATATAGTCAGAAATTAATCAGAATTAAGTTCTACAACACCAACATTGAGTTGACTTCTTAAAGCAGACAACTCGTTTTGCAGAATCACTTGGAAACCCGAAAAAAGACACGCTGGTTTTAATGAAGAACAGAGAGGTGTTCTGCTTGAACAAGATCTGAAGCACCACTTCGGAACTATTTTGAAAAGGGAACACATCTTGCTATATGTGTGGTGACAGTTAAAACATTATTTATACAAGCATGAGCTACAAATTTTCCAGGATGCACAAGAAATAGCCAATTCTTTACTCAGTGGCATAATCAATGTGGCTGAATCATATCTACTGAATAGGAATTCTTGTTGGATCTGCCAATTATTATCAATATTGCTTCTAAATATTTTCCACCAAGTCACTTCAAATGCTTAAAATTAGATTGATTCCTATATGACCGTTACCAAAATAGTCCACAGATTCAAGAAGGGGAGGAAAAGAGGGGGACTCTTGTCTTACTTTGCTTTAAAACCACTGTTGTCAGCCTACACGTATTTACTTTTCCTGGCCTATGGCTGAACCATGAAAATTAAAAAACAAACTGCTATTCAACAAGTCATGTCAAAGGTGACCGTTCTGCCAGAAGGTTGACTGTGGGGACAGTCACTCTGATCAGACTCAGAAGTCTTCTTCTGCAGTGACGATGTCTCCACAGTTACATACCTGTCTACAGAAACCTTTAGTTTATCATGTCTGTGTGGGAAGTCCTAGATGATACTATCAATCTGAGAGATGAGAGGAATGCTCCCCTGACACCTAAACAAAGGGTAGGACTCTAAGAAAAAAACCAAAGCTCCACGCTGAACAGGGTCCTTTTGAACTGCATGATGTTCACACATAGTCTGTCAGAACAGTCGCCATGTTCACATATGAGTGTTGTGCTGTAAGTAATGAAAGATGACTCAAGAACAAATGCTCCAAGGAAGTTCATCAAACTCATATTGAATGATAGAATATATGTTTGTTAATACACACATGCATGGGCTAAATTTAATGGACAAGGATAATCAATCACCTAGATTAAAACCAATTCTTTCACTTTAGCTTTATTTCAGATATGCAATATTCTTTCAAGGGAGGTAGCGATATGGAGTGGTTGTTTTCTTCAGAAAGCCTTACTCCAAGATCTATTTTGGAGTTCTGAAAATTCAGATTGGCTTCCACCATTAAATAATTGGGCTTTTTGCAACTCCTCTGAAGGGCTTTGATTTGTAGTGTGTTGGTTGTCCCAATTCCTCCTTGTGTTGCAAAGACTACACTGTTAGCACTATTTTGTACATTTCAATGAAGCATTAATAGAAGATATCAAAACTCCTTGCATGATGTCTTTGTAGATATCCCCCATAATGAATCTTTTGCTTCTTGTCCCTCGGCAGAAACCTATATTCATATATGTCTCTTTTTGCAATATTCAGAAACACAACATCCAATTCTCTCGTGTGATTTGTTGCACAACTAAAGCCAGATACTCTCATATTTATTTATGTTTCCAGCTATGCTGAAAATTCTGAAAGCTTGCTGGGGATGCTCTCTGGACATGCCCATAGTTCATACCAATTATGAGCTATATGAGGATGAAACTCTCTGTAGCAATACTGTCACCATTTTACCAAAGCTCTGTTAGAACAACATCTTTCCATTTTGTTGCTCCTTTCACTACCATAATCATAATAGTAAAGTTGTAGGGGCCTTGGAGGTCATCTAGTCCAACCCCCCGCTCAGGCAGGAAACCCTACACCATTTCAGACAAATGGCTGTCCAGTCTCTTCTTAAAAGCTTCCAGTGTTGGAGCATTCACAGCTTCTGGAGGCAGGTTGTTCCACTGGTTAATTGTTCTAAGTGTCAGGAAGTTTCTCCTTAATTCTTTGTTGCTTCTCTCCTTGATTAGTTTCCATCGATGCTTCGTGTCCTGCCTTTAGGAGCTTTAGATAATAGTTTGACTCCCTCTTCTTTGTGGCAGTCCCTGAGATATTGGAACACTGATATCATGTCACCCCTAGTCCTTCTCTTCATTAAACTAGACATACCCAATTCCAGCAACCGTTCCTTATATGTTTTAGCCTCCAGACCCCTAATCATCTTTGTTACTCTTCTCTGTACTCTTTCCAGAGTCTCAACATCTTTTTTACATCATGGTGACCAAAACTGTATGCAGTATTCCAAGTGTGGCCTTACCAAGGCATTGTAAAGTGGTATTAATACTTCACATGATCTTGATTCTATCCCTCTGTTAATGCAGCCTAGCACTGTGTTGGCTTTTTTGGCAGCTGCAGCACACTCTGGCTCATATTTAAGTGATTGTCCACTAGGACTCCAAGATCCCTCTCACAGTTACTACTATTGAGCAAGGTACCTATTATATACTCGGTTCGTTGCTTGATTGACGAGATGAGGCGAGTGAGTTCAGCAAGAATCATTCTTTATTTGGTTGCAGGAACTGAACTGAGAAACAGGGCTGCGAATGCAGCTATTTATACCCTGGCCTCTAGGTGGCGGCCAATAGATTTAAAGTAACCTATTGCAGCCCTAGAAGCAGCCAATGGCGGTGCTGGAGACAGGTTGTCTGAGGAGCTGGGAGCCGTTAGCCAGCTTCCCTGTTTAAACAACCTTCCAGCAATTAACCCCACGTGATACTCTTTAGTAAGACAAAACCCAATACATTACAGTACCCCCTATACTATACCTGTACATTTGGTTTTTCTTGCTTAAATGTAGAACCTTACTTTTTTCACCATTGAATTTCATTTTGTTAGATAGTGCCCAGTGTTCAAGTCTGTCCAGATCCTCCTGTATCTTAAGCTGTCTTCTGGAGTGTTGGCTATTCCTGCCAGCTTGGTGAGTTCCCCATCTAGCTCCTCGTCCAAATCGTTGATGAAGATGTTGAAGAGCATTGGGCCCAGAACAGAGCCCTGGGGCACCCCACTACACACTTCCTTCCATGTAGATGCTGTTCCATTGAGGACCACACGCTGAGTATGGCCAGTCAGCCAGCTACGAATCCATCTGGTGGTGATACTGTCTAACCCACATTTTTCTATCTTACCAAGTAGTAGTTTGTGATCTACTTTATCAAATGCCTTACTGAAGTCCAAGTAAATTATATCCACAGCATTCCTCTGATACACTAATTTTGTCACTTGGTCAAAGAATGCAATAAGATTTGTCTGGCATGATCTGTTTTTGACAAACCCATGTTGGCTTTTAGTAATGATTTTGTTTGCCTCTAGGTGCTCGCTGATTCGTTGTTTGATTATCTTTTCCAGAATCTTCCCAGGTATTGAGGTCAGGCTGATAGGTCTGTAGTTTCCAGGATCCATTTTTTTTCCTTTTTTGAAGATGGGAACTACATCAGCTCTTTTCCAGTCCTCTGGTTGTTCCCCAGTGCTCCAGGATCTTTGAAAGGTATAGTTCAGTGGTTCTGAGATCACTTCTGCCAGTTCCTTGAGAACCTTGGGGTGTAATCCATCTGGTCCTGGTAATTTGAACTTGTCTAGGCTGGACAGGTGCTCACTTACCATTTTCTTGCCTATCTTAACTTGTGTTTCTATTCTGTTTTTTATGGCACTATTTTTAATAGGTTGGTCTGTTTTTCCCCTTTGTGTAAAGACAGATCCAAAAAGCGAGTTAAATAGTTCTGCTTTCTCCCTGTTGCTTGTCACCTTCTTGCCACTTTCCCCCACTAATGGACCAATCATTTCCTTTACTTTTTTTGTTTTTTACATGTTGAAAGAAGCTTTTTTTGTTATTTTTTACTTTGGGTGCAAGCCTTAGTTCATTTTGAGTCTTAGCTTTCCTCACTTCGTCTTTGCAGGCTCGGGCTATTTGCTGATATTCTGATTTAGTTATGTTCCCCTCTTTCCACTTTCTATACTTGTCCTTTTTATCTTTCAATTTATCTATCTTCAGACAACATTTCTCCCTGTGTCCAGTGGTGGGATTCAGCCAGTTCGCACCACTTTGGCAGAACCGGTAGCTAATTTTTGTTGCCCAGGCCCAGAATGGACTTCTGGAAGTGGCATCCACATAGAGAACCCAGTTATTCACACATTTGAATCCCATCACTTCCTGTGTCTTTTTCCTTCCAAATGGAACTACCAATACATTTGTCATCCTTCTAATTTGGATGCTACAGGAAAGTCAATAATATTACCAAATCTGTTTGCTTTATTGGTCAAATTTATTCTTTTAATGATGAATAACTAACCATGAAGTCTTGCATTCTTAATTAGAAGATCAGAAAGACTTGTCCACATACACACAAAACTTATCTGAGTGCATGAATCATCAGGATAGGAGCACATAATACCAACTAGAAATTAGCACTTTGTTCATAATATGTAGAGGAGTAGAAGATAACTTTGAAGAAGGAGTGCAAGAACCGTTAAATAAAACATACATCATGCTATTGATATTGATGTATTCTGGATTCAGACTGAACATGAAATGCCAAAATCTCAGCTCTACCATGAAGCTTACAATGTGGCCTGGAGCAAATCACCATCTTCAAATGTAATTTATAAAGTTGCTGTTCAGTAGCTAAAATGCTATGCTGAAACCTCAGGGGAAGTAAAAGGTATGCTCATAAAACAAATAAACCATATGGAGGAAATGAATGGCTACATAACAATATGCTCTAAGAAATGCCATTAAATTACAAGATGTAAATTGGAGTAAAGATGGAGTCCAACTACTATAATACTTAAATAATATCAGATCAAAAGCACAGGTCGTCCTCAGGGCACAGCCATTCATTCAGCAATTGTTAAAAAATTACTATGGTACTGAACAAGTGGTACTTACAATCAGTCCTCACAGTTCTGGTGGTCACAGCATCGCTGCAATTACATGATTGTGGGATTTCTGATATTCTCTTCTGGCTTCCCACAAGCAGTCAGTGGGGAAGCCAGCAGGAAGCTGTAAGCTGTGATTAGGTAAGGTCCTCATTTAACAACCTGGGTAGCCCTCAGGTTACAAGCAGAACTGGGATTTGCCAGAATTGCCATTGCAAGGCATTGCAATCACATGACGTCACCCTTTATAACTGCATTTGTTAGCAACAGAAATTGCTAACCAGAGGAAAACCTGTAAATTGATTTAACCATCTTAATTTTTTTTAAAGTCATCTCTTCTCTCAGTGAAAAAAAGGCAAGCAATATGCTGTAATTTATCTATTGTTTTAAAGCCCTATGCTTATTTCCCTTGGTATGTCTCCTAAAAAGGCTGTGGAGGATTAGATGCTGTGGCTTTTAGTTACTATGAATTTTGTTCTACTCGTTACAGGAAGGGTTGACACGTTTTAGACATGCTGAGTTTCATCAACTTGCTTGTCTTTAGCTCAGGGAACACAAATAACTTCCAGGAGATCTGTCATATGATTACAGTCATCCAATCAGAACCTGCAGACAGGGAAGTAGTTGCCAAAAGAGCAGATGTGTCCAAAGTCTGTACCCGTTAAATTTGTGACCTACTAAAATCACTCAGAGATTTATGTCGCTAATTACTGACTTTGTTTCTGATTTAATCACCCTTTGCTTCACCTTTCAAAAATATGAGCAAGGAGGACTTAATTTCTCATTATGAAGGCTTTAATCTTAAAGATGAAAGAAATACATATGACATCAGAGCTGGGGGGAAAGAATTTTTAAATGGATAATTGGAAATTTGAATGAAAGCTTCCATCGATTATTTAAAATGGTTCATGGGGGTCAAAATGGAGATTAAAAAAAATACATTTGAACACTATAAATATGAGTTTTTGAAGATAAAAGGATGCTCATTTTCTCCAGGAGAAGAGTTTGGCAGATAATATTTGCATCCACTAGCCCATAACAACAACAACAACAACAACAATGTTGAAAATTCTGAAAGCTTGCTGGGGATGCTCTCTGGACATGCCCATAGTTCATACCAATTATGAGCTATATGAGGATGAAACTCTCTGTAGCAATACTGTCACCATTTTACCAAAGCTCTGTTAGAACAACATCTTTCCACTTTGTTGCTCCTTTCACTATCATAATCATAATAGTAAAGTTGTAGGGACCTTGGAGGTCATCTAGTCCAACCACCCGCTCAGGCAGGAAACCCTATACCATTTCAGACAAATGGCTGTCCAGTCTCTTCTTAAAAACTTCCAGTGTTCGAGCATTCACAGCTTCTGGAGGCAGGTTGTTCCACTGGTTAATTGTTCTAACTGTCAAGAAGTTTCTCCCTAGTTCTAGGTTGCTTCTCTCCTTGATTAGTTTCCATTCCTTGCTTCTTGTCCTGCCTTCAGGAGCTTTGGAGAATAGCTTGACTCCCTCTTCTTTGTGGCAGCCCCTGAGATATTGGAACACTGCTATCATGTCACCCCTCACCCTTCTCTTCATTAAACTAGACATACCCAATTCCAGCAACCGTTCCTTATGTGTTTTAGCTTCCAGTCCCCTAATCATCTTTGTTGCCATTCTACTTGGAATAAATGGTCCTGCAGCTATCCCATCCTCAAGCCAAGAAGGATTACATGAATTGTTTACTTGCTCCTTGGATTGTACCCTGAGACAATCTAGCAGGCAATCTAGACAAACTAGATGCCAAAATTCCAGCATTCTATGACAACTTCAGAAAGATCCCAGTGGTACACAAGGAGTTCTTTCTGTATTAACTAAAGTTTTCAGTTAGTTTTCAGGGGCCACCCCTTGTGGAGCACCTTACAGTAGTATGTTTGGAAAGTGGCAAGGGTTGTGGGCGTGTGCCATGCCTTCCATTCCAGGAGCTAATGGAGTAAAGCTTCCTTCTGCTGTTGAAGAAAACAAAGGAGACATGGTTGATCATTATTTTAATTTATTTATAAACTTCCTCATCTGCCTTTTCTTAATTAAAAACAATGCTAACTGCATCATTGGTAAAACATGAAGTCTGAAATAAACATCCATATTGTCTAAACATCTTTCAGGAAAGTTGAATTTCTCTTCCATCTCCTCACCTGTCCTTTACCACACAAGAAGACTGGTGGGATAATGTTTGACAGTTTTTATCATTATCTCCTGAGAAACCAAGGTTTGGCAGCCTAAAGTCCCTGTGGCATTTCTTTAAATACCAAAGGGTCTTCTTGAGGAAATATTTTGCCAATATCCACAAAGTATGTTCTTTGTTGGAACATCTAAAAAAAATATTTGTGACAAGCATATGGCTGAACATTTATACATAGCTGAACACCATTTTGGTAAGCCAATTTCATCAGAAATTTCACATGCAGTGTTAATTCGCAGAACTAAATGCATATTCCTCTCGACTATATGCTTGAAAATGTTGTGGAACAAATATTTGTAATTAAATGCCCCTAGTGTATTTTTAAAAAATTATGTTTTACAGATTAGACTTTTTCACCAGGACTGTAGTCCAAAGACAATAACTACATCAGCACTTTTTGGAATCTGTAATTTCCCCAAGGAAACTTGTTGTCAAGGCCATCTTTCTGTATGAAAGGAATGTTGCTTCATTTCAGATCTAAGGTTTCCGGCAAGGCAGACAATGATCCTTCTGAAGCTTTGCCTTGTTTCTTTCTTTTTTTATAAACTCACAAACATGGTTAGACATAGCTTTCCTTTCAGCCAATTAAGCTGTTTTAAAGCAAACTGGTCAAACAGTGACATCATAGTGGGGGGCCATGAAATCAACTGGATGATATAGAAGGCTGAACGCTTAAAGGGTGACTTCTGTCATTGTTGTCCCTGTCTGAAGCTTTTCTCCATGGCCAATGCTGCTTGAGTGACCCAATACAATTGGGGGAATTCAAACCCACTGACCTTAAGAGATGCCATTAAGAAGGCAACTGCAGAATAAGATTTCATGGTTGGTTGCTAAATGTACTGTCTCCTTCCACGTCTTGATGTTGACAATCTTTAAATGGTACACCTTCCCATCACCATTGTCACTGCTTTTAAATACCTAAATAAAGCTAGAGGTATTGTAAAAGGCTCATCTGTGTGTCTCTCTTAATAATCATTTGGCTACTAGAATAACACTGACCTTAGATAATCCTGTAAATAACACAATACCACATCACAGTGGTGTTGCCTTTTATTGGATGACAGTGAACAATCGCAAGTCATGATTTTCAGTCTACTAGTGCAGATTATGAACTCCTTCCCTGGCTATATTTCATATGACATCCATTGTCTTCTCCAGCTGCCGGATATAAAATTGGTGAGTTTCAACATCTGTCTAATGACCATGTAGTTTCCCATGTGCAAAGAATAGGCAAATTCAAAACATTCTGTTAATAATTGGGGACACTGGGGGAAATGTTCTCTTTGCCATTTCTTAATGAGGACATCAAAATCTGTATTTTACCCGCAAGCAAATGCAAAATAGAATCTTGGGAAAACTAAGGATCTGGCAATTGTTCTGTCATCACGGAAAGATACAGCATATATATATCTCTCTCTCTCTCTCTCTCTCTCTCTCTCTCTCTCTCTCTCTCTCTCTCTCTCTCTCTCTCCTCTCTCTCTCTCTCTGTGTGTGTGTGCGTGTGTGAGTGTGTGTATCAGAGCTTAAGAATGCAGTCATGTTAATACATCTGTGTTGTGTACTGTATGAACTGTAGTAGACAAATATTCTTATAATCTGCCTAACACTGCCATATTATTCCAAACATAATGACAAGGGATTTCAAACACTAAAGTCTGGGTCATTTTGTAAACCATACATAGCATGGATAAAAGTATAGCATATTCTTTTCACTTTTTACAAAGTAGCTTTGAGAGACATTTTGATGAAAGGGTCCCCCCCCAATTGTGTTCATTCTCCCTGGCCAAATATTAAGATCTGCAGAGAATGTGCTTGCTTGTTTCCACTCTTGGAACTTAAATTTTTGTTTGTTTATTAATCACGTTTATATGGCCATACTTCTCATAAAAAGCAACTCTGGGCAGCATACAATAATAGATAAAGCAACAAATATATAAAGACAATCATTATAAAATATATATTAAAAGTCATTATTAAAATGAAATAAATTAACCACTGTAAGAATTTTAAATGTGCTAACCACATGGAGCCATCAAAGAACATCTCTGTTCTCTGGGATCACCAGGGATGGTAACATAACCAGGTCTTGAGGGACTTCCAGAATGATAACAAGAAGATGCTTCAGAGGTGGAGAATGTTCCATAGGGAGGGAATCACACAGAGAAAGCTCAGCTTCTAGGCCCACCAAATGTAAGTCCCTGGCAGATGTTACTCACAACATGCCTTTTCTGCCAGATTTAATGGGATGGGCTGATATATTCAGGGAAATATTCAAATAATCCAATTCCATGACATGTATGCCCATATATTGATTGCTCTGAGGTGAGGGGAGGAGAAATAAAAACTGCATTCTGCTACATATTAGTGGACTGGTCTGGGAATGGGGTTGGGATTCATAAAACCAATGACTGAAGCCACACATGGCTCTTGAATTGCCCGGAAGAAGTGTGAGAAATAACTTACCTGATTGTGATGGCTTAATTTTGGAGTGTTCTTTTCCCAATCCAAAAATTTAAGATGGCTTCATTTTGGTGCCCAGGAAGAATCCCCACTAAGTCTTTTAGTGATTATTGGTCTAGATGCCTTTTTATAAGATTTTGTTTTTTAGTAGTTTGTGGTTTAAGCTTGAAATGTTTTGATCTCAGAATATTTCCAGAATAGTTGGAAGTACATTGAAATGCTTCTGCCAAAATAGTAACAGAAGTCTGAAGATGAAATAGAATTTTTCACATTCAAAATGTTTTATACATTGCTATTATATCCAAATCTGAAATAACTTGATATAGACCAGCTTATTCATATTTAAATAAACAAATAAATATTGGACTTACTTCTGAAAAGAAATCCATGCTTAAATTGTGCTAGAGGAAGATATTGTTTTGACACTAACAAAATTTCAAATGCACTTTATAACATACATGTGAATTCAGCTATTTGGTGAAAAAGAAAGAAAACATCTTAGTATATGTTTAGCTATAATTCTGCTTGGCAGACTTAAATGTGACTTACCTTTACCCATGAGGCTCTACAGTACTCTAATAGAATCAACCTAGTAAAAAGATGCCAGATTGGCTTTCTAAAGCTATCCTCTCCTGGAAAGTTATCTTAGACTGATGACATAATTCTGAGCAGGATGATTTCAAATAATTTTGCTGCTTAAGGCGAATGAGAGGATGGACATTCAATATCATGTACAAAGGTTAACATTTCAACACTGGCAAAGGACCAGGATCTTCTATGCGCTGGAGGCAAGCACCTCCAAAGAGGCACGTGGCAGTGACTGCCTCAGACAATACAAGCTGGAAGGGAACAGCACTCACAACTTCTCAGGATTCATGTTTTGCTACACAACTGTCACACAACCTGCCTCGGCCCTGCTGAATTAGCATGCTGCATCAGTTGTGCTAGGAGACGCTATTTCTCTGCTGACATTGAAATAAGATTTAGTTGTCAGTCCATCTGTTTCTGCACTAGGGAAAGGGTGGGGTAGCATCTTCATTTCTGGCAAAAACCCCAGGACAACCCTGATTTCATGCATCTCAGCTCCTGCTGCATGAAAGAGTTGCCTCACCCTGCAGATTGGGAGAGCTGTCTTTGAGTCGCTAATAAACATTAGTAATAATTCTGAAGGGCATCAAAAATTTTAATTCCATTTATATCCCGCCCTTCTCCGAAGACTCAGGCCGGCTTACAAGCTTAGCAGTCAGTAGCCTTCATTCTATGTATATGCCTGCTTATTAGGGCTTTCACGCCCCCCCCCCCCAGCGGCATAGACAGTTTTGCCTTCTGACTATCAAGTAGGCTTGTCAGATTTCCATAGCATTATGAAAACCTGTTTTCCAACAGCGTTCATGGAATGATTGTACACACCACTGTACAGGCAACAGTGTCTCTCTCCTGCTGCCTTCAACACACCACCAATGCCTATCATCTCCTGCTATCAAGGGATTGGATGCGGCAGCTTTTGGTCACTTTGCTAAGCTTTGTTTTCCTATATTTGTTACCATTTCCTCGTTCCTGTGTAGACGCATGTTAAACATGATGACTTGCTGTATAGAAGCCATGTGTTGTCATAATATAACATCATTAAACAAAGTGTTTAGAGCACTTTTTAGCCGAGCCAGAACATGAACAACAAAACCTGCCAATTACACTGTCATTTTTTGGTAGTTGTTAAGGTTCTGAATGTCTCCAACTTTCTGTGGCAGGCCATATTGAGCATGTCAGAGTGAACATCTGAGAGAACGATTTGCTAGGCAATGGGCTCTTCTCCCCCTCCCACCCTGCTCTTTTTTTTTTAATATCAGAGAAGAAAGAGTTCTTTATAATAATTTGGCTCAAATGTCTACACACATTGCTCCAGCGTCTGTAGCAGCATGTGTTTCTAGGATTGTTCTGGAAGAGAAAATGCAGAAACAGCAGGGAGCAGAAGATAAACAGGCAATTCGTGACTCATTAAAACCAGCATTGGTAGCCAACATTGTGGAGTGTGTGAAGGCCCCAGATCCAGCTCGCCTATAAACTTTTCTTTACCAGCTGGACTTAGCATCTGTCAGAGATTGGAAGGAGAGATAATCTGGTACAAATGATTTCAGTGTGTCGCATTTATTAACCTGCCACCTTACATAACACTGCCACTGATTGGGAACTCAGGGAACTGTTTGAACAATGACACAGCTTGTTGTTGAAATGTTACGACTTTGCTGTTAAAGATGCCTTTCTTTTCTTTCTTTTCTTTAAAAATTGCAACAAAGACAATTGAAAAATTGTAATGGTGCTGACTTGAAGCATAGCACCACTAAGAAACATATGTGCCAAAGGATTCTTCCAAGCTGATATATTAAATTTCCTGTTTTTTACTTTGGGTCAAAGAAAATTCTCAAAGTGATGTTTCATTACTTAGGAGAAATGACTGAATAGATCCAAAAGCTCACAGAGCTTTAGAACCAAATTCTCTCCCACCTTTTCTTTTCTCCATATTTAATACAACTAAGACATACTAAAAGAGCTGGAATCCCACACAAACTCACTTGGAAGGCAAACTAAATGTAATTTAGAATTATTTGGGGGCACTCACTGCAATCTTCTGAGCTGCACAAATGGCTACCAGATATTTGCCTCAATACTACATAAAATATTTTGCAACAGAACTGGAGGTTACAATTCCAGTAGGACATTTCAAATAAATCCACAAATTTCACTTTTTTGTTTTATTTTTATTAGCTTATCAAAATATAAAATACAGAAGTACAAATAAAAATAAAAATAATTTTGCCAGATGCAAACCACATCAATCACCAGGACCAGAGGTTTAGTCTTCCGAGCTTTTGGATAGATGCTGGAGCCCATTCTTTCGGGAACTCAGTGATACACTCCAGCAGAGAGAAGTTCCCTGAGAAAGGGCTCCAGCATGTGTCCAGAATCTATAAACTAAACCTCTGGTCCCAGTGACCGATCTGGATTGGATCCTGGGACACATATATTTGCCTTCATTCATGAAAATAACTTCTCCACAAAGAGGATGGAAAGAACATAAAACCAAAAGCAGGGTAGAGGGTCTGAATGTGGGGGGGGGGAAATGACACTGGTGTAACCATTTATTCTGGCAATGAAAAGCAAATATTTTCAACAGTATTGATGGTGCTGAGTGAGAATGGCCACCTCTGTTTTAAAAAAAGTCTCTTTATCTTTAATATTACACAGCTACCAAGAAATAAGATACAAACAATTTGTTAAATCTACTAAGCGTGGCCACCCGAAGAAGGACAAAATGGAAAAATATATTTAGTACAATTCATATACTTCTGAGATGTCCTGCCTTTTTCTTCACTGAAATGTACACACACACACACACACACACACACACACACACACACACACACAGACACACACACTATACCAGGCATGTCAAACTTGCAACATCATGTGATGTCACACGATGTATTGGGATTTTTTCCCCCATTGCCGGCAATGAGCTGGGCGCAGTTTGACATGCCTGCACTATACCATATACAAAGATTATAAAGCAGGGGTGTCAAACTCAATTTCATTGAGGGCCGCATCAGCATTGCGGTTGCCCTCAGGGGGCCGGGTGGGTATGGCCAGGGTGGGCGTGGCCTACTGGGTGGGTGTGGCTAGAGTGCGTATGGCCTACTGGGTGGGCATGGCCAGCTCTACATCGTTCGCATCAAGGGTGCCTATGGGGGCCTGGGCAGGAGTGGGACAGATCTGAGGGTCTCTGGAAGAAGGAGGGTCTCTGGGCCAGGGCCAGGGCAGTGGGGGCCGTTCCCTCACTGTTTCCAGGATGGCTTCGCGGGCCGCATGAAACCACTTCGCGAGCCGGATCCGGCCCCCGGGCCTTGTGTTTGACATGTCTGTTATAAAGTGTATTACATACTTTCTCACATCATTACTGCATTCATCAAAACAAGTTTCCTTTTTTAAAAGGGTAAATCCTATGTTAAATTAACCCTGGAAACTGAAATGGCACTTTATCTTAAAGGGCTGTTTGAACATCATGCACTTATATTTGCAGATTTTATTTATTTATTTATTCAGTTTGTATAACCATTCATCTCATGGGTGGCGAACAAAGCTACCAAAGAAAGAATTTTAAAGCTTCATTGTTTTTGTAGTTGGGCTTAGCTTTGGGGGCTGGTTGCTGAAGTGTGGAACAAACAATTATATAGACATCTGCACTGATGTTGCCACCTAAACACACACTTTTTAGAGGTTGCTGAACGGAGCAAATTTGCAAAGCAAAGCAAATTTGTCTCTGTTCCAGATCAGTTGCCAGCAATTTCAAATTAATGGGGATGTTTATTCTTTATTACAAAGCCTGCACATATTAACTTATAAAATATGGATAAGCTGCTTTCCTGAAGCAAAAAATGCAGGCTTGCCATTTAAAAACAAAGAAACACTGCAGAGGCTTTGGGAAGTGAGGGGCAAGGAGGGGGGAAAGACAGGCAAAGAATACCTCACATTTCATAACGGTTAGCCTATTATTTGTAGTTTTGAAAGTTTATTGGTCCCCGATCTAATCTTTTCTGAGTATAAAAACATTAACATATGGTTTAACGCAGCACAGGGCTGGAAAGTCCATATCCCAAATGCGCATTGTATGCAGGGTGACATTCACACTAAATATCATCCCACAGGGTCTGTACTCCATTTTACCTGGGATCGGAGAGCCATGAAATCTCTGAAAAAGTTGTTCATGAGTCTGAACCAAATGGTGCGCGGTGTACCGAGATAGTAACAGTGTATGCTTCTGCCAAAGGTTGTGGCTCAAATGTCTCTCTAAGTAACATTAAAAATCTGCTGCTTCATGCCTATGAATTTCGATATTTATAGTGTTCAATAAAATGGTCCACTGTCAGAGAGAGATGCGCCACTGTGCACTCTCTGAGCAGATGGGCTGCAATATGGCACATTTACATGGACCAGCTGTGGAGTGCAGAAATGAATGCTGGTCATAGGCAAGGTACAGGCACCACATCTGGAATGCTAACAGACTGGCCTCAGTACCCACTGTAAAGTTTCCTATAGCAGGATGCGTTCTGATTTAAAACCACTCACTAGTGTACCTTAAAGTGCATCAAGAGTCCTCATTAACACGAGAGACTACAGTCAGGGTTAGGGCCTGGAAATTCTCTGCTGAGCATCTGTTAGAACACAAGAATGGTACTCTGTAGCCTATTGGAGAACACTCCGGGGAGAAATTCTTTCATAGATGGGATTCCGCTGCGTTCTAAATTTATCTCCGCTTTTCCTTTCTCCCAGATTGGATGAGAGTTTAGCAGAACCGGAAAACAGCAAACGTTTTCACAGCTTCACTGAACTGCTTGGGGTGTGTGTGTGTGTGTGTGTGTGTGTGTGTGCATATTTCTATTCAGGTAACATTTAACATGCCTGACATGTATTTCCCACTTTAAAAAAAAGGTTACTACCTAATACTCTTTAGACCACTGTCTATATATCACAATTCAGCTTTACCAGCACTCAGTACAAGTTGCACCACCCCCTAGAAGAATTCTTCAATTATATTTCTGTGTACTGTATTTCATTTGATTCATAATTTCCTCATTTACTTTTGCATTTAAAACATCCACCTAGTATTCAAACAGATGGGGAAATTACAATGTCTCATTGAGTTCAAGGAGGCTTAACTGAAAATAAGTGGATTTAAAAGGGCTGCCTCAATTTTTCTATCCTGCTATTCCCGCTGAACTCAGTGAATTTACTTCATAGTGGGTAAGTTATCTGTGTATATAGGTAGTCCTCGACTTACGATTGCAGTTGAGCCTAAAATTTATGTTGCTAAGTGAGACATTTGTTAAGTGAATTTTGCCCCATTTTAAGACCTTTCTTGCCACATTTGTTAAGTGAACCATGGCAGTTGATTAGTTATGAACATGGATGTTAAGTGAATCTGACTTCCCAATTGAATTTGCTTGTCAGAAGGTCACAAAAGATGGTCACATGACCCCAGGACACCGCACCCATCATAAATATGAGTCAGTTGTCAAGCATCCAGATTTTGACCCTGTGACCATGGGGATGTGGCAACAGTCTTAAGTGTGAAAAATGGTCATAAGTCACTTTTTCCAATGCTGTTGTAATTGTTGAACTGCTGTAAGTCAAGGACTACCTGTACTTTTAAGAAAGCACTACCAAAATGGCACCATTTAAAGCATTCTATTCTTTCATTTAAAATTTAGTGTAAATATATCTTACCAAATATATCTTACCAAGCTGCCTCTCTTAACTTAACTTCTAATAGGTATCAGCCTTCCCAGGTACTCCAGATAGGAAGTACGATCTGATGAGCTAATCCTACATTAACAAAATCTTGCAAATCTGAAAGCACAAATTCTCCCCACAACTCTTTTGACAGCCTGATAAGTTAGGGAGAATCCTTTCTGAGTTTCTTTCTCTGCCCATTATGCAGCTGTAGGTTTCCCCTCTCTTCTCTGATTATTCCCTAGACCAGGGGTAGGCAACCTTGGCTCTTTTATGACTCGTGGACTTCAGCTCCCAGAATTCCTGAGCCAGCTGGCTCAGGAATTCTGGGAGTTGAAGACCACGAGTCATAAAAGAGCCAAGGTTGCCTACCCCTGCCCTAGACTGTGCCTTTCCCCCACACTGATATACACAAGGCCAGTATAAGTTATGACACAAGTGAAAGCTCTGGATTCCAGAAGACAAAAGTAGAACCAATTAATGGAAATAACAGGGAAGTAAAATTGGCTTAGCATTGGAAGAAACGTCATAATTATTTATCAGTGGAGAAGATTGTCTCTGGACACCTTGGGTTCCTCATGTACTGGAGATACCTAAGCAGCTGTGAATGCCTATCTCTCCGCATTATTCTAGCTGCGGGCTACATTCTACATCCTGAACTAAGCAGCAGATTGGAACAGATGATCTTGAGATCTATTCTGAATCTATGCTCCTGCGATTGTTCTATTTTTGCAAATATATAAAGTACATTATCTGGATTCCATCACTATTTGTACTATAAGCTTGAATGAGGAGGAAAAGCTCAACTCTTATTTTTGAAGCTGTGTTCAAATGGACCTAGGTAGAACAACTGACAAAAAAAAATGACAGTGACAATCCAACATCATTGGGGTTAGTTACAGAATACCTGGCTACCACGTTATGTCTTTGGGTCCAAATTAGCTGTATTCAAGAATCTTAAAAAAGTCAATAAAGTCCATCTCCGAGCCCCTGAAAAAAAGAGTCAGGCAATTACTGTGTAGACATCTCAGCTGAAATCAATGCAACTTGGAAAATCAATTTTCTTTTCAAATCTGAACAAAATAGCCCCCCCCCTGGAATATTCAGACCACTCGAACATGGCTTGTGGGACAGAACAAAAGTTCTCAAAACAGTTGATGGTTAGACGAGTTCTATAGAAACAGATGCTCCTTATGGGAGCCCTTTGACAGTCCGTTCCAGGGAAGGCTAATTGAAAGGAATTCCATTCAGTTATACAGGGGTCTCCAACCTTGGCAACTTTACGACTTGTGAACTTCAAATCCCAGAATTCTGGGAGTTGAGGTCCACAAGTCATAATGTTGCCAAGGTTGGAGACACCTGATCTACAAGGCAAGTTTTTTTTTTATAGTCAGTCAGATATAAAATCTTAGTTAAAAGAAATGCACTGAGTTTCTTTCCATTTTTTAAAAAAATAATATTTCTTCCCTCTTTTATTATCGGTTGGGTAGCAGGTGTCAGTGAAGAAACTCCTAACTTCTAAGAAACTGTCTGGGTACTTGAATGTCCATTCACTGATGGAACTAGAAGAACATTAGTCTTTCACAGATTGTAAGCCACCCAGAGTTATGCCACAGTAAGATGGGAGGCCAATAATCTTTTGCAAATAAATAAATTAGTCAAAGGGAAGAAGGAAAGATTTCTGTGTATACTTTGGCTATATGACAGAAGACTAACATTCAGCAACTGCCAACAAGCAAAACTAACAACAGCAAATGCCGCATGGACTGCATTATTGCATTAATGTGCATGATAAGCATGCACAACCGCTGAAGTTCAACAAATCAACCAAAACTAGCTCAGAGTATTTGCATTTTAAATGCACTCCCAAGGTTCAGGGTCAAAGAGAATGCATGAAATGCAATGAACAAACCCATGGTCCACCAAAGCAACATACATTCTCTGCATTTTTCAGCGCACTCTTAATAGTAGGCTTAGATACCCTGAGGAAAATCCCATGGAAGAACTGAGCCCTGATTGCTGCTAAGATAAAGTGCCAATTGAAAACTACAACTTTTGTTTTCCTTCTGGATCTGGCAAATTCTTCAAGCAAGCACCCCCAGATGGTAGCCTGTGGATTCAAGCTTCTTGAGGATATAAGGAAAGGAATGACTATTAAGAGCGGGTTGTCAGATCTCTTGGGTCTGAGGCACCACGGTGGCTACCTCCTCTGCCTATTTTGATGCTACTGTGCAGACACTGTCGTGCAGTAGCAGACAAAGCAAACACGACCACATCCTATATTAAATTAAGTTGTTAGTTGGCACATTTGTTCATTCGCATGTATCCGGATCATGTTTTTCTTAAACTGTACCTTTGAGTATTGCAATGAGGGGTCTTCTATTCTTCACAGGATTTCTCTGCATGGACAGTTTTGATCTCATAGGTCCGTGGTCGCAAACCCATGGCACCCATGCCACTGATGGCATGCAGAGCCCTCTCTGTGGGCATGCGCGCCATTGCCCCAGTCCTAGGCTTTCAGCTGGGTTTTATAAAATGTTTTCGTTTTAAGCCTTCGCTTCCATGTGCAAAAATAAAAAGAATCAATCAATCAATTTCAACTTCTCTTGGGGAAAAAAAGATCTTGCAAAGTTGGAATTGATTGATTGAACTTTTTAGTCCCACCCAGTCTGCTGTTACCACTGCAGCCATGCCCACCTAATGGGCCATGCCCACCTAATGGGCCACTACAACTTTTGTAATTCTGTCTTTTTATTCTTGCCCTGTTCACCGCCCTGAGTCCTTCGGGAGAAGGGCGGTATAGAAATATTAATAAATTATAAAACTAAAATTATAAATTATTTGACTACTGTGGAAAATGGCAAAAGTAGATAAGGGGAAGGGACTTCCCAGGCTAATTAAATGAGTCTCTGGGTTAAGAGAAAAAGAGAACTTCTCTTATCCTTTTCCCTTCTCAACATAGTTTATTGATTTATTATAGCAATGTATATAGCAGGGCTTTTCAACCAGTGGTACGGGTACCACCTGCGGTACATTGGCACTTGGCAGGTGCTACGCGACCATCCTAGAAAAGTGGTAGCAGGGGAAAGGAATGAGCTGAACCGGTGGCAGCAGCGCACAGGCCTGAGCGAGAGATGGCTGGAAGTGCAGGGCTGTCAGGGCTCAGTGGAAGCGCCAGGATCAGCACCAGGCTCCAGCTGGAGTTTGGTGCTGATCCTGGCGCTTCTGCTGAGCCCAGAAGAAGCGCCAGTCAGCTGGAATGTTGCAGCATCTCCAGGGTCTTGTGATTTACATTCAGATGCTTGGCAACTGATTCATATTTATGACGGTCACAGTGTCCCAAGGTCATGTGAAGTGACCAAAACCTGATGCAACCATGCAGCAGACAGTGGGAAATAAAAACCAAACACCCCCCCACCCCACCCCCCCTTGCCAATCCTCAACAGAAATGCTCACAACAATGAAAACCTCGGACAGGAGGAAGAGTGCAGCCGGGCGGCCAGGCAGGTGTCTTGCTCGGCTGTGGCTTGGGGGCCACTTTTTTCAGTGCCATTGTAACTTTGAACAGTCACTAAGCAAACTGTTGTAAGTCGAGGAGTACCTGTACTTCATCATTTTTTCCCTTTTTTTTTTTTTGGTCATCAAGTTTTTGACACCTTGCAAGGTGACTGGTGGTACTCGGATGTTGCCATATCCTAAAAGTGGTACAATGGGTGAAAAGGTTGAAAAGCCCTGGTATATAGCACTTATCTCAGTAAATGACTGTGGTGGCTCACAACTTTAAAACAATACAAATATACAAATAAAACCAAATATAAAGCACCGCAGCCAGAAAAATCATTCAAAAGTCCTCAGCAGAGCCAAGAAATAAGCTAGTGTCCCAGACTCAAGGCCAGAACCTCAGACTCAAGTCCAAAAGCCAATGCTCCTTGGTCAATGGTACCTGTAGGATGCCCCTCACACCAGATCTGATAGAATAGGTAGAAACAACTGGGAAGAGACTGTCCCATAGATAACCTGGCCTGAGCCACGTCAGCAGCTTAAACTGTACCCAGAAGCAAACAGCCAGCCAGTGCAACTTGCTGAGCAGTGATGTCACATGTGCCAAATAACTGGCACCACTGACTACTGCATTTTACACCAGCTGGAGCTTCCAAGTGGTCCTCAAAGGCAGCCCCATGTAGAGAGTGTTGCTGTCCTTTGCTAAAAAAGAAGGGTTCATATCCTCATATATTTCTGTGCTTCAAACACAATAAATGCCTGTTAACATTTATTGATAGCTGGGCTAAGCCCATAAATTGCACTCGTGACAATTATGTAGTAATTCTTCCTTCAATGGGACATTCTGCTATTTACTTGTTCATCTTTCACGGAGGTGGCCCTCCATTTATATTCAGGAGTAGATCTTCTCAAAAGGACTCCTTCAACACAAATCCCTTCAAAATTGCTAAAGGGATGTATGAGGCAAAACTGTGGTTATTTGCATTAATGTTGATCTCAAAGCCCTGAGAAGACTTTAACCAATGGATTCTTCTTCCTAGCTGGAATGTAGGTAAAGTAAGGTCCTGTTAATAGGAAAACAGTCACAAGTCCTACAGAGCTTTGGGCTGTAAATTTTATACATTGTAAAAGGAAATATGTCCTTTTGGCCAGTTCTACATATTGTAGTTGAGCCAGAATTAAATTGGCTCAGCTGCTGAAGACAGATAACAGCATGAGAACATCCAAGCGTGAAACTGTTTCTGGAGTGGTGCAAAGAGCTCAGGTGGAAGTGCCTTTAGTCCCAGATAATAAATGCACATTTGTATTCTACACTAGCTGAACCTGCAGATAGTTTTCAGGAACTTCTTCTCATATGATGAGATATTTAACAGTGGTCTAGATCAGGGGTCCTCAACCTTGGCAACTTGAAGACTTGTGATATTTAACAGTGGTCTAGATCAGGGGTCCTCAACCTTGGCAACTTGAAGACTTGTGGACTTCAATTCCAGAATTGCTTTGCTGGCTGAGGAATTCTGGGAGCTGAAGTCCACAGGTCTTCAGGTTACCAAGGCTGAGGACCCCTGGTCTAGATCAGAGTTAACTGAGGCAAGGATGGCTCTAGTAAGGCCATAAGAAGACAGTGATTAAAAAACATTACTATCTACTATCGCTTGCCTTTTTAAAGGTAGTGACAAATTTCATACTTTACATCTTTCCTTCAGGATAGCATAAGCCCATCCAGTACTGTATTTATTGGAAGCTGCTTCCCAATTGACCTGGTGCTATCCGAAAGAAAAGTTGAGCAGAGTTGTGTCATTTACAGCATGCTGATGACTATTAAGTTCAGTAGTGATGTATAAATTGAGAACGGGAAATAAGACACATCATAAAACCCAGCAATGGCACAACAGAAATGGTTTTGTAACTTCTCAAAGACAAAGTTCTGATAAACCTGTAGGAAATCCTAGAACATCTGCAATACAATTTGGGGGCAGGGGGCGGGAACCAACTAATAATTTTCTATGTAAGAATGGAAGTGTGGTGGATTTAGCCATAGAGGTGTCTGGTTTGAGTTAAGAGACTGAGTAGCTTGGAATCCCTGCAGGGGAGAAAACAACGGAGAACTGACATTCCCCGCACCCACCCATCCCACATTCTTGATGTCCTTAGCTGGTTGTTCTCAAGAGAGTGCAGTTATTCTCGTGAGATTCTCGTAAACAGGCAAGAAGCAATACACTTCTCTGATCAGTTCAAAATGTTGTTCTGGCTCCTGGCACCTGACAGGAAGGGAATATTAATACTACAGCTCCACTGCTAGTTTAGTTTTGCTTATGCTGTATTGTCAAAGGATAATGATACTGAAAACTTCCAAGTGCCCAGCAAATGGTAAAATCCATTTTTAAAAAACATGTAACAGATGTCAGAAGTGTGTACCTGCATTACAAGATGGCATTAGGATTGGATTTAATTTAATTAAATAATTTAATTAATTAATTAAACCTTCTCTCTGGATATTCTTGTCTTCTCTTCTTTTAGAAGTACAGCTCCCAGCATGTCACTCAAAGTCAAAGAGTGACGACCAAATTTAAAACATTGCATATCTATGCACGTTACCTTGATTCTTAGCTGGCATGCTGTGTTCTGAATTGATTGTTTAATGAATCTGTAAGCCACCTGTCTATGGATGCATGATGCTCATAACAACCATAGATACTTTATGCTATATAGTCCTTTTGTTTTACATACTTTATTTTCTTTTTTCACTATCCTCTTCTTTTCCAGTCCACTGACAAATATCAAACTCCTGACAGAAAACAAGATTCTCACAAAGGCTGCACTAATTAGATTTTTTTTAAAGATAACGTAGAATTTGGTGACCGAAATTGCAAAAGTTTTATTTTTATTTTTAGAAGCCAGCTTATCCTAGAAGAACAGAAGGGCTAATTATTCAGTTTCTGACAATGGAAGAATGAATGTGCAGATGTTTTCAAGTGCAATTTTTTCCAGACTACTTTCCTTCCTTCCCTACGCATTGAGAAGACCAAACCTCAAAGGTATGTAGCGTATTATTGCATCTGAATAATTCCAATGTTTTTCCATCCATCCTTGCCCTATAGGCCAAAACCCCTCTAGAATTATAAACCATGACATTTTAAAAATGTTTTTATATAATGTTCACATCTTTTGATCTTCTTGTTGGACCTAGACAACTAGACTAATAAAAGAAAGTACTTTACACAAAACAGAGATTAAACTGCAGAATTTGTAGCCGTGATGACCACTAATACAGAAGTCTTTGGGGCGGGGGGGGGGCTGTCCCCATGAACAATCAAGCCAGTAATGTCTCATTGGCTGGCTGTTAGTTCCACTGGATCATACAGTAAGTGGCATGTTTTGAATATCTGCTCCTATGGACTCACGGTAGCAATGTGTATGTGTTATGGGGCTCCTGAATATGTTTATGACATTTCTGAATGCAGCTGGCTGACCATTATGTAGTACAGATTGTTATATGTGCCTCTGCGTGATCCAGTAGAGCTTTTTCTTATATAATGTGGTAATTTTCAAAGGAGGCAGCTGTCATATTACTTGAAAGTCATCATATACTGAACAAGTAAGAGATAAAAAATCAAGGAATGTCTATAGTTGTTTATGTTATCGCTCGCATATTTTAAATTAGATTTTTGTCTACTGCCTAAGGTTGAATACTTTTGAGGCTCTCTTGAGACATTTCCACATGCAGCTCAACCCGCTTTTGTGTAAAGAGAGCCTAGATGTCAGTGCTGAAGTCTCCAAAAGACAAGCAGCATAGTCTCATAAATTCCTGCGGGTGCTTGGATTTATCTTGGAAATATAAATAAACAACAAATATGCTGTGATAAAACACTCAAGGGGGGGAAATGAGGGAGGCTAGCTGCCATGCTATTAAATTCTTGCTAATATCTATCAAGCTATCTTCTGACTAAGCTGGGACAGCTGGTAAAGCAGTACAACTGTCAAGTATCAGTAATATGAGAAACAAGAGTGTGCAGGAGATCATGGGTGATGGATACATTTGCATCAAAGTTTGCCCTGTAAAGACCAAGCATTAAAATGCTATTTGGTAACTTAGTAATAGGGAAGAATGGCAAGGCCATCTTCTCCATCTTTCAAAAGTCCAGCTCTTTTAAGGATCTCCTTAAGAGAGCGCAGTAGGATGTGTCAATATTGCTCCCCATGGTAATCATATGGTTTGCCTATGCAGACACCGAATTGTTTTGTGGCTGTGAAATATTGTGTGTTACCCTGTGAGCAGTGGAGCCAGTGAATCTGGACGCCGTTGCCGAGAGTGACGGTTCCATTGTGCCTCTGAATAGCGCAAAGGCAGAATCAAAACCTCAAGTGGACCCGACAGAAAGTCCTGACCTTTAAGAAAAAGGCTGATTGGTTATGGTATATAAGCCCTCTTCATCTATCAACATCATCCATTACACCTTTCTTAGTTAACGCTAGTAATTTATGAGAAGGCATAGATACGTTTCCCATAGATTCTGTACACATTCATCAAGGAAACAAATCCATGCCTCATATAATATTTCATGTACAATAATGTTAAACGTTTGGCGCTCACATTCTTTCTTGCCTGAAGTTTCAGCATCTTAACACTGATGTACTTTCACAGTAACATTCTAAAATAAATCAGCAAACTCTGCATATGACGACCTTGATAAATAATTAGTTCAGTGGAACATTTCTGCACCCCAAAGCCAGCAAGCAAGAAATATTCAAAACTACCACTCTAAGCACAGTTAAAAAAACAAAGCAAAACCAAGTCAAGTCAGCAAAACAGTTGCAAGTTGCTTTTACATTATAAATATAATTATTGTCCAAAGAGGAAGAGTTAGGCATACAGGAAATCTATTTACAAGTTATCTTGATATTCCATAACTGTAAACACTAGATATATGATTTGTGGGCCTGTGCTAATTCATATTGGGTATGTCTAGTCTAATGAAGAGAAGGACAAGGGGTGACACAATAGCAGTGTTCCAATATCTCAGGGGTTGCCACAAAGAAGAGGGAGTCAAACTATTCTCCAAAGCACCTGGAGGCAGGACAAGAAGCAATGGATGAAAACTAATCAAGGAGAGAAGCAACTTAGAACTCAGGAGAAATTTCCTGACAGTTAGAACAATTAATCAGTGGAACAACCTGCCTCCAGAAGTTGTGAATGTTCCAACACTGGACGTTTTTAAGAAGAGACTGGACAACCATTTGTCTGAAATGGTGTAGGGTTTCCTGCCTGAGCAGAGGGTTGGACTAGAAGACCTCCAAGGTCCCTTCCAACTCTATTATTATTGTTGTTGTTGTTGTTATTGTTGTTGTTGTTATATCTCTGTAAAAGCTGATGGTATAGAGAGCAAAGGGAAGGAAACTATGAATCACTTAATATGCCCTTCGCTTCTTCTTGTGCCTTGCCATACTTGTGTTCTAGAATATGAGGGAATCTTGCAAGAATTGAGCATTTTGGTTGTTCCTAACCTGCAAGTTAGGCAGTGCAAGTGGCAGCTACTTTGACTATGTTACACAAATAATCCCAATAGATATTCATCATTGGCTGCATCTAAGCAAGGAAAGACTTAACAGGGGTGTCAAACTGCCAGCTGCCGCCGGATGTGTCACGTGGAAGCCACGCCCACCCCATTGCCGGCAATGGCAAAACCAACCCAATACATTGCACGAGGTCATGTGACGTCGCGGGTTTGACATGTCTGCCAGGATGTCATTGATAATGGATTTAGCTTATTAAGATACATTTTTTAAAAAATTAGAACAGATGAGATTAGCAATGATGGTGGTGACACTTCTCTACTCTGCAAACAATTCTCCAGAAAGATATCCTATATCCCCTAGGCCTAGGAGCTGCAAAAGGGCTTCTGAAAGAATGATTTCCTGAAAGACTGAATTGTCAAATGATCTGTCAAAAAATGGAAACTAACAAAATTCTGTCAACATTCTGTGGAGTTCCTATGAACAGGAGTAATGGCTTGTGGTTTTGTAATGTAGGAAAGACTAAAGGTATACAGGGACCCCTCTAAAACTAATTATAAAAGTCAGCCCGATGTAGTAGTAGTGTAGTAGTAGTGTACTAGGGTAATGAGAACCAGATTCAGATCCAGCATTACTTGTGGAAACTTTCTGAACTACTTTGGACCAGTCATTCCCTCTTTGTCCAATTTACATAACAGGACTGTTACTGGGATAAAATGGAGAGAAATCTTTGGAGAAGTAAGATGCCTTGAATTCCTAAAGTAAAGGCAGGATACACTTCTAATAAATACATTTTCCTTTATAATTAGTCTTCAAAATGTAGCAGGATAATGCCAATAAACAAAAAATGATGTTTAGTTTGAGGAGTCTATATGAAGACAGCTTAAACAAAACAATTTATTTAATCAAAATTGTAATATTCAGTCATGGAACATACTGTAGGTTGAGTTTGAATTAAATTCAAATTGTGCTACATTTCCAAAGTATTATTTACTTCTTTTATAGATGTTGATGTCTAAATAAACAGTGATCTCTTCAGTATTTTTTAAATTGTATTTTAAGGCATGGCTTTGTTATCCCTTGGGTAGAAGAGAATCTACCGCATAAGTTAATTACCTTGATTTCTGGAATGTTTGAATATGAAAGCTTAAGAAACAAGCCATCTGGTGAATTTATACAATAGTATTTTCCCACATAAACCTAAATTTACATTATCCTGGATGTTGCACTTATCCAGTCCCACCAGTTATTCCTTGATTATGGCAATAGTAAATTTGCATCCTTGCTGTCTGATAAGCCTATTTTAAAAATCCAACTCAATTAACATTCTGAAGAATAGTTCCAAGTTTCTGTTCCATTAAAGTCATTGAAATTGATGCCCTGCGTGTCTTTATTTCAGAAATGAAGCTGAACAATTAAAGCCCATGTCTCTTTGCTCGGCTTTTGATTCTTAACAAAGCTTTCCCACTTGCTGCCTTTGGATGTAAATGTTAACAAAGTCAGTTACCATCAAGAGCCGTGATAACAAGCATGGCAAAATTCCTTGTTTTTGCTCAATCAGTCTGTGTTCAAACTATCCAATTGATTTATTTGTCCTGGCTGACCTTTATTCATCACTTAATTATCCTTGCATAATGTTCCAAGAGTCTGCTGACATCAGGAGAAAGACAATTGCTGATGTTCTGGGAAGCAACTGTTGACCTGATGGCCAAAATAATGTTTACAGGTCGAAGGTTGGTCTCATTTTGGAAAGCATGCTCTATTTCTGATGAGGTGTGATTGGAGATACCTTTTGAGGTGCTATTCCAACATAGTTAAGCTGTCAATCAGGTCCTAAATACATTACTCCAGGTACACTAAATGAAGTGTTACCATAGGAAGAAAATCATCCAACCGGTTTGAACTAATATAGCTTTTTATTGTACTTTTTTTTTAGTAAACCCATGGATTTAGTATTTACTGTTGTCTGCTTTTAAGTACTAGGTCTACTGTGATCTCATATATTAGAGAGAAGGTTCAGGAAATTAAGAGAAGATACTAATAGATAGGTCTACCCCTTACTATTCTGCTGAAACTCCTCTAAGATAAAATCCACTGGTTCAGAATATGGTCTTCTATTAAAAAGTGCAATTAGCACTGAAGTCTCTTCTCCTAAAATTTCAGTATGTGAGTGCTTGTATGTTAGCTCAGGCCATAGGAACAAGCTGAGTATCCTACTTGTGTACTAGCAACCCTGCTACCTGATGGCATCTGTATTTGGGCTTCAAGTTGTCATCTCATGCCTTGTGGTTACAGTACCTTTGTTTCTTAATGTGACTCAGTCTTAACACTGAGCTCCACACACAAGCAAGGTCTTGTCTCAAATTTTAATTTGTCTTGGAACAATTGCTAAATGACCTGGATGTGAGGGCATCTCTTGGAGCCCTTTGCTGTGATCAGGTCATTTCATGGTTTATGTGAGATCTCTGGATTCCAGTAAGCACTTGAGAGAATTCTGGCAAACTGGTAGGCATTTCCATTAAGAGCCGGATGAACAGCTGGCAACAGGAGACAATCTAGCTTTTTATATGATTGCTTCCAAGTGATGTTTCACTGTATGCATGTCTTGGCTGGCTCTCTTTAGACACCAGATTAACCCCAACTTTGGTGGCCTTCTAGAAAATAATAAAGATTCAGCTGTTTCAGAGGGCCTTTAAGAGCAGAATAACATCTTGCATCTAACTGTCAAGATGCTGCTATTAATATTAATGAAGGATTGTGAAGTCCTTGGATTCTCTGAGCTTGGTTGTTTTCTTGCAGATGTTTCATTAGCCAACTAGGTAACATCTGCAAGAAAACCGAGCTCAGACAGCACCAATCCTGAGATACAAATATTTTCCTCTATTGGTAGCAAGGATTATTTACAGAGTAATAATATTGTTAGATAATAATTATACAGTAATGCTACTGTACATATTAATTGTCAGTATTTGCTTTTTAAATGTGTGTTGCTTATTGCAGATATTTTGTTTATGCCTGCTGTATCACAGATTTGTACTGTTTTTTTATTTTTAGTTGTGCTGTGCACAACATTCACAATATAACATTTTATGTTATATTGTGAATGTTTTAATTGTGATTCAGTAAGCTATTGTGAATCAAATTTACATTCAAATCAATAGAAGAATAAATCAAACAATAAATAAATAAATAAATAATAAAAAAGAAATTACAGCAGAATTATATGCTAAAGTTGACAGAGTCTGCAAAAATGCTTACAATACGAGCAGCAGCATTCTTCTTTTAAAAAAAAGTTATTAGTTTTTATAGGGTTAAAAGGGAAGGTAGGGAAATGGGGATTTGGGATAGGGTAGAGGAAGGGTTAAGGGTAAGGGTTGGGGTTTTCCCCCAATAACATTCGATATTTGGCAAACAGCATGTTGTCTGGGTAAGTATATATAAATAAAGATAATGAGGCTAACAATAACACTGATAGATATAATAAATTATCCAAAACATACTAAAATTTCAATGTATCTTAACATTCTTATTCAAATAAATTCAAAGTTGCATATCACATTCCTTTCTCTCTAACTCGTTTATCTAGCCATTGATAAAATTTATTCCAGGTTCTGTAATAAACTGAGTGCTCTTTCTCTTTAATCTCTAAGGTTAATCTATCCATTTTGGTAGAATCCAATATTTTCTTAATTAATACTTCTTCAGTCGGTGACATTTCATTTTTCCAATATTGGGCATACATCTTTGTATAAGCAAAGACCAGGTACTTATTATCATATCTGGTGGACATGTCCTAAAGCAAAAAGGTTTTAGCTTAAGATACATTTATGGTTAGAGAAGATGATTAAAAAACAAATAGAATTTAAACCAGAATTGTTTCTCTTAGGAATGATAGGCCCTAACTATGATAAGGAGAGCGGATACTTAATGTTACATGTATTGACAGCAGCGAGAATTATGTTTATGCTTCATCTTTGGCAATAACACATACCTACAAATCAATGACAGAGTTATAGGTATGTACGAGACGCCACTATATGTTAACATCTTGTGAAATCTTGGCTGATGTGGGATGCTTTCACAAGTCTTACTTCCTGAAACCCCACCTTTACCTAAGATTCATTGATGACATTGATGACAAGAATCTCTTATCAACTTTTCTCAACAACTTCCATCCTACTATTAGCCTGACCTGTTTACAGAACAAGGCTACTTCCTTGATATCACAGTGAAACTTACACCATGTACCTTATGGGTCGCCATGCGTATCAACTTGTTATCAGCTTCCATCCAGAACATACCATCAAATCTATCCTCTATTTCTTTACATTACAACCACATCTGTTCTGACTCAAATGACAGTGGTGGTTAACTGATGGGATTAAGCCAGACATTCAGGATGCTGACCTATCTACCCAACAAAATTAATAAACAATTCAATCAAGTGGTAGACTGATGCCAGAAGGCACTTATTAAAAAACAGACCACAAAAACAGAACAACAAAACATTGCTGGCTATAACCTACAGCTCACAGCTCAAGCCACTCAAAGGCATTATTAATAAGCTACAACCCATATTTGACAATGACACTGCATTTTTGAGGTACTGCAAGGCAGGCCCATATTTACATGCAGACAACCTGAAATAGAGAATAAGGAAAACAAGAAAAAAAAAACCACAGATGTTTATTTTGTTCCCACATTTATACTGAAGTTGCCATGACATGCCATAACAAATTCATGGACAATATTAGAGGCTTCTTCACATGGCCTTCTGTAATGTGAAACATGCCATCATCATCTGTTAGAAATTGCCTCTGGATTCTGCATAGAATGAACAGGACACATTAATTGATTAGTGGACACAAGTTTGACATCAGGACTGCAAATGAGGACAAAGTAACTTGAGAGCATTTAAATGTTTGAGGACACTCCTTTACAGCCCTCAGAATAGCAGTCTTGGGGAAAAAGAAACTTCACTAGCACAAGAGATTATTGAATTCTTATACAATAAAGGGCTTCATGCTATCTCTGAAAGTTTGAACAAATAAAATGGTTTTTTTTAATGTTGGGGAAGTAAAATACAGAACTAGCATTTGGAAATATTAAATTTTAACCATCTGGATTGACAGTAATTTCAAACAAGTATTCAGATAAGCTCTTCAACGCAGACCTCCCTATGAAATCCACAGAGTTCCAGAGCTGCTTTTGACCCAGAGAGTCTGCTTCAGTAGGGTAATCGATAGCTCAGAGAACTGAGCTCATATTCAGACAAAATAAATATTGATTTAAGCTCCCAGATTAATGTGGAAAGATTGGGAAGAGGAAGGATCAGAGTTGTAAGGAGAAAACATCTAGATGTAGGGCATGAACTGGCATATGAGCCCCATCCTCTGTCTTTGTCAAAATCTTTGGTATTCAAAAAACGTAAACAGAAATTAGGAAGTCCCTGCTTCATCTTTCACCACAAAGTAACTAGGTTTCAGCAAATTACTAGGGCATGTGGGATACATAGCACCTTTCAAAGGTATTCAACGCATGGCAAAATTTCTCAGTAATATTCTTTCCTTATTTTATTTAGCACCAACAGACTGTTTACTTGGACTCTGATGATCAGAGCAAATGTGTCCAAATGTCCATTGTTCTTATCTTCCCAGTAATCAAAATGTGTGAATTATTGGACCCACATTTCATTTATTTCAAAGTAGTCCCCAAAAGCCAGGAATTTCCTTAAAATGGCTATGGTTTATTTAATTTGTCTGATGCTGATCTGATTTGATTTTAGAAAAATGCATCAAATCTTTCTAAAGGCAAGCTGAACAAAGTTTTGAATGAATAATAATAATAAAAAAAATTCCCAAGCACCCTTGTCGGAGGGATGGAAAATTTATGACTGCAAAGGGCAATGTTCTATCAAAGAGTTTGGCCAAGGCCAATCCACCTACTGGGTGATTCGAGGACCCAGCAAGATGAAAGCAAAGTTAGTCCAGCTCTTCCCATCACAACAAAAAGGTTGATGAAGAATATACTTGATGTCCTGCTGTCCTCAGTTACCTGGGAGTCCGGAGCCTGCCGTTTGAATAATGTTTCCCTGTACAATAGAAATGACAGCAGAAGTGTGGAGAGACTGATGGGACTTCCTACAGACTCAGCTTTTATAGTTCAAACTCATTCTTTACCATCAGAATAGAACAGATAATAAATGTGTAAATAAATAGTTAGCAATCTTTGGATACAGCAGAGTTAGTCCTTTTTATTTTTTTTGAAAACTACTCATGGAAACTATAGCAACTTCTCCTAAAGCTTTATCTTTTAATTTTTGAGTTTGGTTATAACAAAATTGTATAATGTACTCTTTGTGGTGGATTATGAATAATGCAATATTAAACCTTAATGAATTATTAAGCAGGGCTTACATTTAAATGACAAGTCTTGATCTTTGTATGAAGATTTCGAAGGCAGGCAACAATTTCATATATGTGTAGAAAGCCTGTGGGCACATAGGAATGCAGACATGTACTAGAGCTGCCAAAGAACGTCAACACTGGCAGATGTTTCCCTCCTGCATTGACACTGTATAGCAGGAAATACCCACCGCTGAAGTGAAACCAACTCATGTTATCTCAAATCAACAAACATATACATCTGAATTCCCCAGAGCTTGGTATCACAAACAAGATACAACACATTTTCTAATTTGAAATATACAGCACTATGTTCATATGGTCCAATAAAAATTAGTGCTGAATGTTCAACCGTGGATTTAGTCATACCAATTTCCATGGAACCTTAAATACAAATTATAAATTACATAAAGTGACAAGTTCTGAGCTTTGATACTCTCCAAACTCACATACTGTAAGAAATAATTCCTGAAGAGATGTAACAATGGTTTCCAGCTTTCTCTTCATAATGCTAATCTGAATATGATACATATTATTTAGCTACTTTCACAACCTGTTTCCAAGAAGTGGCACCTGTAAATGTAAGACTGTTGTGTTCCCATGCAAATAAACTTGCAGTAAAGCAGTTCACTCACAGATTCCAAGTAATTCAACATAAAGAAGGGCATAGATCAAACCATCTCAAGATTCTACATATCTGACCTACGTATTATTTATATTTATATTTATAAATTAAGAATTATTTTATGCCACCCATCTCCCATACAAGGGGACTCTGGGCAGCTTACAGGCAAAAAAAATAGGGCTTACAAGTAAAAATTTAAAATTAAATTAAATTAAATTTAAAGATTAAAACAATGCAGAGTTAAAATATTAAGAACTACACTAAAACCGAACTAAGAGCACTAAAAGCCAGATGGAACAGGGATGAGGTCTTCTTCTATATAGTTCCTAATTGACCTTGGTTGATCTCAAAAAAGCTAAAAATGGTCAGGTTGGCCAGTATTCATATGGGAGCCCATAGGAAATCCCAGAAGTTGAAAAAAACCATCCTGGAAAAGAAGGCTGCCTTCTTAAATGAGCAGTGCAAAGAAATAGAAGAAAACAATAGAATAGGGAGGGGCAGAGGTCTCTTCAAGAAAATTGGAGAAATGAAGGGAACGTTTCATGCAGAGACATCACCCTGCCAACAAAAGTGCGTATAGTCAAGGCTATGGTCTTCCCAGTTGCAATGTATGGCTGTGAAAGTTGGATCATAAGAAAGGCTGAGAACCCAAGAATTGAGGCCTTTGAACTATGGTGCTGGAGAAGACTCCTGTGAGTCCCTTGGACTGCAAGGCGATCAAACCGGTCAGTCCTAGAGGAGATCAACCCTGATTGCTCTTTAGAAGGCCAGATCCTGAAGTTGAAACTCAAATACTTTGGCCACCTAATGAGAAGGAAGGACTCAATGGAGAAGAGCCTAATGCTGGGGAAGATTGAGGACAATAGAAGAAGGGGACGACAGAGAATGAGGTGGCTGGATGGAGTCACTGAAGCAGTAGCTGTGGGCTTAAATGGACTCCAGAAGATGGTAGAGGACAGGAAGGCCTAATGTTGTCCATGGAGTCGTGATGGGTCGGACATGACTTCGCAACTAACAACAACTAAGAGTTGAGTTCAACTTGAAGAAGGCAATATATTTGGGACTGACATATATTTCAAATCTACACACCTTCTTCTGTACAGTATGAGTTCCTTCATCAAGGGGGCATTTGAAGAAATGCTTGTCTTTCTTTAGGTATTAGGCCTGTGTCCAATTCAATGTAATCTCAGACCCAGAATAGGAATGATTTGGCATGATTTTCAATTAACAACTTTTCCCAATTTTCTATTCCTGTCCTATATATATGCAATATATTCTTTTTTTTAAAAAAAGGTTTTTATTGGTTTTTTCATACAATTCAACAGTACTTGTTCAACGTGTTGTCTGAGTTTATTACTCACTAATACAGATTTAATTCCTAATCCCAATTCTTTTCTTCAGCCATTGATAAAATAAGTCCCAAGTTTGAAAGTATTCTATTTCTTTTTCTTTCAACCTCAGAGTAAGTCTGCCCATTTCCATACAATCTAGTATTTTTTAAATTATTTCTTCCTCTGGTGGTATTTCTTCATTTTTCCAATTTTGTGCAAATATGATTCTTGCCACTGTTATCAAATGTAAAATCAAGTATATACTTTATCAATCTTTTCTGGAATTATACCTAATAAAAAAAAGTTCAGGTTTAAAATCTACATGTTTTCCCAACATCTTTTCTAGACAAGTATGTATTTTTGTCCAATATCTCTTTGCTTTAACACATGTCCACCATACATGATAATAATACCTGAATTGTGTTTACATTTCCAACATCTATCTGACATATTTTTAAACATTTTTGCTAATCTTGCTGATGGCAAATGCCATCTATGAAATATTTTATATAGGTTTTCTTTGTAAGAGCTTGACATTGTCAATTTATAATTTCTTTCCCACACGTTTTGCCACTTCTCTAAATCTATATTATATCCAAAATTCTTTGCCCATGTTATCATTGTTTCTTTTACTTGTTCATTTTCCATTTTCAAATTCAATAAAGTTATACATTTTCTTAATTAATTTTTCATCAGAGGTTAATAATGTCTGATCAAACAAGGTCTGCTCTTTATAAAATCTGTACAATTTGACATCTTTATCGTATCTCACTTGCATTTATAAATATGCCAACCATGATAGATCAATATCCTGATTTTCCATTTCTTGTTTAAATTTTAAATTCCCTTCAGAATTTAGAATATTTTTATGTGTCCATATTTTCTCGAAACTGACTAAATTTGGATGTACAAATGCTTCTATTGTTGAAAGCCATCCTGGAATTTTCAAGTATATTTTACATTTTGTTTTTTTCCCATGTTAGTAATAATGCATTTCTAATATAGTGGTTTTGAAAATATTTATGAATTTTATTTTTCCCATGCCAACCAAGTTGTAAATCATGTCCCTTTGAATACAACAACCTTTTATTTCTAAGCGTTATCCATTCTTTTACCCATGTTAGTATAGATGCTTGATAATATAAAACCCACTCTGGTAGGCCAAAACCTCCATTTTCCTTAGCTTCTTGTAACATATTCAATTTAATTTTAGCTTTCTTTCCTTGCCAAATAAATTTCAAGTCTTAAAAAAAAATTTATCTAGTTTTATAGGTATCATTTGGAATAAAAACAATATTTTTGGTAATATATTCATTTTCACACTAGCAATTCTTCCTAATATTGACAGTTGCAAGTTTTTCCATTTTTCCAATTCAAGTTTTATTTGATTCAGTAATTCTATATAGTTATCTTCTTTTATCATGGAACATCTTGCTGTTAGATATATTCCCAAGTATTTAACCTTTTTGACTATTTGCAATTCTACTTTTTCTGAGTGTTTTTGTTTATCTGTAAGATTTTTAACTATCATTTTAGTTTTTTCTCTTTTATCTTCAGTCCTGCTATCTCTCCAAACTGTTCCATCTTTTCCAATAATTTAGGAATCATCTCTAAAGGTTCCTCTAGGTCTAGGATGAATACCAGATCATCTGCAAATGCTTACAATTTATAAGTTTCACCTTTTATTTCTAGTCCTTTAATTTCTGGGTCTTGTCTAATATTTCTATTTAAAACTTCCAAAATTAAGATAAATAACAATGAAGATAATGGACATCCTTGTCTTGTGTCTTTTCTTATGTTGAAGTTTTCTGTATAATCTCCATTTACAATCACTTTTGCTGTTTGTTTGTGATATATTGTTTCAATCATATTTATAAAATTTTGTCCAAAGTCCATTGTTTTTAGTTGTTGAGTCATAAATTGCCAGGAAACATTATCAAATGCCTTTTGAGCATCTAGAAATACTAATGCCAATTGTTTCCCTGGATGCATTTCATAATATTCCAATATGTCCTTTCCATCAATACTTGTACATCCTAAAATTTAAATGAACATTCTGACAAGGTACAAATATTCACCTCCTTTCTTTAGTTTTCCATTATTATATATGATAATTTTTCAGCTCAATTTCCCCATGAATTGCAGCTATAAACTATGGTTTTAATATATTAGTTTTAAGATCCATATTCATTATTGCATCATACAGTTCTAATACTTGCTGAAAATTTCTCAAACAATGCCAACATGTCTATCATGCATGTATTTACATTCCCATCTAGCACATACAGTATATAAAATGTCATCACAAGCATTCCTCCCAGATTTATTTAAGGTTTAGATTTACATTAATCAAGTATGGATACATCTCACATCCTTTTATCATATTTAAACTTTTAACTCCACATTAATGTAAAACATCCAAAATTCAAGCCCAATCCACTTTATTAGATGCTTTTTCCAAATAAACAAATAGGCAGAAATCTTTCTTCATACATATTTTAGTGATTTGCTGAAGTGGAAAAATCTGGTCTGCACATCCCTTGCCTAGTGTAAAGCCACACTGCACTTCCCAAATTTCAACTGTAGTTCCTCCAAACAGTTTCACAAACATACTTAACAAATTGCCCTATACTTTTTCTAATCACACTTCTTACCTTTTCTTTGTACGAGGAAACAGTGTGAATTCTTTTAACTGATTTTTTTTCCCTTTGGGCATTAATGTCATAGCATTTGTTTCAATCCCACTCTTTGAAATATTCTAGAATTCCCATACTAATCCATAATTCTAACACTGCCCCACCTCAATTTCATCCTAAGACCTTTCTTCATTTTCAGTGCATTACTAGGGGCTCCTTTCACTTTTTTTTCACTTGTGTTACATTAATGGAATGAGAAGAACGGCTCGAATCAGTACAGTGCACATTTGCTACTCAATCCATTCAAAATGTTCCAGGGTGCAGTTGAAGTACAAAGTTGGTGCACATACTGAGAGCCCCATTAAGACTTTGCTTTTCTCTGGTTTTCTAGATGAAAAACATGGAAAGAACTCTCTTTACTCCACGGAGTTACCTTTTTCTTCAGCACTAAATTAATTTCATCCTTTTTATGTTCCACAGCTTCTGTCTCTAAACAACCACCCTCTTCTTGGGCCATGCAACCTCTGCTCAGCTGCACAACCAAGATACTAGCCCACAGCTTTAGGGCCGGTCCTCGAACTCACAACAGTTTGTTTAGTGATCATTTCAAATTACAAGGGCACTGAAAAAAGTGACTTTTTTCACACACATGACCGCTGCATCGATCCCCGTGGTCATGTGATCAAAATTTGGATGCTTGGCAAGCGATATATATTTACGACCGTTGCAGGGTCCCCGGAGTCATGTGAACAGCTTTTGTGAGCTTCTGACAAGCAAAATCAACGGGGAAGCCAGCTTCACTTAACAACCATGTTACTAACTTAACAACTGTCATTACTCTTCCAACAACTGCGGCAAGAAAGGACACAAAATGGGGGCCAAAGTCACTAAACAAACATCTTGCTTAGCAAGAGAAATGTTGGGCTCAGTTAGTGGTCGTAAGTCGAGGACAACCTATATTTACTCCCAATGTCTGCAGAAAGAATATCTTGAGCCTTGGAGGCTGCTTGTTCCATATTCTTTGAAAGTTGGGCCATCGTGTTCCTGTTTGGAAGCCCTGGCAGTCAGGCATGACATGCTCCGTCTTCCCTATTAGGCCCCCTGTGCCGCCCAGACAAAGGGAACGGCAGGCTCCCGGCCTAGCGCAGGCATTTGCAAACTGCCATCAGTCAGTTCCCAAAGCCAGAGGCTGGATGCCCCAAACAAAAGAGATGTAAACTGCTGGCTTCGCCTGTTTCATGCTCCCCGCTGTGGGAATGGCGCTTCTCAGAAACATCCAGCGGGGCAGGGTCTCTCCCCCTTGGTCATCAAGGGGCTGGCAAGATGCTGCTGCCGCTGCTGCTATTTCATATTTCAATCAAAGGCTGCTCGAATCACTCGAGTGCTCAGCATGGGAGTGGCCAAGACCAGACCCTGCAGCCAAGCCTTCTTAGACAAATCATTTGTTATTTATTCTTCGCTTCTCCCCAATAATTATATATGAATGGCAGGGCTAAAATATTTTTGAATTTCAGTTACCTACCACTTTTCCAAAGGCCAAATTTTTTGTTTGGAAAGGAACGCAGGTAAGTCCTGAAGTAGCAACAATTCGCTTAGTGACCATTCAAAGTTACAACGGCACTGAAAAACATGTGACTTGTGACCATTTTTCAAAGTTATGACCGTTGCAGCATCCCCACGGTCACGTGATTTACATTCGGATGCTTGGCAACTGTCTCACGTTTATGACGGTTGCAGTGTCCTAGGGGTCATGTGATCCTCTTTTGCGTCCTTCTGACAAGCAAAGTCAATTGGGAAGCCAGATTTACTTAACAACTGTGTCACTAATTTAACAACTGCAGTGGTTCACTTAACAAATGTGGTGAGAGAAGTCATAAAATGGGGCAAACCTCACTTAACAAATGTCTCATTTAGCATCATAAATTTTGGGCTCAACTGCGGTCGTAAGTTGACGATTTCCTGTACTGAAAGCAGTTGGTGTTAAATATCTAATGTTGCCTTCATTAGGCATGTTTCTTCTTAGGTTTCCATTTTGCTCCCTAAATCATAATTCAAAGAATCAAAAATAAATTATGGGCGCACATGTTCCCTTTCTCCTATGCTCCCTTTTTCTTATGCAACTTTTTAATACTTTCTTATTTTGCTTGATTCCCAGATGGCTACGATGTTAGAGTCCATGAATCATTTTTTTTCTCCAATGCATGATTTGAATTGGGCTTGTGATTTTGATGGCAACCTCATTAATTTAGAATGGCAAATTATGGTTAGGGCTAAATAGGAGAAGGAGGAGGATGGAAGGGCACTATTTTAAATTTTCTAAATCAAATTGATCCAACAAACCTCCATTTTATCATTAGAGTCAACTATTCCTTCTACATCCCCATCTTAACTAATGTTCATGACCGTGTATTAAACATCAGTCACAGTGTAATACACATTTAACACACTCTGGTTTCTTTTCAGATAAAAAAATATTTTGTAAACACTAATTGCATTTCTCACAAGTAATCAAGCACATGAGTGGCACTGAGACAGCGTATCCATATATCAGTTCTTGAAATTTTATTTTGTTCATGCATAAGCAACCTATCCTATAAGTTAAATTTTTCTCACTTCCAATCATCCCCAAGTCTTGTTTATCCTACTGGAGGTTTAACTGGTGAATTTTTAAATGTATTTATTTTGATCCTTTTGGATCAGTCTTGACTTCCAGAACTGCCTGGATGAGTCCCTGCAATGTTCTTGGCAAGGTTTTTCAGAAACAGTTTGCTATTGCCTCCTTCCTAGGGCTGAGAAAAAAATGACTGGATCAAGGTCACCCAGCTGGCTTTGGGCCTAAGACAAAACTAGGACTTGTGATCTTCCAATTTCTAGTGTGGTGCCACTACACCAAACTGATCCTCAAATTTCTAATACACTTTTGGAAACTAAAATAGGTTAGCAAAATCTTCAAAATGATCTCAGTGTTATTTTTTTTATTATTTATTTATTTATTTTTGGGACTTATATGCTGCCCTATCTCCCGAAGGACTCAGGGCGGCTAACAACAATAAAATACAGCAATACAAAAGTTAAAAAGAATTAAATTAACAGCCCCAATAAAATAAATTAAAATTAATAAATTAAAAATTAAAAAACATTTTAGGCCCTCCCCCTGGGGGTCGCCAGCCGACATTGTCTAGCTGACGGCACCCTGAAGAGGCCCTCTCTGTGTGAGCACACTGGGCAATGGGAAGTCGTTCCCGGCAGCAGACGGTCCTGCAAATATCCCGGGCCTAGGCCATGTAGGGCTTTAAAGGTAAGTACCAGCACCTTAAATTTTATGGAATATTTTCTACATCTCTCTGCTTTATTACAGAAAGATTCTTATAAGGGGACTGGTGTTTTGTTGCCTCCACATCTTGCCTTTGAAGTGCAAAACCAGAAGTCAGGCGCAATGCTAGTTTATGATATATGACTAGACCAGGGGTAGGCAACCTTAGCTCTTTTATGACTCATGGGCTTCAACTCCCTATGCTGGCTCAGGAATTCTGGGAGTTGAAGCCCATGAGTCATAAAAGAGCCAAGGTTGCCTATCCCTGGTCTAGACTGACCATGGTAAGGAAGACATACAATCGTGGCAGACTTACATGCCAGAATGCACCAACACATATTCACATGTCAGTGCAGCCTAGACCAGACATGTCAAACACAAGGCCTGGGGGCCGGATCCGGCCCGCTAAGTGGTTTCATGCGGCCCGCAAAGCCATCCTGGAAACAGTGAGGGAACGGCCCCCACTTCCTTGGCCCTGGCCCAGAGACCCTCCTCCTGCCAGAGACCCTCAGATCTGTCCTGCCCAGGCCCCCATAGGCACCCTTGATGCGAACGATGTAGAGCTGGCCACGCCCACCCAGTAGGCCATACGCACTCTAGCCACGCCCACCCAGTAGGCCACACCCACCCAGGCCATACCTACCCGGCCCCCTGAGGGCAACTGCAATGCTGATGCGGCCCTCAATGAAATTGAGTTTGACACCCCTGGCCTAGACAAAGGTCATACAAAAGGTATCTCAGCCCAGAGAAGGAAAGGGGAAGCATTTCAGAAGGGTTTTTACCGTGACCTGACAGTGATTTTCTCAGGATTTCACACAAGACCATCCCACAGACCTGCTGGGAAATGCCAAGAACTAAATCTAGAACTTTTTCCTACCGAGCAAGCACTATATTGCAACACTGCGGAGTACATGGGTGTGCACAGCCAGGGACTGAATCAGCCAGGGACTGATTTTTTTTCTATTTTAGAACAGATAGATATTTTACCAACACTAGTAAGAAAAAAATAGCTACTAATAACTAATAGAAATGTACTTTAGATTTTTACATGTTGGCCAGATGATATGCAAAGTTTCTATGTGGTTAAAATGCATAACTATTAATCACTCCAATAGAATGTATTCAGCATCAAGTTGTAATTGGGGATTTGCAACTAATTTCCAGAATATAAGGAACACGTTTTCATTGGCTTTGGACAACTGATATCAGATACAAAGCTTTGGTCCATATCTATTTGTTGCGAGTTCAGAAGGCTACACAGTGCCACAAGAGCACCGCATAAGCATTGCAGTTGCCCTCAGGGGGCCGGGTAGGTATGGCCTGGGTGGGTGTGGCCTACTAGGTGGGCATGGCTAGAGTGCATTTCCCGCCCCAAATCATCCAATGATCTTCTTGGAGACTGCATGTCTGGCAAATCAGCGACCATTACACAGACACCTCAACTGAGCAACTTTAAGCAGCATTCAAAAGATAGGTGAAAGCAAATCCCAATACATTACAGTTGTATACAAGGGCTAATAGATGTGCTCTAAAAGTAAGAGTAATCCTCATGATCAGACTAATTTTTGAGAAAAGGAAGAATTCTGAGGATTTAAAGAAAGTTTTAATTTACAACTTATTTCATCTCATCATTGTTCAGTTTTCCATTCCGGGCAGTTGTGCAGGTGTATTTGTTAATTGATTCTGCCTTAATTTCCTGAAACAAAACTCATTCTACTCAGAAAAAAAGGCATCATCCTCTGATCAACCCCATATTCTTTAGCACCAAATTATTTTAAGTGGAATGTACCCTTTGGCATAGTTGAGTCTCATCAAGTTACTATTGGAAACAATAAAAATGCATCATATTCTGCCACTCCCAGGCAAATACATCATATATATCCAGTCAGTTTTCTTGGCAAGATTTTGAAACTTGTTCACCCTTACCCTCTTAGGGCTGAAAGAGTGAAACTGATCCAAGGCCATCCAACTGACTTCATATTAAGGTTTACAGTCTTATAATTTTCTACCTTATGCCCTTAACTACCATACTAACCAGACTGGAACTATTATAGTGTGTAGTTATGTATGTGTGTATATATTTATATGTATGGGTGCACACACACAGACACACACACACACACACACACACATTTTAAAAGAGGGTATTGAAAAGCACTGCAATGTTATTTATGAAATATCTTGCCCTGGGAACAAAGTTAAGTATGACCCAGAGTAAGATTGTCATTTCCAAACCTGTATGGCTTTGTTTCAGAATCAAATTTATGGCCTCCACCCACTGCTAGTTAGGTTTCACCCTCCATTTCAGGTATTTAAGGAAGCCTAAAAATTACAGAAAGATGTATGAGGAGCAAGCTGTCTTTTTTTTAAAAGAATTGATTTGCACTGAGCAGCTGTTTCCGTAAGTGAAGATAGGAAAAATAAACTTTGGAGAGAACAATAAGAAATAGGATTCAAGGCCATGCATCCAAACAGAGGTGGTTTCATTTTCCATTTTCTAATTCCATGTCAATGGTTTCTTGTCTTCATCTGTATAAGAATAAATGGCGCTTTAGTTCCTAACAGTACAAGCAAAAGAAATGTCCATGTGAATACTACTCAGCAACAAGAGAATGGACTCTAGAATTGTATTAGCATTGACCTTCTCTGTCATTATTAGATTGTTATGATCAGCCCTAGATGACAAACTTTTCAAGGTAAAAACAGCTGTACACCCAGACTTTGTTGGAAGAAGCCAAGCCCATCTAATACCTACTCAGTTTCTCAGAATGTCCCTAGACTCAACAAATGTTCAAAAGTGTTCCCTGCTAATTTGTGAATTGCTTGATCTCATGCCAGGGGATAACAATACATCAGGGAAGCAAAGAACAAAGGACTGACCATTCTCGTTTGCTCTTATTAGAATACAGAAGTTATGTTACAGTTCTTGCATTTATTGAGCTAGGAGAAAAATTCAATAAGGAGCACAGATGCAAATGCAGATTTTTATGAGCAATAACATTTACCAGCAAGAAACATTTATAGTTTCCTTTAATTTATAGGTTTTAAATGCAAAGATATAATGCAAATAAGTTTTCTCTTCTCCACGGCTCAGATCATGCATAGGGCTGAAAGGAGCTTGGGCTCAGAGAGAGCCAGGAAGAGGAGACTGACAATGAATGAGCTTGCTTTCGCTTTCCCCTCCTCTCTGTCCGTAAGTTAAAATGTCACCAACTACCATGGGATCACTCACGGTCCAGCATGAAAATTGAGTGCATGGCTATCTTTCATGATAGCATTATCCTCCCATATGAGGCTTTGAAACGAGAGTGTGGCTTTGCCTCTTGTATAATCAAAATGGATGAAATGTGAGACAAGCTTCCTGGACTTGGCCAGCAAAAGGCAGGGTGCTTACTTTGCGGGTGAAGCTTTGCCTCTAATTAAACTACTGTTGCCCTGACAATAATTACCTAAATATTTGTGCCAAGCTGTCTGCCTTTGGTATCAGAACAGCCTCCTAACGTGCTGGCTTAATATCAGTTTTATGACAGTTCAACAGCACAGGTTTGATTGTCTGTGATACCATTTTTGCATAATAAAAAAATAAAAAAAATTCAGAAAAACATTATTTTGTCCTATAGTGGTGATATAGAAACAAAAAAAAGAACAATGGAAAGTGTTTGTGAAATTGCTAATTACAAATTACAAGTCTATTACACTTGAAGTAAATCAGCTTGCAAGTTTGCTATAGCATAGTTAATTTAATTTTCAGAACTCAGAATAGGTATGTTTAACTTGACATGGATGGAAATAAGTATTAAGAAAATATTTGATGAAGTATTGCTAATATTACCATCCTACAAAAGAAAAGAAATGGGAAGGGTAAGGTGCATAGGGGAAGAGCAGAGAAAGAGTGGTCAGTACAGGCGTGTGTGTGCCCCTGTACATTTCGGCACCACTATAAATTCTTTTTCCCAATCAACTTTTTTTGTTCAGCAATGCAGTCGGTCTTCCAGTCAGAAACTGTTTCACTCTGTTATTTTCATGTTATTGCTAGCAAAATGAGAAAATACAGGGATAATATTCTTCAAACACCTCAGACCTTAAGAATCTGTGTTTCGAGATTCTCATTTCAAATGTCTCAGAATGAGAAACCCTTTCTTGCAAAGCAGACGTTAAAAGAAATTTTCTGACCACCTTGCTATTGTGCCAAGTATGATCAACTGAGCAATTGGTCAACTGCTCCTGAAGTATTTTTTCAAGGAAGGTTTTCTTAGGTAATAGTTACATTTGCCTTTCTCAGGATAGCAAGAACTGACTACTGAAGCAATGAACTATCGCTGTTTGGAATAGAGAAAAGAATTATAAGATTTATAGTGGATACTAGTTCACTTGGGCCCATCACGTGACTATGGTAAAGATTATTTTCCTGCCAGTCATTTCATCCAGCAAACACTTTCAATTATTTTGCTCTTTGTTTGGTTCAGGTAGACAATGACTCAGAGTGGTTCACAACGAAAAGAGTTTATTCAATACACATAAGTCAACTGACAACTGTCAAATGTTTCAGGCTTTTATACTAGAACTGTTTAAACTGTATCCAATCATCAGTCACTATTTTCCCGCTTCTTTACACGTTAACCAATAGTTGCACCAGAATCTCCCGCTTCAAAGAACCTTCTTTGCAACCTGCTATTTGCATGTTTGCAACTATCTACTGACATAACACCCCTTACCCCCCAGTTGTTGTTATTTATTGACATAGTCTCTTAAGTATTTGGGTGGCCTGTGGACCCTTGAAGGATATCTACAGCTTTGAATACCTACGTCATTGCTATCAGATTGTCTGCTTGGCTGGCTTACACTGGTGGGTCTGGACTCTAGAATTGTTGGCTCAGATGCTTCTCTGCTAACAAGTTGTGACTGTTGTTGTGATTGATGTTGAAGTTCAGCTAATGCGGGCCTGCTTAAAGGGGGCAGCTCCCAGTCAATTTGACTGTGTTGTTGGTTAGCTGTGGACGCACTGGTTTGAATTTCTGCTTCCCCACTACCTGGCAGGTTGTTATAATTAAACAGTGATGCAATGTTCCCCCCGTGTATACTTTGATCCCCCTCAACTGGCATGCTGGCAATAGTTCTCTTCCTTAGCTGATCTATATGTCTTTTGCTTACCCTATTCCCTTCCCCCTCAATAGTGTAAGACAAAGGCCCCATTATATCAGTGACCACCCCTGGGACCCATTTGTCCCCCTGTGCATAATTCCTGGCCCAGACTAGATCTCCGATTTTGAATGATCTGCTGGGAATGTCTGGTTCAGCACTTGATGGTAGTCTGTCAGGATGTAACCTGTCCAGTTTGGTGGTTAGCCTTTTTCCCCACCTCATCTCCGCCGGGCTTTTTCCGGTAGCCGTGCAAGGGGTCGTATGTTGGGTCAGCAAGAATTCTGCCAGTCTTTGGTGCCAATCGCCACGGATGATTCTCTTTAATGCATCTTTGGTGGTTCTCACATTTCGTTCAGCCAAGCCATTGGTGGACGGGTGGAAGGGTGCTGATGTTGCGTGCCTAATCGAGTTGGCCCTGAGGAAATCCTGGAATTCAACAGAGGTGAATTGGGGCCCATTATCTGACACAATTACATCAGGTAACCCGTGAGTGGCAAAGAGGCCCCTTAAGACTTGTATTGTTTTACCTGAAGTCATTGAACTGACAGGAATTACCTCTAGCCATCTAGAGAAACTGTCCACCACTACTAGAAAGGTTAACCCTTGGAAGGGTCCCGCAAAATCAATATGAATCCTAGACCAAGGATTCCTGGCCAATTCCCACTTATGAGTATGTGTGTGTTGCAGCTCAGGTCTAGAACGCTGACACAAATAACATCCAGAAACACATTCTTCTATGTCCTTGTCAAGTCCAGGCCACCATAAGTGACTTCTAGCCAATGCCTTCATACGTACTATTCCAGGGTGGCCCTCATGTAACTCTAATAAAATTGTAGATCTGTGGATTTCAGGAATGACAACACGGTTGCCCCAGAGAATACATCCCAAATGGGATGATAGTTCATCCTTCCTTCTAAAATATGGAACGTACTTGGCATCTGGGTTAGTACTTGGCCACCCACTAAGGACCCAGTCCATGATTCTTTTTAGGATATTGTCTTTATTGGTGGCCTCAGCTATCTCTTTAGCAGTTAAGGGGCATTCAGGAATGTCTTGTAAAGACATGATTTGTCCCACAGGAGCAGGGTCTTCCTCAGTGTAGTTTAATGGCAGTCTGCTAAGGGCATCTGCATGCCCCATTTCCTTGCCAGGTCTGTGTTGAAGGGAAAATGAATATGCTGAGAGGAAAATTGACCACCTCAGCATTCTGGGCGACATTATTTGGGGTGTCTGTTTATCAGTGGTAAACAGTCCCAATAATGGTTTATGGTCAGTGAGTATGGTAAAGTTCCTACCATAAAGGTAATCATGGAACTTTTTTACTCCTGCCACGATTGCTAATGCTTCCCTATCGATCTGTGCATAATTCCGCTCTGCTTTAGTAAGCGTCCTGGAATAATATGCAATTGGCCTTTGACTGTCCAAGTGGCTGATAACAGCCCCCACACCATAAGGTGAAGCATCGCATGCTAAAAAAATTGGTTTATTCTCAATAAAATGGGTTACTGTTGATTGGCTAGAAAGAATATTTTTTAATGTTTGGAAACTAACTCTATGTTTGTCAAGCCACTGCCACGGGGTTTTTTTTATCTAAAAGTCTATGTAGTGGTTCTGCTATAGCAGCTTTGTGTGGCACGAATGTGTGGTAAAAATTAACTAATCCAAGGAAGGCTTGTAATTCAGCCTTGTTTTTTGGTTCTGGTGCCAATTTAATTGCCTTGATTTTATCAGGGGTAGGATGAATTCCATTCTTGTCTATCCTAAATCCTAAAAATTCAGTAGATTTAACCCCAATACAGCATTTCTCCTTTTTTAATTTTAGTCCAGCCCTCCTAAACCTTTCCAATACCTGTTCCAGACTCTCAGCTAATATTTCTTCATTTCTTCCAGCTATAAGAACATCATCAAAATAAGGGCATACACCAGGTATGCCCTTTAAGGTCCTCTCCATCACCTCTTGGAAGATGCCTGGAGCTGCTGCAATACCAAATTGCAGTCTGTGGACTCGGAACGCCCCCTTGTGGGTAACTATAGTCTGAGCTTCAGCAGCCTCTTCAGAAACAGTTAATTGCAAATACGCCTGCGCCAAGTCTAACTTGGCAAATATGGCGCCGTCCTGTATCGTGGCGAGGACCTGCTTCACCGTCGGGACCGGGTAAGCGTGACGATCGGCGTTTCCCACAACCCACCCTCGACTGGTTCTAGGACGCCTTGGCCTACAAGCTTATCGAGCTCGGCCTCGATTTTTTGCTTAAGGGCGAAAGGCACCCTTCGGGCCTTAAGCCTGATGGGTTTAACCAATGGATCTAAATTAAATTTAATTGGGGGCCCTTTATATTTACCTAAAGACCCATCGAATACGTCTGCGAATTCATTGCAGACTGATTCGAGGGTCTTTTTTTTAATAACTGTGTTTATTCCCCCTATCCAAATTCCCAGGGCAGGGAACCAGTTAAGGCCTATTAAACTTGTCCTATGGCCTTCAGTAACTATTAAATCTAATGCTCCCTTAAACCCCTTATATTTAACACTAAGGGTAATTTTCCCTTTAATTTTTATTGGGGTTTTTTGGAAGTCGGTCAATTGGATTTTGGTTGAACTAAGTGGAATCTTTCTGCCACTTTTTTGTTCAATTTTTTTAAGGGTTTCACTAGATATTATGGACACTGAGGCCCCAGAATCTATTTCCATTTTGCAAGGAATCCCTTGCAACTGGACTATAATTTTTAATTTTTCACCCGGGAAATTGTTAATTTTTTCCTTCCTAGTATGATTGACTCGCGCCACCACCCCGCGGTTCAGGAAATTAACCCTAGGTGTGGGGGTCTCTTTGCCACTATAGTAAGGGGTTACCTTACCTTCGGGCCAAACGTCGACTTCATGTAAGCGATTGTCACGTGCACGACCCCTGCATATGGCTTGAATGTGGCCGGTCTTCCCACACAATCTGCATCTGGCGGTACGGAATCTGCAAGTTGCACGGGGATGATTGCCCCCACAGCTGCCACATCGGTTGTCGTTGTCGCGCGGTCTCGTTGCAGTGTCTCTCAGTTGTCGTTGGGTTGCGGTTGCTTGTCGCTGCGGTGTTGTGGTTTGGAATCGGCGGTTCGGTTCAGGGCCATCGCTTCGGGATGGTTTTGCCGCCATTTTTCCAAACCGTCTGGTGACTTCGGCGATGTCAGCTTCCCATTGCTGGTCCACCTCCCCGCAGTCCACAAGGCCTTCTTGATTAATTTCGGCAGACGCAGCCATGCTATTGCGGGGGGGGGTCACGATACCCGGTGGATTCATAAGTCAAGAGTTCGTCCAGTACTTCTTGCAAATCGCCGGTGGGCTTGGCGATAATTCTATTTTGTAGTTGCTCATCTCGCAAGCCTAGTACCACTCGGTCCCTGATTCTTATTTCCAAGTTGTCATATTTGCATCGTACTGCGGCTTCTCTGACTGCAGCGACGAATCTTTGGATCGATTCGCCTGGTCTCTGATTCCTTTTTTCGAAAATGCGACGCCAAAAGAGTTCTGATCTCCTGGGCGTGAAATGCACTTTTAATTTGGCTAACAGATCGGCATATGGAACGCTTGAGACCGGCTGTGGTTGACAAAGTCCTACAGCGATCCGATACACCGGTGTGCCGCATATGGTCAGTAAAGCTGCCGCCTTTTTTCGGTCATCTGTTATCCCATTAACAAGCAGGAACCCTTCGACCTGTCCAACATATTCTTCCCAGTCCTCTGGGAAGTTTGGGTCGAATTCTTTCAAGGACCCGATTTGCGCCATTCGGAGGATTGTTGATTCCGCCGCGGCCGCTTGTGGTTGACTGTGACTTCTTTTCAAATTTGCCGCCTACGTGCAGCTGTTCTGCCGAACCTTCTCTGGTCCTCCGTCTATCCCACCTTCGTCGCCAGTTGTTTGGTTCAGGTAGACAATGACTCAGAGTGGTTCACAACGAAAAGAGTTTATTCAATACACATAAGTCAACTGACAACTGTCAAATGTTTCAGGCTTTTATACTAGAACTGTTTAAACTGTATCCAATCATCAGTCACTATTTTCCCGCTTCTTTACACGTTAACCAATAGTTGCACCAGAATCTCCCGCTTCAAAGAACCTTCTTTGCAACCTGCTATTTGCATGTTTGCAACTATCTACTGACATAACACCCTTTGTGAGACTTATTTCTAGAATCTGTACACTCTTCCCACAAAAGTCACAGAGTTTTGTTATTTGTTAATTATTATTCCTTCACAGAAAACTGGCTTGCCCAGGCCCCATCAACAGAGAAATTATGTAAAACAGGGGTGTCAAATTCAATTTCATTGAGGGCCGCATCAGCATTGCGGTTGCCCTTAGGGGGCCGGTGGGTATGGGCAGGGTGGGTGTGGCCTACTGGGTGGGCGTGGCTAGAGTGTGTATGGCCTACTGGGTGGGCATGGCCAGCTCTAAATCCTTCGGATCAAGGGTGCCTATGGGGGCCTGGGCAGGAGTGGGACAGATCTGAGGGTCTTTGGCAGAAGGAGGGTCTCTGGGCCAGGGCCAAGGCAGTGGGGGCCGTTCCCTCACTGTTTCCAGGATGGCTTCGCGGGCCTCATGAAACCACTTCGTGGGCCGGATCTGGGCCCAGGGCCTTGTGTTTGACATGTCTGATGTAAAGCGAATGGATTGAGCTAATAATTACCTAATTTGTTACAGGGAAATTCCAGTAGCACAACAGTTTGAGAAAATTTCCCTCTTACTGGTGAAATAAAATAAACAGCCACCTCTTTTTTTTTTAGTTTCTATTTCTAATTTTTGTTTATTTAATTAGATTTATGCCTCACCTCGCTAATTCACAGAAGTCAGGGCAGGCTTACCACAATGAAAAGAACGCTGAAGTTTCAAATAAAAATATTAAAATATTAAATTGCTGTTTAAAATATAACAATCGTAAAAAATATTTAAAATCAAATCTGAAAGGGCTCCATTCAAATTTCAGGAAAAGCCCAGTTACAAGGTGGCCTTTCATCTGTTTTCTCAAGTAAGGAGGCTGCCTAAGTTCCATTGGAAGTTTATTAAAAAGGTCAGGTGCTGTTGTGAAGAGGACTTAGGGAACATGATGTAACATGAGGACTGAATATAGACTTACATGTTTTAATTACAGGTCGTTCTCGACCTACAACCATAACTGAGCTCAAAATTTCCATTGCTGAGCAAGGCAGTTGTTAAGTAACTCACATCTGATTTTACAATCTTGTTTGCCACGGTTGTTAAGTGATAGACTTCAGTTAAATAATGCAGAGAAGAGCAACAAAGATGATTGGGGAACTGGAAGCTAAAACATATGAAGAACGGTTGCTGGAATTGGGTATGTCTAGTTTAATGAAAAGAAGGACGAGGAGGTGACATGATAGCAGTGTTCCAATATCTCGGGGGCTGCCACAAAGAAGAGGGAGTCAAGCTATTCTCCAAAGCACCTGAAAGCAGGACAAGAAGCAACGGATGGAAACTAGTAAAGGAGAGAAGCAACCTAGAACTAAGGAGAAATTGCCTGACAGTTAGAACAATTAATCAGTAGAACGACCTGTCTCCAGAAGTTGTAAATGCTCCAACACTGGAAGTTTTTAAGAGATTGGACAACCATTTGTCTGAAATGGTATAGTTTTTCCTACCTGAGCAGGGGGTTGGACTAGAGGACCTCCAAGGTCCTTTTCATCTCTGTTATTCTGTTCTAAATGAATCACACAGTTATTAAGTGAATTCAGATACCCCCATTGACTCTGCTTGTCAGAAGTTCCCTAGGAAGGTTGCAAATGACAATCCCAGGACTCTGCAACCATTGTAAATACATGTTGGTTGCCAAGCACTCGAAGTTTGATCACATGACCGTGGGGATGCCGCAGTGGTCATAAGTAACTGTGAGAATTGGTCATATGTCATTTTTTTCAGTGCCAATGTAATGCATGTTCATGAAACAAATGGGTGTAAATTGAGGGCTATCTTTTTTATAAATATTTTATTAATTTTCTAATTTTACAATCATGAGTACTTAAACAACGTGTTGTCTGGGTCCATTGGTAATTCAGTGGTACATATTGACTTTCTCAGTCTAGTTCCAATGCTACACCATCCAGTGCTTCCTTGGTCCTCCCTTCTTCCAGTGGTATGCATTTTTCCACACTGGGCAAATACAATTCTTGTTATTGTTAATATATATATACAATTAAATATACACATCTTCATCACCTTTTCTGGTTTTATACATAATATTGAAAGTGTCAGTTTATAATATCTTTTCTAGCGAACATATCTGATAAATTGAGGACTATCTTTATGTCATCCATTTTATTTACTGATCCCTCTTCAATGCCACCATAGAAAGGAATGGTTTTCATTAGGTTATTTAGGTAAACATTTTATGTTGAACATTTTTTTTAAAAAAATACCTTTCCGATCCTTTTATCCCTGGTTTCAACCAACTGAATAACTCAAGGAATGATAGCTTTCTTCACTGAAGTGATGGAGATCCTATTCTCCACAGGGAAGGCAACCTGTTTATTATCAAATATTTTAAAGTAGATGTTTTCAAAATTTTTCAGAACTGATTTGCTTAAAAAAAAATCCCCAAAACTTGCTCTGTTCAAGTGAAGGTGTTTTTTTTAAAAAAAATATTTTATGGATGAGATGGAAGTTTTGCCCTTAGGGAAGCCACCAAGTCCTCACAGCAGCTTGTGATTCCACTGAACACAAACGGAAATACCCTATTTTAGTCCCAATTCCCTGATCTCTCTCCCCCACACCCATACATGCTGGTAGTTTTCATGGGAATTGAAGTCCAGCTACTTAATCTGAACCGCACATTGATTTTTGCGTTGCTTGTCTTGGATGTCATATTGTCAAAACGTGCTGCATTCTAAAGCTGGCCAAGTTACCTGCTTTGCCACTTTAAGAAATACATTCAGAGTCACTTGTTGATATTGGCAGCTATCGAAATCAAATAAATAAATAAATTTCATGGAAATGAAGGTTGCACAAGATTCTGCTATAAATCAATTAATTTCTACAATGTCACAAACTTGTTTGAATCCTATTATCTTTTTTAAAACATTCCAAAATAATACAGTTCATCAGAGAAAATAAATAAACCACAATTTGTTCGGCTAGCAAAATGTCCTCTAGAATAAAATTTTGTAATATGGACACAATAACCCAAATAATTCCTGGTTACCTATGGCTAGTGTAAATTGCATTAATAAATTCTGAAGTTTGAATAAAACAACACAATAATCTATAATTAATTTATGTTAATGTATCATGGATTAAAATTATGTTAATATATCATGGTATCAAAAATCATGGGAAACTTACTATTATAAAAAGAAGAAAAGAAGAAAAAAAACCCATACAGATATGCCTTTTGAGTTATTTATTAACATAGTTTGGTTTTATTGCTATTAGTTAAAAGCATAAAGTGCTCTTCTTTTCTTGTGTAATTTCCAGCTGAACATTCTCCAAAATGTAATCAATTCTACAGATTTGGGGGGAAATTTGAAATTATCATTATTAACATTAAGAAAACACTTCTGATTTCTCTCTTTATTATTTAATATTTCTGATTGATATAGTATCTTGGTAGTACTTCGTTAGTTCCTGTATTACACTGACTCCAAGTGGATTTACAACGTAAGTACAATTTTGTATAAAGTGACTTGAATTGTTAAATAAACCCTATTCCAGCATTCTTCTGCCTATTGTCCACCAGAAGCAGAACACTTCCGTTCTCTTGAGCATTTACTCACTTGTCTTTTATAATGTCAGTCTTGCTTCACTCTGTGGCAAAACCTTTGCATTCTTCGTCTGTGGAATCTATTGTGACTCCATGCCAAGTCACATCCTCAGGAGAGTCAAACATGTTGTTTCAGCTGTGGGGGCTGTTTCCCATTTCTACTTTGTTGCCTACAATTGTACATCATTAGCAAGAATGAATTAAACATGTGTCAGAACCGTTTTACGTATAGGGCACAGCTCTGGTTTGCTTGCCGAGCTTTGAAAATGTGCAATTCAAATCCTAGAACAGTCTGAAGGATTTGCTAAAATAGCAGATATTTAAATCATTTCTCCCCTATGTATGCATTGATTCAACAGCAAGCTACAATGTTCTGTCCTTCACTATCTATTCATAATAATTATCAGTCACTTCCTCTTCCTTGACTCCCTTTCCTTCGTGAAATGAAAAGCATTTTGTGGTAAGAACCTGCCAATCCTTTTTACTAGCCCCCCCCCCCAAATTACAAGAATAAAGCTCAGGAAAAGAAATACAGAAGCACTGTTTCACTCGTGAAACCCCTAGCTATTGCGAAAAGCAGAATTATTGAATCAGGCCTGTTGATTCACAAAGAGAGCTCAATGGATTAAAGATCTGTCAGTTGGTCAACTATCCCAGAACCACATGCTGCTCCTGGTTCTGCTCATCAATAAAGAGACCATCTTTCAAAAGCAGCCTCCATTTTATTCCCAGCTTGGAACTGGAAATGATTTTTCTTCCCACAATTTCTTAATTTCTTTCCCTCATGATTCATCCCATGCTGGACCAAGTCTTGTTTTCTGCTTTGTCGCTGCCTGTTTCATTAGATTTTTTTTCTCTTTTATTGTGCACTCATGGGAATAACCATGATAAAACACAGATGGGAGATATCAGCAAGCTCAAGGCAACATTTGCACAAAGAAAACCTCTCTTTGAAATAAAATCCCCTACAAGGGAAGAACCAAAAGAACCCTCGGAGAACTGTGCAAGTTCACCCTACAGTGCTAAGCCTCTATTTGGAGACAAAGAAACATAAAAATAGGTGTGACAATATTGTGATGAGTATCATGAAAAATGTATGGCTGGAACTCTAAATAGGAGTCTATTTTCTCCCTCTCTCCCTTCCTTTCCTTTCCTTTCCTTCCTTCCTTCCTTTCTTCTGCAACTCTATGTGAATATTTTATTATTTAAGAAAATGTTTATCATACATAACATGTTTATAGTAAAACTTAAAACATTTACTTTGCCTTGTTTCAAATGGTTTCTGGGTATTAAGAAATTAACTGAGATATAGTTATGGATACATTTTTTAAATATTATAATTTAACACAGGCAGTCAGCTTCATTCTGACTAAACAGTTCTGGGAAATTTCCTTAGGCATTGAGCAATATGTAAGATATAAACAAATCAAGCTAATAACTTGGGCCTGTATAAGCAATGCACTTTTGTTCAAATAAGGCCACACCTGTACCAGGAAAGAGCTATTGGCCCATAGACACTCAGGGCTGATTTGACTGATTTCTTATAAGATATCTATTCTCTACTGAGCTGGATAAGATACCTCTCTTCATTGGTATTATGAATAGTGGCCATATTAGGTGCCAATATGAGATGAGACTAAAGAAAGCAATGACTGGAGTGACATCTGTGTAAAATTTTTCACCCTCCTGTCTGTCTGCCTGCCTGCCTACGTATGCCTTCCCTTCCTCCTAATGCTAGCCATTGGGTAGCAAGAATCACTTGCTTACAAAGGCTTTTTGAAGGCCACATGAAACTAGACTGAGGTCTACATAAACTCCAAGGGTCTCCAACTGCCTTCTCCTGCTCCATGGCTTCGAAGAAGAAGAAGCATCTCAAAATCTGATCTACAATTTCTGCAAGGAAACCTTCCATTCTGTAATGTTGGGCAGTCTACTGGTGCACATGAAAAACTAATGCCTGCTCTTTTCTTGTGGAATTGGGGTCTGTTAACATTTTTTTGCTCTATTTTTGGACAAAAAAGCTTGGTGTGATCATTTCACTGAATTTCTCTAAAGAGATGAGAAATTCACATTTTTCCCTTCTTCATCCATTTACAATGGCAGTAGCAACACTATGCCATAATCATTTAGCAGTGCCTCAGTCTCAAATAATTATCAGCAGTGTGGCTGAAGTGAAGTAAGATAGGAAATAAGAGCTTCCAAGACAATAAGATAAAAAATGCTGTGGAAAAGTCCTTTAGATGGTGAAAATTTGGCACTTCCATAGTGCAGCTGAATGGTTAGATCTCTTACCCACTAGACTGATGTTAAGTAAACTTTGGTGACAAATGTTAATTACCTATTTCTTCACACTGTTAGGTTTTGTCACCATTGAGCCAAAACAACTGACTGTAATGACTTGAAACAGAGGCAACAGAGACAAGATAGAGATTATCAATGTGATAGAAAACATGCAGTGGGGTGGGATGAAGTGGAGTGAGATTATAAAAGTAGTGGGAGGCAGGCAAAGAGATGTACTTTCAGACTTGCAAGGTTTATATTAGCCCTTCAAGGCAGTCCAGACAAGAAGAACCTATCATAAGTCTAACAATAATTTTGTTGTTTTTCTTTTTCCACCCCTTTAATCTTTTTATTCGGGGTAGACCTGGGGCAAATGAATGGAGTTGAGCATTTACTGGCCAGATGCCCTTCCTGATGCCTATGCAGAGTTCACAGCAGATATTTTCTTTTGTGCCCTGATAGAGAAACATCTGCTACTGCCAAGATTGAACTCTCAACTCTCAACTTTCTGAGTGGGACCTTCACCTCCAGCCATTATGCCACTCTGTAAGATTACAGTAACAGAATCTTGCAAGTCTGAAAGTAAATTCACACACACACACACACACACACACACACACACACACACAACTTTACCAAAAACAATTAGGGAAAGTCCCTTCTGAGACATTTGCCACACTCCCATTGCTTCTTGGGGCTAAGCGGTCTCTTATCTGACCAGTGCCTAAGCTGCAGCTGCTCTTTCTTTTCCTCTTGTCTCTTAAGACATTCTCACAGATTTCAGGCTTGATCCCATATAGAAATCAGCTGCAAAAAAAAACCCAATGTAAGAAATTCCTTTTTGGATTTTACACCCTTTTGGTTCTGGCCAGGATGATGACTTGGTATTCTATCTGACTGCTCTTACCATGACCTGATTGGTGGCTTCCCTTGCTTCTTTTTTCTATCCATGCCAGGAAAACAACCACCAATTGCTTTTATTTCCATGGGCAGTTTCCCACTGACAGATCCCTTCTATGAGTTCCATTCCATTATGTCCTGCTCATAGCTAACACCTTCTTGTCTGGCATATCCAATGGCAGACCAATAACAAAGAAGGAAGGAAAACACCATAGTTTTAGCATTCTTCTTTGATTTAGGCTAGAAAGTGTAACTGGCAGAAAATCTCTGAGAAAGGAAAGAGGGAAGGAAGATCCATTGTTTCACCGCTCAGAACTTTTAAAGAAGATTCAGGCATTCACTATTCTACCAAGGAACTTGTGTTAAAATAATTCCCAGCTTTTCATCATTCCACCATTTATTTTTTAAAAAAAAATGTCTAGCATTTCATTGGTTCAACATCTGAGGAACAAATACAGGGCTGAGGCATTCAGTCAGCCTTCCCAAATAGATCAGATGGGAAACACAACCAGATATGCTAATTCTTTCTGTGATATCTTCTTAGAGTTCCTTGGACATGCATCTGGGTAAGATCATCCGTGGTTTCGGAGTAAGGTACCATCAATATGCTGATGATACCCAGCTTTTCATCTCTACCCCGAACCAACCCAGTGATGCCCTCAAGGTGATGTCCCATTGCCTGAAAGCAGTACGGGTCTGGATGGGGAAGAACAGGCTCCAACTCAACCCGGCCAAGACCGAGTGGCTATACGTACCAGCATCTTGGGTAATCCAGGATATTCCATCTTTGGTTATGGGGGGAGAGGTGTTACCCCCTGTTGAAAGGGTGCGCAACTTAGGCGTCCTACTGGATGCATGACTCAGTTTAGAAGATCATATAGGAGCCGTGGCCAGGGGGGCATTTGCCCAGGTTCGCCTGGTCCGCCAGTTGCGCCCCTATCTGGACTGAGATGCCCTACGTATGGTCACTCATGCGCTCGTTACCTCCCTGCAATGCTCTCTACATGGGACTGCCCTTGAAGTCCACCTAAAGGCTTCAACTGGTGCAGAATGCGGCTGCGCAGGTTGTGATGGGAGTGTCCCGATACTCCCACATTACACCCCTCCTGCATGAGCTACATTGGTTACCGGTTGTCCTCCGGGTGAGATTTAAGGTGCTGGTTCTTACCTATAAAGCCCTACATGGCTTAGGTCCGGGATATTTGCAGGACCATCTGCTGCCAGGAATGACTGCCCATCGCCCTGTGCGTTCACACAGGGAGGGCCTTCTCTGTGGGGGTACCTGCCCTTTGGAATCAACTCCCCTTGGAGCTCTGGATGGCCCTGGATCTCCGTTCCTTTCGTCGCGACCTTAAAACATGGCTTTTTCAACAGGCCGACCTGGACTGATGGAAGGGAGGTTTTCTTAATTTTGTTTTATTGTGTTTTTAATTGGACTATTTATGGGATAATTTGATTTAATATCTTTTAATGTTTGTATTTTGTGTTTTTATTGTTGTTAGCCGCCCTGAGTCCTTTGGGAGATAGGGCGGCATACAAATCCCATAAATAAATAAATAAATAAATAAATAAATAAATAAATAAATAAATAAATAAATAAATATCAATATACAGAACATGATTAGGATTCTTCCTTTAGTTTTATATACTATTTATAAAATAGTATCCTTGAACTACTCTCTATCCTGCCAAAACACAAAGCTAGCAAATGTGCTTCCTTATTTACAGTGCACCGGACATGTTAAAAACAATGTTTGGTGGGTTCCTTTTGTTTCCTTCCTCTCCCACTGTATTACCTGTTGTTGGGGAAATTCCCATCAATCTCTTTTCTTACTGTGGATGGGGCTGGGGAGGACAAGTATTTCGTCAGTCAGACTGGCAAGGTTTGCTTAGGTGATACTGATGGTCTCCTTTGGGGCACAAATTATCACACTTCTGCACAGCCCAGTGGGCAGAAGGAAGTGGACATGCCCTAATGGGCTTTAAAAACCAACAGATGCCAGGCTGAACTTATCCTCCATGCAGCCGCATGACTATGGTGACTAAAGACAGTTTGGTAAAATGAATCAGACTGCATACATGGCAAAATGTGTGTTGAACAAGGGTGGAATCTATAAAGGGTGAAGTTGGCAAGATAAAAAGCAAAGTGCCTCAGATCAAACAAGAGCATTATGCAGATAAGATGAAGGTCCCCACCATCTTCCAGGATAAGAAAAGAGTAGCAAGAGACCTAGAATCTAATTTAGGGCGAGGGGGGAGGGGGAAGAGAAGGAACATAGGTAAATAAGTAGTAAATAAGTAGGTAATAGGTAGATACTGAGTTCTTAAAAGATTTTGCTTCTAGCCAGTGCCTAAAAAGTTATGAACTAAATTGTACCTACCTGAGGTCTGCTAAATACAGAGCTATAGCACCAGTACCCCTGAAGATGATTTAAAACTGATTCAGATTTTGACAACGGATCAGGTGAAATATAATGACGTTACTAAGCAATTTTGTGTCACAGCTAAGAGGCAAATGAGGAAAAGTCCATGGCGTGTTTAGTGTCACTTGCAATGTATAAGATTAATTAACTAATTAATGAAAGTTATTAACTAATAGCATAAGATGCATATGTGACCTCAGAGCATTTAAGGTACTTAATAGTATACAGTGTGTGTAGTCTTATTTATTGTCAAAGCTTTTGCACTTTGCCACTGAAAATTTTCAAAACACAAAAAAAATCAAACCACAAGTTTAAATTTAATCTACTAAATGCCTTTGTTGCACTGGAAGATATGTTATATAATATATCATCAGGGGTTTTATTCTACCATTAGAATGAGTATCTGTTTTACTGTTCAAACCACCAAGAAAATACCATACATTCAGGTTTAACACTTTTTGGTTATACTTTCACTATGAGGTAAACGTTTCCTGTGCTGTGGTAAATCTGTAAAAATGCAATGAATGTATTTCATAATCTGTTTAATATGCATGACTAAATACGTAAAAACTTTGCCTTAGCATTCTTAATACAGAACTAAAACTGTATGTAAATATTACTATATACAGTATATTCCTACTGCTAGTATACTATCATCCTTCCTACCATTACCGCTTGCCTAAAATATTGTCCAGACCTTGCCCTTTACTTGCAGCGTACTGTAATGTTTATTTCTCAAGGATGCCTATGCAGCCAATATAGATCCCAAAGGTAAGATAAAAAATAATAATAATAAAGGAGTCCCTGCAGATTTTACTCTGTTAATCATTGCCTACTAAAGGGGGTGGTGCTCATTTCCATTTTGAGGTCATTGGGCCAGCACTGTCCAAAGACGTTTCTGCAGTCATGTGGTCAGCATGACGTCACAGAATGCTGTTACCTTCCCACCAAAGTGGTACCTATTTATCTACTGTACTTGCATTTGCTTTCCAGCTGCTAGCTTGGCAGGAACTGGGGCAGCAACAGGTGTTTGTCCTGTCATGTGGAGCTTGCATCTTGAACCTGGAAACCTGCCAGCTTTCAAACCGACAAGCCCAGCATCTTAATCACTTAGTCACTGCACTGCCCAATACAGGCATTCCTTTAAATAAAGATGAGTCGATAGGTATTTTGCAAAAAGTTATTTAATGGTCAGGTGGTTAAAGCCCTACTTCCCTTTTTTGTCATTATGAAAGTATCATACAGTCAAATAGGACATTCGAGAGTGGTGAACTCCAAGGGAAGGTATATTGTGTAATGTGTTACTATTCCTGAGCGTTTAGCAGGGCTGGGCTTCAAAGCTGCCCTTTGCTTTGTCCTAGTATGTATATACGTCATATATTTATTTAGTTACCATATTTACGTGCCACCCGTTTCACCCAACGTGCCTCACTGAAAGGACTCCCTTATTCTGCCACGCTACATTTCTTCAATATGTAAATCTAGGAGTCCCGCCGTACTCCGAAATGTTACTTTGCAATACTGTAAAGTTCAGTTTGCTTCCTGAGAAGGCTGCTCAAGATTGCATCAAAAGGGTTTGCTGAAGGTCTGTTTTCATACAGTATTGCAGACTGTGCCTCCCGGCAGTGTGTTGTGCATTTCCTCAGAATATGATAAGATAAATTACTGTTTAAGGTGTGGTGCTTGAATTGCAGTGCTTGAACGCAACAAATCACTTTGCCATATCTTGAAAAGAAACATTCTGCTGGACAGAAACTGCTACAGGTTGTCCTATAGATTGGAACTATGAAATCAATAAATGGACATAATTAATCCTAAGAGAAGGCCAGCTCTCAAAAGAAACCAGCATGGCTGCATAAAGAACTCTCTGATAAATTGAAAGATAAAAAGGACAAGTATAAGAATTGGAAAGAGGGGCACATAACTAAATCAGAATATCAGCAAATAGCCTAAGCCTGCAAAGATGAAGTGAGGAAAGCTAAGGCTCAAAATGAACTAAGGCTTGCGACCAAAGTCAAAAATAATAAAAAAGCTTCTTTCAACATATAAAAAACAAGAAAAAAGTTAAGGAAATGATTGGTCCATTAGTGGGGGAAAGTGGCAAGAAGGTGACAAGCAATAGGGAGAAAGAAGAACTATTTAATTCGTTTTTTGCATCTGTCTTTACACAAAGGGAAAAAACAGTCCAACCTACTCAAACCAGTGCCATAAAAAACAGAATAGAAACGCAAGTTAAGATAGGCAAAAAAATGGTAAGTGAACACCTGTCCAGCCTAGACAAGTTCAAATCACCAGGACCAGATGGATTACACCCCAAGGTTCTCAAGGAACTGGCAGACGTGATCTCAGAACCACTGAACTATATTTTTCAAAGATCCTGGAGCACTGGGGAACTACCAGAGGACTGGAAGAGAGCTGATATAGTTCCCATCTTCAAAAAAGGGGAAAAAATAGATCCAGGAAACTACAGACCTATCAACCTGACCTCAATACCTGGAAAGATTCTGGAAAAGATAATCAAACAACAAATCAGCGAACACCTTGATGCAAACAAAGTCATCACTAAAAGTCAACATGGGTTTGTCAAAAACAGATCATGCCAGACAAATCTTATTACATTCTTTGACCAAGTGACAAAATTAGTGGACCAGAGGAATGCTGTAGATATAATTTACTTGGACTTCAGTAAGGCATTTGATAAAGTAGATCACAACCTACTACTTGATAAGATAGAAAAATGTGGGTTAGATAGCATTACCACCAGATGGATTCGTAGCTGGCTGACAGGCCGTACTCAGCGTGTGGTCCTCAATGGAACCGCATCTACATGGAAGGAAGTGTGTAGTGGGGTGCCCCAGGGCTCTGTTCTGGGCCCAGTGCTCTTCAACATCTTCATCAACGATTTGGATGAGGGGATAGATGGGGAACTCATCAAATTTGCAGACGACACCAAGCTGGCAGGAAGATAGGCTTAAAATACAGGAGGATCTGGTCAGACTCGAACACTGGGCACTATCTAACAAAATGAAATTCAATGGTGAAAAAAGTAAGGTTCTACATTTAGGCAGGAAAAATCAAATGTACAGGCATAGTATAGGTGGTACCTTGCTCAATAGTAGTAACTGTGAGAGGGATCTCGGAGTCTTAGTAGACAATCACTTCAATATGAGCCAGCAGTGTGCTGCAGCTGCCAAAAAAGCCAACACAGTGCTAGGCTGCATTAACAGAGGGATAGAATCAAGATCAAGTGAAGTACTAATACCACTTTACAATGCTTTGGTAAGGCCACACCTGGAATACTGCATCCAGTTTTGGTCACTACGATGTAAAAAAGATGTCGAGACTCTAGAAAGGGTACAGAGAAGAGCAACCAAGATGATTAGGGGGCTGGAGGCTAAAACATATAGGGAACGGTTGCTGGAATTGGGTATGTGTAGTTTAATGAAGAGAAGGGTGAGGGGTGACATGATAGCAGTGTTCCAATATCTCAGGGGCTACCACAAAGAAGAGGGAGTCAAGCTATTCTCCAAAGCACCTGAAAGCAGGACAAGAAGCAATGGATGGAAACTAGTCAAGGAGAGAAGCAACCTAGAACTAAGGAGAAACTTCCTGACAGTTAGAACAATTAACCAGTGGAACAACCTGCCTCCAGAGGTGGTGAATGCTCCAACACTGGAGGTTTTTAAGAAGAAAACAGCCATTTGCCTGAAATGGTATAGGGTTTCCTGCCTGAGCAGGGGGTTGGACTAGATGACCTCCAAGGTCCCTTCCAACTTTATATTATTATTATTATTATTATTATTATTATTATTATTATTATTATTATTATTATATTTCAAACATTCATTTGAAATACTTTTATACATTCTGGATAACTTTGCCACAATTATTAAGCAAAACACTGCAGTTGTTGAGTGAATCATGGGCTTGTTAAGTGAATACAGCTTCCCCCATTGACTTTGCTTGTTGGAAGCTGGCTGGGAAGGTTGCAAATGGCGATCACGTGACACACATACACCCCAGTGCTGCAATCATCCTAAATACATGACAGTTGCCAAGCACCTGAATTCTGATCACATAACCGTGGGGATACTATGAGTCTTGTAACTTTGGACAGCCACTGAATGAATGGTTGTAAATGTAGGCAAGGAAAATGAAAAGTACACATATAGATTGGGTGAAACCAGGCTTAATAGCAGTAACTTTGAGAGGGATCTTGGAGTCTTAGTGGACAATCAATTAAATATGAGCCAACAGTGTGAGGCAGCAGCCAGAAAAGCCAATGGAATCCTAAATTGTATTAAGAGGGATTCAATCAAGATCACATGAGGTACCAATACCACTCTATAAAGCCTTAGTAAGACCACTCCTAGAATACTGCAACCAGTTTTGGCCACACTATAAAAAAAGATGTTGAGACTTTAGAAAAAGTGCATAAAAGAGCAACAAAGATGATTAGGGGACTGGAGATTAGAACAGACATGTCAAACTCGCAATGTCATGTGACATTGTGCAACGTATCGGAATCTTTTTTGCCATTGCCAGCAATGGAGTAAGCGTGGCTTCTGGATGACATGTCCGACCCAAGGGCTGGCAGTTTGACACCCCTGGACTAAAACATATGAAGGATGGTTACAGGAACTAGGCATGGCTAGTCTAGTGAAGAGAAGGACCAGGGGAGACACGATAGCAGTGTTCCAATATCTGAGGCGCTGTCACAGAGATGAGGGGATCAGCCTATTTTTTAAAGCATCTGGTTGGAAACTGATCAAGGAGAGATTCAATCTAGAAATAAGGAGAAATTTTCTGAGAGTTTGGAAGAGTTTGCCTTCAGATGTTGTGGGAGCTTCATCACTGGAAGCTTTCAAGAAGAGACCTGACTGCCATGTCAGAAATGGTGTAGGGTCTCCTGCTTGGGCAGGGGGTTGGACTAGATGACATACAGGATCCCTTTCAACTCTGTTGTTCTATTCTAAATCTAGGATTATCTGAATTAGCAGAATGGTCTGGCCTTCTCTTAGGATTAATTATGTCCATTTATTGATTTCATAGTTCCAATCTATAGGACGACCTGTAGCAGTTTCTGTCCAGCAGAATGTTTCTTTTCAAGATATGGCAAAGTGATTTGTTGCATTCAAGCACTGCAATTCAAGCACCACACCTTAAACAGTAATTTGTCTTATCATATTCTGAGGAAATGCACAACACACTGCCGGGAGGCACATTCTGCAATACTGTATGAAAACAGACCTTCAGCAAACCCTTTTGATGCAATCTTGAGCAGCCTTCTCAGGAAGCAAACTGAACTTTACAGTATTGCAAAGTAACATTTCAGAGTACGGCGGGACTCCTAGATTTACTTATTGAAGAAATAAATGCAGCGTGGCAGAAGAAAGGAGGCCTTTCAGTGAGGCACGTTTATTTTTCCTGTGTTTGGGGAGGTGGGTGACAATCCTTTCAAGCGTGCAAAAAAAATCACCATCTCGTTCAGTCTGAACCGATAAAAACCGGGTCTCCTTTAAATCGGTTTGGTTCCGGGTGACACCACAGGCCCATCCCTTCAGTGTTCTTGACAGTAGGAGAAATGGTGGCTTGCCGTTGATTTCTATTTTTCGTTTGCCCAGTTTGGCCTCCGGACTTCTACTTCTCTCCTGCGCAAAGAATAAGGAACTGCAAAAAAAATCCGGATGACTTCGAGTTTTAGGTTTCCCTTTGCTGCCCCCACAGCGGCCGTCCGGATTTTTTGCAACCCAGACATGGTAACGAAAAAGGGGATGGGAGGGGGAGGAGAGACGACCCCCCCCCCCAGGCTTGGTGCGGAGAAAGGCTTTCCTCCAAAGAAAATTGTGCCCTTGAAACATAGCTAAATAAGAAAACTCAAAGCAGGCCACACCTAGGCGCAACTTACAAAGCTTTACGGCAGGGAACCCTAAATAAACAGAAACCCTGATTCACAACTCCTTCGTTACCCAACCAATAAATACCAGCCAACTTTCCTCCGCCCTCCCTTTTCCCGTAGCCAGTACCAATTAGCGGGGATTCTCCTGCAAAAAAAAAAATGTCCAGCAATTGTCCCACCCCTTCTTGGAAAGGCACCGGCTAGGTGGAGCTTGTCTAGGGGGAAGCGACTTCCAGGCCGCGGAAGCTGCCGCCGTCCGTCCGTCCGTCCCGTTCCCCCCTTCCCTTGCCTCCCCCTGCTAGCGCCCTCTTCTCGCTCTTCAAGCCCTAGACCCAAATCGGGGCGCGCCCCGAGCGAGGCGTCCAGAAAATGAGGGTTGCCGGGCCCTGGCTCGTCCTGGCGCTCTTAGGCTGGAGCCTCTGCAGCGGCTTGAACGCCCGGGAACCGCAGACGGAAGGTAAGCCGGAGACCAAGAGTTACGAGGAGGTGAAAGCGGGCAGGGCTGGCGCCTGCGCTTCATGTCTTACAAGAGGGGGGGAGTGTCAGCCAAATATGGCCTAGGACAGGGGTCTTCAAACTTGGCCCTTTTATGACTTGTGGACTTCAACTCCCAGAATTCCTCAGCCAGCAAAGCTGGCTGAGGAATTCTGGGAGTTGAAGTCCACAAGTCATAAAAGGGCCAAGTTTGAAGACCCCTGGCCTAGGATGGTGGCTTTCGGGAGGGAGGGAGGGATTTGGGGGGGGGAGAGAAGAAAGACCCTGCCTGCCAGAAGAAGCCTACATTAAATCGGGATTGTCCGGTCCGTGCCTAGATTCTTGTTTTGAACCCTTTTCCTGTTTCTTCCCGTCATGCGCTCTTTTTTCTGTCTGCTCCCACCTCCGCGTATGATGATAACTTTATTGTCACTTTGAATGTACAGCAATCGGCATACATCAAAATGAAATTTCCTTGCATACAGCTCTCAAAGGGTCACCACCTCCGATATATCTACTCCTTGTTCGGGGCCCGCTCAAATTTCACATTGTCCATTTTAGTCTCTAGGGCAGGGGTCTTCAAACTCGGCCCTTTTATGACTCGTGGACTTCAACTCCCAGAATTCCTCAGCCAGGCATGCTGGCTGAGGAATTCTGGGAGCTGAAGTCCACGAGTCATAAAAGGGCCGAGTTTGAAGACCTCTGCTCTAGGGAGTGAACGATGGCAAACAGGACAGATGGAAATGGGGCTCCATGTGGATTAGCCCTCAAATTCGCTTGTATTCTGACAACCTCGCCTTCTTTCCTTTTTCTGATCCTGACTCTTCCACCTTTTCCTTAAAGAGGCCTTGCTTCTTTTCACCCCTGGAGTACGCTGCTGCCACCTGCCACCGCCACCAACTCCTCCAAAAGCCTCTCTCTCTTCCTCTGGGCCTGCCGACAGCCTCATCCAGTTCCTTCGCTCCATAAGCTCCAGGTCCTCTCCTCCTCTGCCTCCTATCAAACGTCTCGAGGGAAGAAAGGGTGAATTTTCGTCTTTTTATTTTAGATTCTCGAATCTAATCAAGGCGTTAAGAATTAACAACATCAACGAAAAGAGGCTGCACCCGCTTGCTCACAATTTCGAGGGGTGAGATCTCTTCCCCCCCCCTTTCTTGGCAAAGAGTTCTTCCGGTTTTCCCTGGCAATTTGCTTTAGCTTTTGTCGACTTTCCTTTATTTCTTCCTGCCGTAAGGGACGAGCATTGATTTCCCTCTTGATTTATTTTTAACTCCTAAAACATGATCCAACGCAGGGGTTAATTCCATTTTCTTTTTTTTACTCCTGTTCATTATTTATATACGAATATTAATCAAAAAGCCAAAACTGAGAGGCTTACAAACACAGAGTACAATAAACTATATGTACAAAATTATAAAAATCATAACTATGACTTCATTAGTATAATGTCCACATGCAGCCCGCCTCAAACAGGTGCTTTAAATAAACCAGATTTTCCTAACACACATAGTGGCTGTTAACACATCTAGGAGATAGTGAATAAACTAGTGGAGCATTGTTTTATTCATGCCAGGTTGATTTATCTGAACATATCCTGGTGTTAGGCTCACATCAACCTTGTCTTGTCATTTCCCAGATTTGTACTAGAGTGAAGATGAATCACAGTTCACCGAAACTCACTTAACATGTTTGTCATGGTTGATCTTGACTGGTTTCTAAAAAGCTAAGAAACTTTTGTTGTGGTTAATACTTAAATGGAAGACTATGTATAGAAGATCCCAAGGCTGTAGATTACACAGGAAAATTTTAAAAAATCTTAGAAGAAAACATGAGCAAATCATTTCCTCAGTGTTGTCACAAAAACAACATGGACATGTCCAGAAGTCACCATGAGTTGTGCTCAGCTTTATGACATCTTTTTACTAGGTTCAACTTTGAGCACAAATAAAACTTGATTAATCAGGAGTAGACAAAGGAATCCTTGTATATTCACACTCGTGGCATCTGCCTACATTTCTGTCCTGCCCCTTCTGTCCTGCTACCTTTTCAAGGGGCTTTTATTTAATGTTAAGTAAAGATGAAGCTGGCCTGATATTATAATAACCCTATATAAAATTGTTCTTTAAGAAAAAAAATGATGCTTATTGTTTCAAAGTGGAACTGTAATGGAAAGTACTTTCTGTAATTGTCATGTTTTTGTTGTTGTTGTTTGGCAATGGCAACTCTGGTGGGGAGGCAAATTCTGCTTATCATGAGAAGCCCTTAACGTGCAAAATAGACTTGTCACTAAAAAGGGACTTATCAATGAAATAGAGCCACTTTTCCAGTGTAATACCCTGATGGCTGGGATGTATGGGAGTTGAAAACCAGTTCAAGACAAAGCACTAGGCTGGGGAAGCTGCAAGAAATGCCTTTTGAAGTTTTAGATTTTTTTTTCACCAGAAAAGTTGCATAGGAAAAAAAACTTTTAATCTTTTTTCAACTTGTTGAAAACTTTTAATTGTGCATTAGTTCTTTTTAAAAACATCTGAAAGATACTCCTTTTGTAAGCTATTCCTGAGTGAAGCACTTTGCCAATTTATTTATCTGTATCCCACCTTTAGTATTTTTACAAATAATTCAAGGTGGCGAACTTACACCTTCCTCCTCCTACTTTCCCAACAACCACTCTGTGAGGTGGGCTGGGCTGAGAGAGTCTAGCTCAGGGGTAGGCAACCTTGGCTCTTTTATGACTCGTGGACTTCAACTCCCAGTTGGAGTTGAAGTCCACGAGTCATAAAAGAGCCAAGGTTGCCTACCCCTGGTCTAGTTCAAAGTCACCCAACTGGCTTTCATGGGTAAGGTGGGATTTAGCTTTTCTCCTTCATCATAGTACAGCAGTGTTAGTGGGGTTTTTTTCCTTCTTCAAATAAGAAAGTAGAGAACAGATAAAATCATTTTATTGTGCAGGGTGGTTTTTATTATTTATCGGCAAGCAGCTCCTTGCTGTTATAAATAAGGTATTTCTGAAGTTAAGTAAGTTTTCAGTCATTCCTGCTTTCCTTTTAAAGAGCATGCCGTGCCAAGTGCAGCCAGCCACAGGAATGAGAATCATGCTTAAGTGGTTAAGACCTTAGTTACAAAAGTCCCAGCATAAGTGTTGTCAGTGCATACAAACACAGAAAGTTGGGGATAGCCTCGCTTATACTGCTGTGTATCTGATGACACTCTGTAAATGGAGGCAAGATGATTTTGTGTTGTACCAAAGATGTTTTTTTCACGAGGCAACTGGGGTTTCTTGCTTTTTTTGAAGACATTTTGCTTCTCATCCAAGAAGCTTCTTCAGCTCTGTCTGGAGAGGAATGGAAGGATTTATACTCCTTGCGACAGCTGGTCATTTGCATTCTTTTAGAGCATAATTGATGCCATCTGGAAGTTTTATCTGTGTCGTCAGAGACACTTGAGTAGTACAGATGGGTGTGGAGCCTTCTTGGAACTGTGAGAGAACTGTGTTGAGAGAACTGTGTTGTAGACCAGAGGTTCCCAACCTTTTGAGCACCAGGGACCAGTTCTGTAGAGAGAGGCTTTTCCACAGACCGGAGGGGGCGTGGTTTCATGTACTGCCTGCATCCCATGGATGGGGCTTTACTTGTTTGCGTGGATTGGTTACAGGCATGCCACGGCCCGGTACCGGTCCAGGGGTTGGGGACCCCTATTGTAGACTGTAGATGATGTCATATCCCTCCCCCTCTGCTGAGAGAGGACTGTTCAATTTTGACATAGGCCTCTTTGACCTCTGTTTCAAACCAGCAGTCCTCTCTGTCCAAAATATGGACTTTGCTGTCTTCGAAAGAGTGGCCTTTGTCTTTTAAATGCAGATCGACTGCTGAATCTTGTCCTGATGGGTTCGTTCTCCTATGTTGTGCTATATGTTTATGAAGTGGTTGTGTTTTCCCCAATGTACAGATCTGCACATGGCTCACTGCATTTTAGTGAATATACTACACTGCTCCATTTGCATCTGGGTGTTTTACCCTTGGGATGGACAAGCTTCTGCCTTAGTGTATTCTTGGGTTTGAAGTGTGCATGTATGTTGTGTTGGCTGAAGGTGACCCTGACGACACAGATAAACTTCCAGATGGCATCAACAACTCTCTAAAAGAATGCAAATGACCAGCTGTCTGCAAGGAGTATAAATCCTTCCATTTCCCACCATCCAGTCAGAGCTGAAGAAGCTTCTTGAATGAGAAGCAAAATACCTTCAAAGAAAAACAAGAAACTCCAGTTGCTTCGTGAAAAAGCATCTTTGGGACAACGATGACCTGGATGACTGAGAATCTCCACAGACATTGTGTTAATGCTGAGGTGCATTTTTGTCTAAAGACAATTATGTGCATTGCAGTAGGATACCTCTCTTCATAAAAAGAAATGGTGTAAGGGAATTCCATTTATAGACATATTGACTGGATTGCTTGTATACATTTTATAAAATACTGCATATTTTTATGCTCTGGACAGTTTGTCTTCCCTTGAATGACATACAGGTAATCCTTTATGTACGACTACATTTGAACGCAAAATTTCTGTTGTGAAGCAAGACGGTTGTTACGTGGGTTTTGCCCCATTTTATGACTTTTCTTGCCACAGTTGCTAAGCGAATCACTGCAGTGGTTAAGTTAGTAACACCGTTGTTAAGTGAATCTGGCTTCCCCATTGACTTTGTTTGTCAGAAGGTTGTAAAAGGGGATCACGTAACCGTGGGACACTGCAACCGTCATAAATACGTGCCAGTTGCCAAGCGTCTGGATTTTGATTGTGTGACCACGGGGATGCTGCAACAGTCATAAGTGTGAAAAAGGTCATAAGTCACTTTTTTCAGTGCCGTTGTAACGTTGAACAGTCACTAAATGAATGGTTGTAAGTTGAGGACTACAAGTACTTGATTCCCTCAGCTAGAGCAAATTGGAGGAAGAATTTAAAAGGGGAGGGCTAGTGATGGGTGACTTACGAGTTAGCTAACTAGCACAGGTCATTTGGGCCCCAGATATAATGGTGTTTGCCCAAAGAAGGTAGGTTTATTCTAGACCAGCAGGCTCTCTAAAGCATGTCAACAATGCCTGGGTCTTATTTCCCAGAGCAAACGTGTTCAGCAAAGAAGTGCTCAGCTCTCCTCTCTTTGCTTCCTCTGCTTCAAAGCAAGATAGTTGGGTGTTTGCTAGTATCTTTCAATATCTCAGCAGCAGAGCAGCCAAACGAAACCCCAGTTTGAACTTTTGAAGAAGTTGAAGAGAGCTGCAGAAATGTAGAGTAGAAATTGCTGACCTCCACAATCTCAAGGCCTCGCCACAGTGAGCATAATTTACTGAAGCCTGCCTTCAGAACAACCACCATTTTTTAAGAGGCAGGGTTCCCCCCCCCTTCTCCAACGGCATTTCATTGTGACTTTATCAGATGATCTTCTGCATCTAGGAGGCCTACAATTGTGGCCTAGACTGTACGAGTGAAATACCTCTTGTTCATTGTGGATTGATTTTAAGCTAGGATATAAAATGAGTTTCTCCATGCCAATTAGTTAACGTTGTCCGGTGCAGAATATACCACATGAGTTTAATCTCTTTCTTGCCATGGTTTTTTTCCGGTTTATTTACACTAAGATTTCTGCCCAGGCTACTTGGTAGTAGAAGAGACAGACTTGGAAGCACTCACTATCGGATTGGAATTTTAATGAAATACATACACATTTCTATATATTTTAGCAGTTCTTTATTTTAGTAGTCGTTGTAATAACCAGTATTAACTAACAAGGCATGTAGGCTCTTCCGAAAAGTAACAGGATCACTCCCCAATTTCCAGTAACACGTACCATGACCAATAATTCAAACATGTTGATGCTATTTTGAAAAATGGGGAGCAGAAGGGAAAATAGGAAGGTTGCAACATCAAAATGAATTAAATTGATTGTTTTAATCAAGAACATCTTTGCTGAAACACAGACTTTTGGCATTGTTAGGCATATATCTATGACCAAATGGCTTGTTCAATGCTGGCATGATCAACAGACCAGTCCTTTTTTTAGTGTCAGTTCTAGAAACCTCTTTTAAAAGGGAGCCATCTTGATATTTAATCTTATGAAATGTAATATTTTCAATGCACAAATCTGGTCTTGCTATTCCCCCTCCCTTTTTTTTTCCTTTGTCTTAAGAATGAGGAACCTGCAGTGCTTTACTGAATGACAACATTTAGCAACTTTGGTTAGCATTGCTAACAGTGAGGAACACTAACTAATGTTGTAGTTCAGCAGTAGCTGGAAGGGCTGCAGGTTCTCCTCTCCTGAAAACAACGAGCAAAAAGAAGATCTCTTGTTTGCAACCGTGCAAAATAAACTTATTTGATAGCCCAAACGTTATTCCACAGAGTTAGAATGTTTTTGATGTATTTATCTTATGCATGCTTAAGATAGAATACAAGGTAGCACTTTCAAAATACGTTCCAGTGGGAGAAGCTCAATTTGGACCGTTTCCCCCCTAGATCAGGGGGAGGCAACCTTGGCTCTTTTATGTCTCGTGGACTTCAACTCCCAGAATTCCTGAGCCAGCATGGCTCATCTTGGAAACCTCTCCCTTTCCTCTCAGCATGGCTGGCTTAGGAATTCTGGGAGTTGAAGTCCACGAATCATAAAAGAGCCGAGGTTGCCTACCCCTGGCCTAGATCCATTAGTGAAGATGTTTGCTAGCTGAAAAGCAGTGTGTGCTGAACAAAGAAGCAAGGAGAGTGGCAACTTTATTAAACAACATGAGTAAAAACATAACTTGTGGATTCCAATACAAGAGGAAGTTTCTCTTTAATGTCAAAGAAATTTGGAGAGTTCCTTTCTCTAGTTCCCACTCAGTAGGCACGGTGACCACTTCAGATGGCTATGTTCTCTGCATGCTTCAGAACTCTGTTAATCAAAGAACGGACTTTGGAATTCAGAATTATGTATCTTCCAATTAGATGGGAAGCTGCAGTAATAAATATAGTTTAATTGTATAATACTTCTGCAGTTAACAACTAACCCTTTGCAACATAGTTACTTACGTGTTTATAACAGTGTTTTCTTATCACCCCGCTTGGAAGCAAATGAAGTAAGGACTGTATGTACTTTTCTTAACTATCCTGGCATTGTCAATTTAACTTTGGATATTTTAAATATTCGAATACCAATTCTCTTGTGCTGGTTGATGACCACAATGAAGTTAAGTAAGTAAGTAAATGGAGGCCAAGCCATACAGAGTGCTGAAAATTGAAAACCAGTTACTGGAACTGACTATGGAAGCTTATTAATCAACAATGCGGCACATTCAGCAGCTGCCAAGTCATCTTCAAAGGCAATTCCATTGAAAGCACATTGCAGTAGTCTTAACTTTTTGACAAATGAGTGTGAGTCAGTTTTGCAAGGGCCTCCCGGTCTCACAAAATGTGTTGCTTCAAAGGGAACGTAATCCTGATTCAGAATCAGCTTGGGGAATAGGATCGTGCCCGTTCAATCTCTGCATGTTTGCACCCACACAGCCCCTCATAGCCTCCAGATACTGGGTCAGAACCATTACAACATCCTTGGTGTGGTCTGGCCTGAAATGGCAGCATACAGTTGAGCATTATTAGCAAACTGATGATGTATCGCCAAAATAATAAATAGCTTCTCGCTGTTATCTGTTTATGAGAGAGCTTTATTACTGGAAGAGCCATGTGTGCTTGACAATTCTTCCCCCGCACATTCATATTGATTGGTACTGTATGCTCAGAAAGGAGCAGAATTATTGTAAAACAGTGGCCCTAAACAGCTATGGTCAGCGGTATCAAACACTGCTGAAAGATCCAGGAAGAAGCACATTTTACCCCACATCCAGGTCCCAGCAGAGGTCATTAATCAAAGTCCTACATGTTTCTCTCCTATACTTAATTCCTGCATCTGTTTCTTCTAGGATAAATCTCAAAACCTTCCCTAGTAAAAGAAGATAGTTATACTGATAGCATCTTTATAGCTGTTTTGCTAAACTTCATTAAAATCTGTATTTTTTTTTGTTTTTAGTTCCTTCCCCAAAAAACGTTACTGTAAAATTATATAACAACAATATCTCTGTATACTGGGATAATGGAAGTCCATCCTTAGAACCTTTATTTACAGTGCAGATGAAGTGCTACAGGTAAGACTATTTTCATTTCAAACTCTGCATTTTGTTTTATAATGCTTTTCTCAATTTTTGTCACTGATTTTGTTGCCCAGTAAATCAGCAAAAACCAATAGACACAAATTTTCTTTTTTTTTACTTTTTAAAAATAGTTTGACTATAAACTGAACCCTTTTTTTTTCTTCCCCATTTTCGGTAGCCCTGCTGTTTACAAGGAAATTGATACTTGCATAAACATAAAGCAACGTTATTGTGATCTTACCAACAAAACTGATAACTGTGAAACTTTCTGGGTAGGAGTGAAAGCTCTTTCTGGACAACACCAATCTGAATACGTTGAAAAAAAATTTGACGTTCTCAGGGATGGTAAGTGATCATTCATATATACAGTTTAGATCAAAGGTCTTTACCACTTTTTAGAAGTTGATTATTAATGATGCCACCTAGTGTGGTAATGAAAGGTCTGCAAGGAAACAACCAAGCTCAAAGAGCCCCAAGCACCCCACAGTCCTTCAAGTTAGGAGAGGTTCTCTTCTCCTGAGAAAGGGGTGCATATCGGCTCTTTCAATGCTTTGTTACTTTCATTTTCCTCCAAGATGGGGTACAGACAGCAACAGGACAGGATTAACTAGAATGGATCAGAAGCACGTCATCCCCAAAATATTCTTGCGCTCTCCAAATTTTATAAGGCAGATGGGATTTTGAGTTTTGACAATATGCATCACTTTGTAAAAGTAGTCCCTTGATTGCGTTTCCTACATGATTGTTCCCAGAAAGTGACTTATACCATTGCATTCTATTTCTATATAAATGAGCATCTTATTATTTTTTATTATTATTTATTTATTTAGAATGTTGTGTTTTGTTGTCAAAATTTGATACTAACAAGAAATTTTGCAACTCTTTCAGGCCAAATAGGACCTCCAAAGTTCAGTCTTTCCATTGATGGTCAGGATATTGTAGTCGATATTGAACCACCTTTATTTCCATATGGTAACCTAATTGAGGAGTTCACCTACAAATTGTTCATTTGGGAAAAGGGAAACCCAGAAGAGGTATATTTTAAGACTCTATTTTTTCTTCCTAATATTTGTGCCTTTGATGCTGTATTCAAAAAAAGTCATTAAGCCTTGTGAACTTAGGCATGGCTGCTCCTGCCGTCTCTGACACTGGTGGAAGCAGAATAGAGAACGGCAAGTGAAGCTGAATGTCACCAATAATCTCTTCTTTGGCAGGATACCTCCTGCCAGTGTCCACTTGATCAGCCCTTCAAGGTGGACCACACTAGGAAACCAAAATCCTGCAGTTCAATATTATTTTTATTATAAAGATATAGTAGCAGAATCTGGCAAGATTGAATGTGACTCTTGGGAAATTCAAAACTCACAGGTTTGGAAACAACGTTCCAGAAAACTTTCTGCTCATTATGTTTACATTTCTTATAGGAAGTTCTAACTGCAATATATCTCATTTTTTAATAGCGACAAGAGGTTGTCTCAGATGACTGGTATCTTGAACCATCATCCACTTTACCTCTGTCTGTTCCTTTGGATACCACTTACTGTATTTCCGCTCAAGTCTTTTCATCGGCACTAACAAAGGTTGGTGAAGAATCAGAAGAAAAATGCATCTCACCAACTCCCACGTCCCGCCTAGGTAAAGATTTTAAATCTTCAGCAAATAGATAATTGTACAAAATATTCCGTCCTAAAGCTCAACACATTTCTGTCAGCATCTCATTTTCACATGTCTGTGGGAAAGGGTTTTCTCTCAGTGTGTTGCAAAGTATTATTTATTGAAAAATCCCGAGGGGCAGAAGAGAGCAAAAAAAGCATAAGTTGGATTCTCCTCTCCTCTCCTTCCCCTCCCCTCCTCCATTTTTCTTTTCTCTTTGTTTATAAATTCCATCTAGTAATATTAATTTTAATTTTAAATTTTAACTTTGTCTTAATCCTGTGGGCTAGTATTAATTTAATTCTATTTTATCTTTCCTTTTTGTATTGTTTTAACTTGCCCTGTGAACCGCCCTGAGTCCTTCGGGAATAGGGCAGTATATAAAATCAATTAATAAATAAATAATAATAAATATTGAGAGCAAAGAGCCATTATTTTGAGATGATAAATTTACTATATCTGATTTTAAAACACTGAAATTTGCATTTCAGCTTGCAGAATGTCATGGTAAAAGTAACATACAGTATAGTGTATGTCTAGGTTGAACCTCTTTGTGTACTTTGAATTAAGCATCATTTTGTTCAGCGGAGCTTCTTCCCTACCAAATTTTACAAAAGATTTTGTGCTTTTAAAAGAATGAGCTATAGAGAATCAAAATGTATGGTTTGGAATAGTGAGAAATTAGGTGGAGTTTCTAATTGGATTGTAGCATATTTCTCTTCCCCATTTTTTAATCAAAAAAGAGGAAGGCTATTCAAATTTTAACTCTTGAAAAATAATGCAAATTCTATACCTTTCCAAATTATTGGTTTTCTCAATAAAGTGATATCTTTTTATGAAAGATGAACATATTATATGATTTATCATACTGACAGTTGAAGCTGCAACTAATGAATATCCATTTCAGGGGTCCTAAATGTAGGTAGTTCTGACCATTCATAAATTTAGGAATTAGATTTTTTAGAAAAAAAATATGTCTAATCTTTCTAACTATTGGATCAAGAGCTTCAGGCTGGAAAAATTGCACATGGAAAGTAAATTCTAACTTATAAACAACTGCATTATAGGAATTAGTGTCACAGTTTCATTGAAAACTCTTGAAGGATATATTAACATTTTGAGACAGTATGGATTTATTGGTATAGTCATAGCAGGAATTATTACCAAAGTGCATCTGTAGCTGACACTGCAATTAAAGTTATTCAGAAACAACTAATTCCTACCAACTAATTAAAATCAGTAAATGAGAGAAGAGATAGTCCATCCTATTAAGGAAAAGAAGTGTTGGAGTCCTGAATCTGTTTTATAGGACTTGGCAATTCTATTCTGAGCTGTCTTTTTTTAAGTAGCATATTTTTTAGCAAAATATTTATATTTTTATACATTTGTACACAGTTTAACATCCAAGCACTAATGCAAGGTTTAAGGCTGAGTGAAATATTTCTACCAATATTATTTCTACTGTGGTGTGTACTTGTTCTATTTTTCTAACTGCTTCTGTCGTCTTTGCTTTCCATGAAGCTTTTTTTCTCATTATCTCTGCCCTGGAAACTATTTATATCTGTATAATTGTACTATAGTCCAAAGTTGGAGCTCCCCTAGTTGTACAAAATATTATTGTGGAAGTATTTCAATCTGTTGGTGTTCCCTGCCCCTAATTTCCTATAATATCAAGCTAGCTGGCTACCTCAGTATGAAATGATTTTATAATTGGATTCATTTAAATACAGTGGATTACCGGTATGCTTTTTTTTGGACAATGGCTGCATACATTTGTGTGATTAGGGAGTTGCATAAGTTCATTAGGCTTTATTAAAGAAGGACCAGTTAACTGCTGGATAACTATATATCTTCTTTTTTTTTTGAGGTGTATAGAAAATGTACATCATGTGGTGATAATAGACATTCAGCATTAATTTTTATATAATGTGTGTCTTTTTTAATTTTGTAGGTTTTACACTAACGTTATGTTTTGGAATTATTGCCTTGGTTACTCTGGTAATCATTCTCGCCGTAGTCTTTATAAAACTTCAGGAGAGAAGAATTAAGCTTCCAAAATCTCTGGTAAGGTACCCCAATATCTTTTATTCCGTCTGAGCTACCAGCTTTATGTTTATTGCAAGGTTATTTTAACATAATCTTGCAAATCTGAAAGTACCCCACCTATCCTCCCCTTTTCCTCTCCCAAAAACTAGGGAGGGTCTCTTCTGAGATGCTTTTGCCACTGATTCTCCTTCACACTCAGTTTCCGTTTTATCAGATCATTGTCTAGGGCAGGGGTAGGCAACCTTGGCTCGTTTATGACTCGTGGACTTCAACTCCCAGAATTCCTGAGCCAGCCACGCTGAGGGGAAAGGGAGAGGTTTCCATGCTGAGCCATGCTGGCTCAGGAATTCTGGGAGTTGAAGTCCACGAGTCATAAAAGAGCCAAGGTTGCCTCCCCCTGGTCTAGGGCCTAGGCTGCAGCTTTTCCTCTCCGAAGGTCATTCCCCCAGAACATTACAGTGGGTTTGTGAGTTCAACATTTCTGTCATTAGAAGTGCTCTCTAGTAAGCCTTATGTTGCTGCAATGAGGCTTCGCTTTGCGGAGCAAAATATATCGAGGACACCTCACTACCCGCAGAACCCATAGAAGGCTAGTGCCAATCTCAGTATTTATTCAGCCATGATAACATTGTAAATAAGATCAGAAGGCCATAGTAAAAAGGGATCCTAGTGAAAACTCCTTGTTCTTGGTTCAGCCAAATTATTTGTCCTTAAGGTGGACATTAATAACCAGTGTTTTTGGATGCTTAAGGATACCATTCATTTGGTCTTCTGATAATTCCTTGTAGTAATTTCAGCATAATAAATGGACGAATTACGGAGGTTGTTTTCCATTAACTTCCTTAGTGCTGCTGTGAGATTTTTCAGGAAAGGGTGTAACAGTTTGGCAGTATGTTTTTGTATTCAAATACAAAACAAAATCAAACAGAAGCAAAGGAATATTTATTAAGCAATACTAATTTCAGAACTCTGTTACATACTAGTTGCAACCAAATCCAGCTAGTATTATCTGTATTCATGCAGAAATACCCCCAATCAAAGCAACCAATGTTGACAATAATAGCACAGCATGATTTTTTTTTAAATCCCATTTATATCCCGCCCTTCTCCGAAGACTCAGGGCGGCTTACAATCTAAAGCAGAAATCAATGTGCTTAGCAATAGCCTTCATTCTATGTATATGCCTGCTTATTAGGGCTTTCGCGCGCGCCCCCCCCAAGCGGCATTATTACAAAGTCAGCTTATTGCCCCCAACAATCTGGGTCCTCATTTTACCTACCTCGGAAGGATGGAAGGCTGAGTCAACCTTGAGCCTGGTGGGACTCGAACCTGCACTAATTGCAGGCAGCTGGTGTTACTTAAGGAGGCATTAGCCCACTACACCACCATTTATTATGCTGAAATTACTACAAGGAATTATCAGAAGACCAAATGAATGGTATCCCTAAGCATCCAATAAGCATCCAAAAACTAAAGTAATATGCATTCCCATCAATCTTATAGTGTGGCTCTCAGTGCAGATCTTTATATTTGTTATCTTACTGGATACATTTAACTGTTGCATCATCATCATTATTAGTACAATTAATATTATGGTTTGTTGCAGTCAGCCAGATGTTCAGACTGGGATTGGCATTTTTGTCTACCTATCGAGTCCTTCCCAAGGACCTGGGATAGGCAGATCTGGATGTTTTATGGGTGTTACAGATAGCATTGCAGGATGAAAGCTGTTCCCAGTAAAGCTGCCTTTTGCAATTGACTGATGGTGACATAGTCAATGCCGATGGTGTTCAAGTTGTGCTCTAATTGTTCATTATTATTACTATTATTTTAGTTGGTTGAACAATCAGACAACTGTTTAGACTGGATTTTTATTTTTATCTACATATTAAATCTTTCTCAAGGCCCTGTGTTGCGATGTTAAAGGTATATTATTGCTACTTGTTTTCATGTGGAAAGCAATAATATAAAGTTTTATTAATTGGATGAATGTAACATCAGTATTGTCCAGAATGTTAATTGTTGGTCTTCCAGTATCTTTCCTCTTAGTTTTATTTCAGTTTCCATTAAAACTGTAAACCAAATGTCTTGTGAATCACGGACTACACATGTTTTGGTCACATTCCCTGACCAAGTTTATGAATTTTAGAATCCACAAATGATAGTGTATCATCAAATAAAATGTTTAACTTTAGAATGCACGCTGTATTATAAAGATATTTCATCTAAATTCACTACTCAGTAGGTGAGGAAAAATTTCAACATATTCCAGTGATCTGGAGTTTGAATTTATTATGTGCTATCAGGTTGTTGACTCATAGCAATCACATAGTTTTTCTCCATGATCCTGATCTGTTAGGATCATTGATTAATTAACTGATTGCCTATCACATTTATATGGTACCACAATCACACAAAGACTCTCAGTGTCTTAGCTGATTATGTCAAAATAACAGATACCCCTTAAAATATATAGTCACATATATTAATTTGGCCTGTGTTCCCCTTTGCTCAGTATTCATTCAGTAAACTTTCAATGTAAGGTTATGTTGCATGAACAGTGCCAGGTAATCCTTGATTTATAATCACAATAGAGACTTCTGCAACTTTTTCCCCCCACAGTCCTTAAGTGAGAGACCATGATTTGTAACCTCTTGCTGGCTTCTCCATTGACTTATCAGAAGCCATTTGGGAAGGTCAGAAGCCATTTGGGAAGGTCACAAATGGCAATCATATGAATGCAGGACACTGCAGCTGTTGTAAGTGCAAGCTGATGGCCAGGCACTTGGATTGCAGTCATGTGACGGCAGGGACATAAGTAGGAGAACTGATCACAAGTCACATTTTTTAGCGCTGTTTTAACTTAGATAGCTAAAGGAAGGGTCCTAAATCAAGGACCAATTGTACAGAGGGAGAGAGAATTTGTTCAATCTCAACTAGGAAAAACCTAGACAGATCAAGATCTCTCTGTCCTAGTTTCACCTGCCAGATTTGGGATAGTTTAGCCCTCTGCTATAATTCCTATTTCATCCCTTTCTGCAGTTCTAAAAATGGAATGGATGGCTGACTTCTTGTTGTTACATTTTTTTGAAGGTGACTGTGGTAAGAAACCAAGTCAGCAATACCGAATATAAGCCAGAATGCAAATATGACATTATAACATCAACATCCTACAAGCCAATGGTAACATGTGAAGATGAAAAACCAGTAGAGAAATCAGATGTCACTGAGAAGGTAAAAATCGTTGATCCCAATTATAGCAAAGAAGTGGATATAGATGATTCCCAAGGAATCCAAAGTGCAAGGAGCGTCCAAGAGGACATGGTTGTAGAAATCTCTGAAAATGAACAGATTTATGAAGACAATGTCACAGATTACTCTAAATCAATCACTGGCCAAGACACATGTCCTGATCTTCAAAATCTGGATCTTCCCAGAGCAGATGTCCAAAAACCCACGGTCCTAAGGTGCTCAATAAAACCATCTGGGTATGACAAACCCCACTGGGTAGACGTAAATTCTGGAGAAGAATTCTGATGACCCTCCGAAAATTGGAAAAGCCGTTTTTCCTATGAAAGAGCATTATTGGAAACTTCATCAGAAGCATCCACAGCCATGCTTGTGAGCACTTTAACCCTTGTAGCACAGTGGGACTTCATATAGCTTGATGGTATAAAACCTGAGATGAGCACTTGTAGATGTCAAAGAACAGAATTGAAGCTACACTCCTATAGATACTTGGTAAAAATAAGTCTTACTGCATTCACTCCATTTTGAATACATATTCGTAAGATTCTAACAGAATGATTTCATGATATGCTGACTTGATATCCTTTTATTGAAAAGCTGGTATTTTCTAAATATGTTAGACTATAAATCCTATAATTCTTTCCTAGTGGCCTTGATTGTGTGCTGGAATATCTGGAGAGCACTGTTCTGCCCTTTTGTTCTCAGAGGAATTATTTTTCTCCTGACAAAAGTATAAAGATGGTTAAAGATAGAGGGATTAATTGACAAGAGGCTTCTGTCCATATTGATTATTAGAAGAGACCGGGGATATTACAAATGTAGTTTACTATATGTAGTAAGGGCAGTTTGTGCAGTTGGCTTTTTGCTGATGGGAGAAAAATCCAAAGAATCCAACTTTTAAAGAAATACTAGAAAAGCATACGTTTCAGCTAAGGCATTTCCATGGAAGAATTTGGGAAGACCATAGTAAGTAAATGGAGCTATGTTGTAGTCAAGGACTTTCACTTTATGTAAAAAGGCTTACTGGTTTCCACATGCATTAGATCTGTACACTATATATGACTCATAAGCATATGAACATATGTTATCTTTGCAGATATGGGAAATACTTGCAAGTATTGGGGCATGGTAAATACTTGGGCCATTTGTTTAGTGCCTATATTTACAGTATATATTTTGCCAGGTGATTATTAATCTTCACTCTGCATTGGAAAGTGTTAAACAAGTAGTTTACAGCTGTGACACGTGAAATGGCCCGCCAGCATTAAGGCTCTTGTTTCTACATACAGTCCATAAACTCAGGGAGATATAATCACCTCCCCAAAACCTGGTACCTCCAAAAGTGCAGTTCCCAGAATCCTCAGGAAACATAAAAATCTGGGACTTGTACTCCCGATAGTATTGAAAGTACCAGATTAGTGAAGCTAGACCAGGGGTAGGCAACCTCGGCTCTTTTATGACTCATGGACTTCAACTCCCAGAATTCCTGAGCTGGTATTCCTGCTGGCTCAGGAATTCTGGGAGCTGAAGTCCATGAGTCATAAAAGAGCCGAGGTTGCCTACCCCTGAGCTAGACTAATCCATTGTACTTTACAAACAAAGGTTTCATCTTCCTTGACTCTAACTAGTTTGGTAACACTACAATTTATTTGAGAGGTAACGGACTGTAGTGGTGAAGATATTGGACTAGGACCATAGAGACCCAGGTTCAAGTCTACCATTAGCCACAGAAGTTCACTAGGTGACTGGCCCAGTCATTCCAGTCAGCCCAGTGTTCCCACAAAGTTGTTGGGAGGGGAAATGGAGGAGTAACTGGTATCTACACGGCCTTGATCTTCTGAGGAAAGGCAAGATATAAATCAGTAATACTTCGATCTGGACACCAATAGATGTTAAACGTTGAGATGACTATCATTTTATTACAGCATAGCTTTCCTTGACAGCATGTATCTTGCAGCAACTATATCAAAATAAAGAATGCAAGGGGAAAAAATACAGGTAGTCCTTGCTTAACATCTGCCCGGTGTAACAATCATTCATAGGTTACAATGATACTGAAAAAGTAATGTTTAGAGCCAGTCCTCAAACAACCATTTCAGCATCCCTGTGGTCACAAGTTTGAGATTCCGTACTTTACACCTAGCAGGTGTTCATGACTCACAGCGTTTGCAATTATGTGATCATCATTTGCACACTTCTCACTTGACTTCCACAAGCAGAATCAATGGATATGCTGGCAGTAAAATCGTAAGTCACGATCACACAATGTCTTGTTTAACAACCGCAGGTGTTTCACTTAATGAGGTTGTAAGTCTACCAGGGCCACGGGATGTCCCACTTAACGACCACATTGCTTAGCAACTGTGTTGCCAGTTTCAATCATTAAGTGAGCACTACTTGTAAAGTTAACGGGGCGCAGTGGCTCAGTGGGTTAGGACGCTGAGCTTGTCGATCAGAAGGTCGGCAGTTTGGCGGGTCGAATCCCGAGTGCCGCGTAACGGAGTGAGCGCCTGTTACTCATCCCAGCTTCTGCCAACCTAGCAGTTCTAAAGCACATAAAAATGCAAGCAGAAAAATAGGGACCACTACGGTGGGAAGGTAACAGCGTTCCATGCGCCTTTGGCATCTAGTCATGCCGGCCACATGACCACGGAGTCGTCCTCGGACAAGCGCTGGCTCTTCGGCTGTGAAACGGAGATGAGCACCGGCCCCTAGAGTCGGAAACGACTAACACACATGTGCGGGGGAACCTTTACCTTTACCTTTACTTGTAAAGTTATCTGTATCTCCACTCTTACCGTTTCTTTTGTTAGCAAAAAGCAAACTGAAATTTGCTGAATTAGCAGACTGGAAACATTTTATAGACTTACTCATAAGGTTATATTCATAGATTTTTTTATTTTTTTATTTTTTATTTTATTTTAATTCCATTTATATCCCGCCCTTCTCCGAAGACTCAGGGCGGCTTACAAGCTTAGCAGTAGATTCTCTTGTCTCCGATTCTCCTTGTATATCTTCTTGACCTTATGATTGTCAATGCCTCGATTCAGGTACAGTCACACTATGTATTGTGGATTTGTTGTGATCCAATACACTTTAACCTTCCTTTTTGGATTGTTTTAGCACATAGAGACAACCTAGTTTCCTTTACAGTTGGAAAGGCTATGGCAACAATTCAGTAAACAAACTATCGATTAAACAACAGCTATACAAATTAGGAACACAACTTCTGAAATCGTATCCTTACAGCTTACAAGATACTGCAGGCAACAGCTTAGGAATAAAGTATCTCCCAATTACGTTGTCATTTAGTTGACTGGGAGGGTAGCTTTTTAAAATTTGATACACAAAAGATATGCTTGCTTGGGAGGAAAGATTCAGATCTCATGACAGCAACACACCAGATGCTGCAGCCTCATAAATTAGGAGAAGATTATGCATAGCCAGCTGCACCATATAAATGCCCAGTTTTTTATACTACACCATGACTCTTTGTATTTGTCATATGGTCTAGCATCTGGTCAGCCTAGTCCACCTCCTATATATCTGCTGGAGTCAGACAATATATTTATTTTGGTGTTATTTATGTTCAGAGTTTCTTCCTATATTGGACTGTTGTTTTGGTCTTGATGGTGAGGAGAACATACTCTATCAAAAATGGTCAAGAAAATGAAGAAAGAAGCAAACTATAAATTGGTACTAGGAGAAAATACTGAGCAAGGCAAAGGCAGCTTATAAAACAAATTTCTTATCTACAGGATTAAGGCATTCTGTCTCCCTGTAGATACATTGTAGTCTGACCTCATGGCATTCAAGATCTGTTTACAAGTATTAAAAAGAAAGTAAACATGCTTTGGTATTTAAAAATGGCTGAAAGGTGTTTATTTCTATTGCTGTTCCCATTTGCAGAGAAGCATTCAACATAGGAACTATTGTTTCCTATTCTGAATTGGCCTTGGGTGTCTTTAATAACAAAACATAAATCAGAATGTCTGGTGAACATTTGTAGCAATTACTTTAATAGACTGAAATTCGTTAAGAACCCATTCCAATGACTAAATAAAATAGTAAGTTTGAGGAAACCTCTCAGACAATAACCACAAGTATCCCAAGGCTTTCTTTAAACACACACACACAAACACAAAATATTTCACAGAGGACATTTATCCAGTCCTAGTTTTCAGCTGTTGCTTTTCAAACTCGTGATGCTCCAAAGTTTCATTTTGGATAAACTAGTTATTTTCTCAATATGTTTATCCAACTGTGTTATGGCACTATTTGTATCAAAAGTAGTAAAATGTTCAATTCTTGTTTCTCTACAGACATGTATATATCTGTGCTATCTTTTCAACAATTTTATTAGCTGTGCAGTTTGGGACATAAAAAATAGAACTCATTTCCTAATACGACACTTTACTATCCCAAATTCATATTTAAAACTTAATTTCAACTATTGAAAAAATTGAAAACAGTTCTGGCACCTTTCCTATTTTTTCCCACACTTTAATAACACAAACTTAGAAACATCAGTATATATGATCATTCAAAAGTTAGGAAAACAGGACTAGAAAATTAATTATTGATGCTGAATATTTTGGTCACAAGTTCCAATTTGATTTCAAGCTAATATTTTAGTATAAATTAAGGTGCATATATCCTATCAAATAAATACATGTACTGTGTTGGAAGGTTGGAATATATCCACATTATTTAAAATCAAAGGAACCTTCTTATTACATAAAATACTTATATCAAATACAGAAAACTTTCAGATCTTTAAAGTCTGAGAACGGCTTCAGGTCCAAATTTCAGGAGTAAGTCTGGAATTCTTTGGGGTATATAATTCCTTTTAAATAGAATGTTCAGTTTGAATTTTGTAAATAAGTAAGTATGATTAGAAATGCACATGTGTAAATACGTACATAGCAAGATTTTGCTTTTGTGTGATTCATTTCAGATTCTTTTGTTCTGTTATCAGTGGTATTTTGCTCATTGTACTAATAAATGTTTTTAAATTAATTTGGAAGTCCTTACTTAATATTGTAACATTCATATTTTATACAGCATTTTATTTTTTAATATATCATTGTTTGTTTAAATCTGTTTATGTTTTAAAAACAGATGTTTAAGAACACCACTTAATTGTGAATGGCTAAGAAAGCAGTTTTCTTCAGAGTACAATACAACAATATCAGGATTATTTCTGGGACTATGAATCTAGAAAGAAGTTTAATAAGAGCTTGAAGTATGCAAGTTACAAACCATATAAATTTCAGAAATATTGTCAGTAGATGGCACTGTTGTTTTGCATTCAGCAAACGTAGAAGGCATCATCTGGACAGTAGGTGATTCCAAGAGACTGGGAGTCCGATTTTCATACACAATGTATAAATTTTTCTGATGATACGTTACCCTTTTTCTTTCCAGCAAACCTTATATAAAATGAAGCCTTTCATGATACATAGGTATGACTGATTGATAACAAAACATGTATTTATCACATTTATAGACTGCTGTAATGCCAGAATTATTGCTAGATTGCAAAGATAAAAATACACAGGACCACCAAAACCCTGTGGAAAATATATAAACAAAAGCCAAACCATAAACCCAGCCAAGGTGGCATCAAGGCCTACATGCTCCTTAAGAACTCTGTCTTGAGTTTCTTCTCTAAAACAGTCAAAGCAGTAGCCAACCTCACATCCACTAGAACAAGAGGTCCCCAACCTTTTGGGCACCAAGAACCGGTTACATGGAGAATGGGTTTTTCTGCAGACCAGAGGGGGAATGGTTTTGTGTGCTGCCTGCATCCTGCGGATGGGGCTTTCCTTGTTTGTGCAGCCCAGTTGCTGGCATGCTGTGGCCCGGTACTAGTCCATGGACCCGGGGTTGGGGACCCCTGCACTAGAAGGCCACTCCAAAGGATTGGTGTTGCCGCCAAAAACAGTGACCTCTAGCCTCGGCACTTTCACCTCCCTAAAATGGAGAGTTGCTAGCAGTTTCTTCCAATGTATCAGTTCTTCAAGACAGGCCTGGTTAGGAAACACATTGTCAAGGACTACTGAAACTCTTAATTTGCTGTATAGTAACAGCCTGCCATACTAGGGTTTTGAGATTCACAGTAGTTCTGTTTTGCTACAATTCAATCTTCACAGCCTTCAGGAACCAGGAGAGAACTTCAGTAGCATTACTGCTGGCTTGGGGTCAGCAACAAAAACCTGCGTGTCATCAGCATGATGATAGCACACCCCAAACTGCCAGATTATTTCTCTCAATGGCTTTGTTCTCTCAAATCCAGAAAACAATCCCTCCACCCAGATGCAAGAAAGGGACAGAAAGACAAGGATCCAAACCAGGAGTCACCCTATCCTCTTCGTTGGTTACACGCCAAAAGGAATACCAGATAATTGGAGGCAATGATGTCCTAATCAACACCCTATATCTTGCCCTTGAAGAGTCAAGTAAATTTGAGTCTCAGACCAGAGTGGCTAGCAGTAGGTCTTAGCAGGAAATTAGCTCTCTGAAACACAGCTCCTGGATAAGACATAGTGATCCAATAAATTAGAAATGAAAACATTTTGCTACTCTTATTACCACCAAGTAGGCCCAAATGCTTAGTCAAGAATTATTTTTTCATTTCCTCCACTGGTGTTCTACATGTCAGTTCTCCCAGAGGTTTGCATGTAGGAGAGGACAAGGCTGAGCCTGAGGGAGGGGTCAAACATGATGTAAGTCACAGGTTCCTTCACGCCCGCAAGAGATCTAAGTCTAGCCCATCTTGAATGCCTCTTTTATATTTCCCACATTTCCCTTAATGGTCAATTGGCCAGATTCTTGTAGAAAGCTTAAACCTTTTGAACTGCCTGAATCTCCCGATTTCCTAGGCCTGTGATACTGCAGTGAACAAAAGAACCATCTAGGATTGGCTGATAGGCCTCTCGGGGTGTTTTCAAATATCCAGCTTACCTCACATTGCCAACAGCAAACCAACCCTCAGGAAATTTGCCCACCAGATTATTAAAAACATCCCCAGTTACTCACCAAAAGCCAACGAAATTCATCTGGTACCTAGCATAGATTTGAATAGGTCCAGCCCTATGGAGATCATAGGTGGCCATCAATTGCACCTGGGCCTGGAAGTGATCTGATCATGATAAAAGGTTGATAATAATATCTTCACATCTAGATCACATAGCAACTATTCCAAAACAAAGGCAAGGTCTAACATATTTTCATCTTCAGGTGCAAGTTCAAAACCACTGGAACAAGCCCCAAACCTGAGCGAGACAATTTTAGAAAAAGTGACATCACTATTCTCAATTAGTTTTGTAGCTAACCAGAGTCTTTTTTTTTTTAAATGGCGGCAGAACACCATAAAGTATGGTTAGTCAAGAGCCTTGCTGAATACTAATGATGCTATTTGCAAGAACATGGTTGCTGATAGCAGCTTACTTCCTTGATGCAGACCTAATTCCACTAGTTTTGCCTTGTGTCCCTTTAGATGTTGTAGAGTGCAGTTGTCATTCTTAGATAGCATGTCCTTGGTGAATACAAAGCCTCTACGATACCAGGTTGACAGGAATGAAATAACTTTAGACTGCACAGAAGTTTCAAGAAAAAAGAATCTCATTTCTTGCAAACCTTGGCAACATAAGAAATTAATGAGAAGTTGAAACACCAAGATGGGTAGTGTCCCAGCTGTTTAAACAAGATCACTGGGAAGCAGAAATCATGATTCATACTATCCAGTTGATATCTAATTATTGGATAATGTTGCAAACAAAGGAATCCAAGGGCCACTTACAGAGTAGCCAAGAGCGGGATTTGTCATGCGGGATGTAGAATGTTTTCCTATTGAAACATACAGTATGCAATGGGGGGAAAAATCACCTTTGATTTCTAAGCATGTCTAAAGGGTAAACTGAAGGCTTGTTCATACATCAGAAATTATTCCCAGCAATAAATAATAATATTTTCATTATCTTATTAACATGCCAAAACAGAAAAGTTTCTAGGTATACCTTACAAAATGACAATAGAACTGAAGTTGCATAGTTCAGCTTTTTCCCCCCAAGAAGCCCAGATCCATGTTTCCAACCTAATGAGTCTCGTAACTACAAGGGGCTTTGATGTTGCATCTTCCTATTCCACATTGGATACTTTCACCCTGTGGACCCCAAAGTAGCACTGTGTCTTCGGTATCCATGAAGCTCTCTACCCCATATAACATTTTTATCTAAACACTACATCATTTTAATTACATTAAATTTATGTATTTTAATTACAAAAGTATTCAACAAATCACCAGTTGTATAACCATGTCCTGTGAAAATATAGTAACAAATATGCTGTATATGATGCATTCTTAACATATAGAAAATACCAAGTTTTAATTTCATAATTCTCACTAAGGCTGATTATAACTAGAAAAAAAATCTCTTCCCCACAACCCCCAATTTTTTCTTTATACTCTTGTACAACGTTTTTGGGAAACACTACATAACCCAGCACCAAAATGGACTGAAGTTACAGGAAGGCAGAATCAAACTGTATATTAGAAACCTCTTCCTAATCATAAGGGCATTTTGATAGTACAGCCTATATTGTAAGAGGTGAAGGCAGTGAAGACGTGCAAACTGGTTAGATGGCCATCAGTGAGGATGCTTTAATTTGGATGCCTGCATTAAGCAAAGGGTTGCACCCAATGATCTCTATCTCTTCCAACTTTACAATTCTATAAACCTAGAATAAGAATGCCATTAAACAGTTGATGGAGCAACCCTTACAAAGATGGTTAGCATTGTTGGTTGGCAGCTTATGTTCTCTGGCATAAAACACATGTGGGAGAAACAATAAAATTAGGAGAGTTACTTTGTAGAAAGAATTCTGAAGGCTGGTACTTGCAAGAACCTAATTAAAAATCACCTTTATTTGAGGATCAACAATGTGATAAGGAAGACTGAGCTACCATTGGAATACTGCATCCAGTTTTGGTCACCACAATGTAAAAAAGATGTTGAGACTCTAGAAAGAGTACAGAGAAGAGCAACAAAGATGATTAGGGGGCTGGAGGCTAAAATATATAAGGAACGGTTGCTGGAATTGGGCATGTCTAGTTTAATGAAGAGAAGGACAAGGGGTAACATGATAGCAGTGTTCCAATATCTCAGGGGTTGCTACAAAGAAGAGGGAGCCAAGCTATTCTCCAAAGCACCTGAAGGCAGGACAAGAAGCAACGAATGGAAACTGACCAAAGAGAGAAGCAACCTAGAACTAAGGAAAAACTTCCTGACAGAACAATTAACCAGTGGAACAACCTACCTCCAGAAGCTGTAAATGCTCCAACAGTGGAAGTTTTTAAGAAGAGATTGGACAGCCATTTGTCTGAAATGGTATAGGGTTTCCTGCCTGAGCAGGGGGTTGGACCTCCACGGTCCCTTTCATCATCATCATCATTGATGCAGCATTGTTCTTACACTAGGAGTAGGAGTTTGCTATACACTTTATGGAGAAGGTATATAGGAGTGAAGGTCTCAGCTTTGTAACTCCTTTGAATAGAAGGATTCCTGAAACTTTACCATGGCTGCTCTTCTCAGTCAGAATTGGCTGAGTAAAAAATATTTTTCCATTGTTCTGAACATGATATTTGAAAGATACCAATTCATCCTGTTTGTTTGTTAAATTTATATCCTGCTGCTATGTAGACTGATTCTTGGAGGGGTATTTTTTTTAATCTTGATAGAATATATAGTAATTTTAAAGAAACAAATATTTTGTTTTGAGTCTGATTATTTAATTCTGCTATATCTGTGCATGTTTGAATTACTCTCTGGATTCTTTCCATCCAAATATAATTGTTTTTAAAAATGCTTCGCCTATCTGGCTGAGATTTTTTTAAAAATCTCTTCATATAATTTCCTTCCAAATTCTTGCATGGTTCCCTTCAGTCCATCTGGCAATATGTGATGCTATTTGGACTAAATCTGAGAATGTTATTTACGTTTCTAATTTAGAGGGCTTCCAGCAACATTTATGTGGCTTGCTCTTCTAAATGCATTTTGGGGGGAAAGAAAATTATTTTGAGCTCAACGATAGAAAGATCAGGAAAAGGAAATTCTTTTAATTAATTAAGAGTGTTATAAATTCATAGGCACCTTCAGTTAGAGTAGTAAAACAAAGCCACTATTTCTGACACATAATCATAAGAAAGCTGGATAGCTAAAGTGAAATAACAATCTTAAACACCATTCTATTTTTGAGATGGAGTTTCTGTTTATTTTCCTAATATGACTGTTTAGCACAGTCTGGTAATAGTACACTTTTTTAAAAAGGATAATTTTCAATTGTGTTCAGATGTTTCAAAGACCTTTGATTTATGGGAAGGAACCAGAATCTCTTATATCAGGTACACACATATAAGTTGAATTAACATATACATAAAATAGATAGAAGAAATAAAATGCAGTTTTAATCATAAGCAGGGCTTTTTTTCTCATAGAACGCCCAGAACGGAGTTCCGGCACCTTTTTTGGATGGAACCTTGTAGGGTAGGCAAGGCGGGTTGTATGACATGTGTGAGTTCCGGCACCTTTTTCTTTTACAAAAAAGGCACTGATCGTGAGTCTTTTTTTCACTATATGGTAATCACATAGACAGCCTCTAAGGACAAAGGTAATTTTGTTTTTACCCTGATTGATATATTCTGTCCAATAGCTCTTATATTTCCCTTAACAAAGAATTCATATAAGTAATGACAGAGTGGTTTTCTGTATAAGCTTGCTCCAATTCATAATAATAGACAACCCCACATTATTATAGGAATTCAGTCTTGAATGGAAAATAGCATGAAAGCCTGAGTTTAGATCATTGTATTTTTTTTTTATTGAAACCCCCTTATAGTCTCAATCTATGATAGGCATGTCAAATTGCCAGCCCGCGGGCTGGACACGTCATCCCGAAACTGCGGCCATGGGGAAAAAGTCACAATACGTCATGCAACGTCACGTGACGTCGCCAGTTTGACATGAATATTTGTAAAAGAGGTTGACTCTGCACATCTTATTAAGCTATCACTTGGCTTGTTTGGCTTCAGCTTAGAATGTCATGTGAATCTGACTTTACCACTGATACATCAATCTTTACATCTTAGCATGAACCAATTGTCATTTAGTCCATAAACCATGATTTAGTCCACTATGTAACCTCAGAATCAGTTTCACTTTTCAAAAGTCCATTAAGTGTGAGGAGGTTCTGAAGATGAATTAAATCAGCAGTGCCAACTTTGAAATGATCAACTGGAACATCCATGCCAGAATAAATGCACAAGATTTTATCTGCAAAGACACTTGCAGATCAGTCACATAGGATTGCCAAGTGTTCTAATAAAATAATCCCATTTTTATTTGCCAGATTGCTAGACTTTTGCCTCCCAAAATGCCATGACGATTTACAAGCTTTGGCTTATGTTTTAGTGCAATGGGTGAATCCAGCCTCAGAATATGAATAACAAAGCTCTATACTCATTTTTCACTGATAGACCAGTTGCCCTGTGCCAACACATTGGCAGGTGATAATAAGCAACTGACACACCCCAAAGGATGAGAACCATCAAAGTGATGCCTCAACTTGTACAAAATGAGTTACAGCAAGAAGCTAATGTTGCTGGCCTTGCAACTATTGATGTCACATGATTAGCAGCATAATCCTATATATGCCCAGTAAAAAATAAGGAGCCCTTTCTATAGAATTGCTGCAATTCCATATACAATTTCCTGGAAAAGAACCGAACTCAGTGAGGTTTTGTGATTCTATATAATCTTATGTAGAGTTGCATTATAAAGAAATGTAGGACATCTTATGGATCATTTTCATCGTTGAACAAATCAGTTACATATTCATAAAATGCATAATTATTTATTTTTAGAAGTTGGTGTTGCAGCAGGCAACAATATTAAGAGTATCCTCTTCTCATTAAAATTCGTGGAAGAGAGAGATGCCTTGGTTCTAAAGCTGTGCTGGCCAGCCCCAAGGTTTTGACATTTTTTTTAAAGTAAATAACAAGTTCTGCTCCATAAATTGTGAATGCCTTTTCAATTAGCTAACATGTTTTTCTTCAATTAATGCAAATGGTTAATCAAGTAAAATATTGTAGGATACACCACTTCTTAAGACCATGTAATAGGAAACAGAAATTGACATAGTCCTTCTGACAGAAATGCTGACATTTAGCAGTACTGTACCTTGTCACTAAAATTACAGACTTCCAAAGGATTTTGCACCAGTGCCAAGAACTGTGGCTTTGTGCATTCTCTCCCACAAAGATGAGGACAAAAAAAAACATTTGAAAAAGGTATCTCTGTGGTTTCTGTAAAGCTGTAGCACTTCACAGCTTCCCAATGCCCCCCCCCAGCAATTTAGAAATAAACAGATTTCATAACACTCTGGTAAATAAGACTTAACTAAAGTCAATCAATCAATAAAGACAACTTTCTGGAAGAAATTTCTAAGCAAAAAGTGTGTTTGTGTGGGAGGAAGATGAAACAAGAGCTTGGTTTTTGACGAGATTTTCCAGCATCTTAGCCCTGTAATTAGACTTCCTGCCCCCCCCTCACCTCCCCCCAATATTTAAACCCCAGCCAGGCCCTACATGAGGCTAATATTCCGGCGGAGGGCGTTTTAACCCCAATCTACCCAGATCCCACTTCGCCGCTATTCCGCTTAAACAGGCGTGGCTTCTGACTGTTCGGATTCGGGAACCAGGAGCTTAGAGCGCAACTTGCAAGCAACTAGCCCGAGCCCTGGAAAGCAGGCGGGGCGCGAAGGGTACGGCAGGGTCGCTGCGCGTCGCTCCCTCTCAGGGGAACGAGCCAAAAGCGGCCAGGCAGGAGTCGCTAAGCGTGTCAGCCCTGGGAAGACCGGAAGTTCTCTCCTTGGCTTGTTGGGGTCGCCGCTGCGGTCGCCCTCTGCGTCCGACCGAATTGAGGAGAAAGTGACGGAGAAGAGCATCATGCAACGGACAGGCGCTGTCCTTTCTCAATGAGTGACCGCGCGGCGTCAGCTCTCTGGCTCCTCCTGCTCCGGCTGATCTTCCCCGCGCCTCCTTCAGAGGTGGCAGGTAGGTGACGCGGGAACGCTGGGGGTCGTCCGGGGCAGCTTCCTCGCAGTTTTGGGCTTAACCCGATACGTTGAGCCGCTTCTGCTCCTGGCACGTTTTGCTAAGAGCGACGGATGTGTTGATAGATGAAGATTAAAAAAAAAAAGCGGCCAGCAGCAATAATGGGAGGGTAGCGAAAGATTCGTTAGGTCTTGGAAAGGGCATTAAATTTATTATTTGCAAATATCAGGAAAGGGATGCCTCGGAATACTTGAAGAGTGGACGAATCCCGGGGGGGGGGGGAGAGAATCCAAGCTCACTTTTTAAAGTGGCACTGTTTATGCAAACAGCGTGCAAGACTTAAGTAGGCTTAGGGGAAACGTGCAAAGTTTTTAACAGGTAGCTGAACCCGATCAGACAGGTCTTTGGCTTAGAAAGGGCTGGGCTGTTTTCCCATGTGAGCTTTCAAATTGTCTTTTTATGCTTCAAGGTTTCTTGTGTTGTTGGACAGCTCACTCTTTGGGGGAAAGAAGAGCCCTACTGTTGCTTTGAAGTTATTTCTAAGGATGGGTGCCTCCTCCGCCCTGCAGTTTTCATAGATCTAAGTACCAGCTAATGCAGGGGATGGTTATAAATACTATCTTGATTTTCTTGGAGAAAAAGGGGCATACCAATCAATGCAATTAGGTTAAAAATGCTTTTTTAAAAGAATTATAAAGATAGTTCCATATTACGATGGACCTACATAAACAATAACATTGGCAGTACATAGCAATAGCATGGTTAAAATAAGCTGCATAGAATTCTGCATTATGTACTGAGTTCTCACAGACATTTAATCCACGTTACAATGAGCCTGATGGCATAACTTTAATTTTGGTTAAATTTAATCACTAACCTCAATTATGAATCCAGATGGTTTGGTTATTTTATGGTTTACTGTGTTATGCAAATTCAAAATATGGTTAATTCTATAACCAGATTAACACAACTATTGTTTGCATGCATACAGTACAAATAAACACAAATTTGAAATAGAACTTGTCTTTTATTTCTACTAAGCTTATTTATCTTAAAAAGCTTTATAAGAAGAAATGTGCAAAAATATGGAAAACTTATTTAAAACAATAAAAGAAAACGATAAAAAACTTAACAAAAAAAGGTTAAACCACCTGTAGATATTATATATCCTAAAATATCAAAACATACTTAAACCTATCTAAATTAAAGAAAATAAATTAAGATAGTTTAAGGTTACAAAATATTTCAAAATCTATGCCAGAAGAGAATGTATCATGTGATTTTTATTAGTATAGTAGATAGAATTGCCCTTTCAAAGACAGATAAATTACACATCTCTTGAATCTGCTCCTTAATATCAGGAATAATGCTACCTTTCCATTTTCTCAAAATAATTCTCTTAGCAATACCGCAGACCGGTTATAATCATAACTCCCCCAAAACAATAAGGACCCAAAGTTTTGGAACATAATATAACATTGACATCTTTAGTATTTAAAAAAATCTCCATAAATGTACTTAAGTAATTAAGGTGTTATTTCCAAATATTGTCAGTAATTCACAAGACCAATTCATCGTTACTTATAACTTTCAAACTCAAGTACAGGTAGTCTTCACTTGCCATTGCTAAGTGACACAGTTATTAAAATGATTTATCATGTGACCATGCTCAATTTATTATATTAGTCCCAGCTGCAGTTGTGAAATGAATCAGTTATGGTTATTAAGCCTGACATCACATGACTACAACTGCTGACTTCCAGCCAGCTTCCCCATTGACTTTGCTTGTTGGAAGCTCATTATGAAAGTCATGAATGGCAATCATGTAACCACGGGATGCTGTCACAATCATAAATGCATGCCAATTGCCAAGCACCCAGCTGCAATCATGTGACTGGATAGGTCTTAAACCTCGTCTTTTGGCACCATTGTAACATTGGATGATTGCTGGAGGAGCAACCAATAACCAAGGACCACAGGTGGTCCTTAGTAAATAACTTTAATTGGAACTCTCAATGCCACTGCTAAGTGAAGCAGTCACTAAATGGAAAATCATGTGACCATGGCAGTGTTTTCCAACCAGAAGAAAAAAGACTACTCAGTTTTATACTTTTCATGTGTTTGGTTGCTTCCTAATCACTCCCCTACCCTTTGCAATGTTCAAGTGCCTGCTCATTGTTTTGTATACATTGAAAGCAATGTGATTGCACTGCAGCCCAGTGCTGGGAGCCGTGGCTGTGCTTACTCTCATGTTACTGAAGGATGCTGCAAAGGTCTTAAATTAGCCATAAAGTTATTTTTTTTCAGTCTGTAATAACTTCAAACGATGACTGAACAAGGGGGTGGTGAGTGAGGACCATCTGTATCTGTAGAGTTCTTCTATAACAGGGGTGTCAAACTCAATTTCATTGAGAGCCACATCAGCATTGTGGTTGCCCTCGGGGGGCCGGGTGGGTATGGCCTGGGTGGGCGTGGCCTACTGGGTGGGCACAGCTGGATTGCGTATGGCCTACTTGGGTGGGCATGGCCAGCTCTACATCATTGGCATCAAGGGTGCCTATGGGGGCCTGGGCAGGAGTGGGACAGATCTGAGGGTCTCTGGCAGAAGGAGGGTCTCTGGCCCAGGGCCAAGGCAGCGGGGACCGTTCCTTCACTGTTTCCAGGATGGCTTCAGGGGCCACATGAAACCACTTTGCGGGCCGGATCTGGCCCCCAGGCCTTGTGTTTGACATGTCTGTTCTATAAAGTTAAATATTCAATGAGCCTCACCATCAAAATCCAATCTGCAACCAAACAGGCCCATACAGGCCTATCTCTTTGCTGTCCCAGAAACAAAACACTACACAGTATATCAACCCCAGAAATTGCCAGGAGCATAGTGGAAATAAATATGAACTTCCCCAAAAACGCCACAAAACTTGCTGCTCTATTAAATTTTCACCAATATATATTATAGATATAATCAGTAAAATATAAGCGCAATGATCATTTTTAACTTCAGTCTATGGAAATTGTATCCCTATGGTTAAACAAACTATCCACAATAGCATTAAAAATGGGAATATATATTATTTTTATGTTATTTATTTGTATTCCGCCTTTTTATTTTTACAAATAATTCAACACACTTTCCTCCTATTTTCCCTAGAACAGCAACCTTAACTACTAGACCAAACTAGCTCTCTATTAAGCCTACAAGATTGCTTTTTGAATGTGAAGCTACTATATGGCAGCAAAGAACATCCTCTATTTTTCAATGCCTAAGAAGTGAGACGGAACATTTTTCCTGAAAGAACTTCTGGCCCACCTAAGAGTTTCATTCTGTCAAAGCTCCTCCCAATTTTTTTTAATGTGTGGATCATAATCTAATTGTTCATTTGTGTCATTTGTTTTCTTTCCCAATAGCATCACATTGTCTTTTGCCCAGCCCACGGAATGTCCATTTTATCTCCAGAAACTTGAAGAACATCCTGCGTTGGTTGCCACCAGAAGGAATAGCAGAGAACAAATTAAATTATAAAGTGAAGTATTTGATGTATGTTGGCTACTGAATTTTACACTGTGTACATTGTAAAGGTCAGCTATTTCCTTGTGCAAATGCTTCATTCTGCTTGTTTTTGTTATAACTATAAGAGGCTGAAGATTATAAATGAGAGAGGCAGTCCTAAGGTTAATTTTCATATTTCTACATCAGAGCTTTATTCAGTCTTCCACTGAGAAATATCTCTTCTGCAATTGGCTGCCTGGGAGAGTATTAAGAGGAGAAAGCACATAGCATACTGTAGAGTTAATGGTATTTTGACTCACTCCTATTAACTGCTTGCTGAAGCTCTCAGTAGAGTATGCTGAAGAATGCAGCATTAGACATGAAAAAGCCACCCACTTCTCAATGATAATACTGGATTTTTGAAACAGTTCAGAGCCCTTGAAAAATTTGTCCTTAAATCTTATTTTTGCTATTTCATCAAAACATCATTCCTTACTAAAAACTTAAGAAATGAATTATTTATTTAAAATTTAGCTGGAAAAGGGTTTGCTATGTTACATAACTTTTATTTTTTTATGTATGAGAACATCATAGAATATTAACATTCTGCCACAGTTCAGGTTGGATTCTAAAAGTGCACTTTGCAACAGGTGTATCGTGAATGTAGCAGCTATAGCAACTCTTTCAAGCAGCCCTGACTTTTCCCAGGATTGTGTAGCAGTTCTACAGTCAGCCAGAGATCCCAGGGAAAGATACAGCTGCTTTAAAGAGTTGCAGACACAGCCCACCCAAAACTTACCAGCAGGTAATTCCAGAAGCAGAAATTGCTGTGCTCTTTTTGACACAGCTATACCCTCACCATTCCCCAATGCACTTTTTTGGAAGAGATTCCCAAGTCCAGTTTCTTAAATCCTAAAATAGGCATTTAATATTTAAACAACAAAGAAATCTTTCAAAACTCTCCCTTTCCCTCCTTCTCAGAGTTCAACCCCAATTAAGGATTAATTGTAAAAATGCTAATTTTGACTAATTTTTCTTTTCCCTTTTGATATTCAGATATGGCACAGATAAGTGGATTAAGTATCCAGAATGTAAGAATATCAATCAAACCTGGTGTGACCTCTCACAGGGAACCTACAACCACAAAGAGCAATATCATGCCAGAGTGAAAGTCTCTCTAAAGGGAAATTGTTCTGTCTGGGCAGAATCACCAAGGTTCAATCCATTTACAGAGAGTAAGGACAACTAATATATGCTCATAACAATGTTGTGAGATGCTGAAGGGCAGCAACTAGTATTAGATATTTGCTGATTTTCACCTTTGTCCCTTACCACTGATTTCATGCAACAGACACATGTTGGCAGTGGTGGGATTCAAATACCTGAACAACCGGTTCTCTTATTGGATGCAGGCCTGGGCCTCTGAGGCCTAGAACAGACTTCTAGAAGTAGCTTCCACGCACTTTCAGTGGGCTGTTCTAGGCCTGGGAGGCCTCCCCGGCCTAGAACGGACTTCTGGAAGCAGTGTTCATTCAGCCGGTTGTCCGAACTCAGCAAAATTTAGCTACTGGTTCTGCCGAACCAGTGCGAACCGGCTGAATCCCACCGCCGCATGTTGGAATATGCAAAATGTATGATTGACGAAAAAAGAACTGGTCCAAACACAGCCTGAGGATTGTTCTATAGAAATAAATGCAAATAGAAGGTGACTAGGAACAAAGACTGAAAATGGTGTAATTAAGGTTCAGCCCAGGCTTTTACTATATAATAACATTCATGTGCATGGCAGTTCAATTGCATTTTTTGAAATATAAAATAAATATTCCATTAATTGCTGAACGATCAAGAAAACTCCCATTGCTGCAGAAGAAAGCTTCCCTCAAAAAGTAAACAGCAGCTTCAGAGAGGAGTTTGGGGGAGTTTTTTTGTTTTATTTTCATAATAATACCTAAGGGGAAACCATGGAAGAATAGTTAAAGTACTTGTCCCTGACTGCATAGTTCTAAGGCTGTTGTGTAAAATGTTGTGTAACATATTTTTTTATTTTTCTGGGTAGAGGGTATTAATTTGAGTCTGCTGCAACTGGCACTCATTAATATTCTGGTTTTGGTCTGTTTCTCCAAACTTGTTGAAGTTGAAAAAGGAAGTTTTATGGGAAACACACAGATACACACTTCCATTTCCCCTCCAAAAAAGTCACTGTATTAATCAAAACAAGACAGCTTCTAAAGATATTTATTGCAATATGTAGATTCAGTGAGAAGCCTGGACTAGTCTAGTAGCTTTATTTTTTCTCTCTCTCTTATTAAAAAAATTCTCACACTTCATCTGGAACTGCTTTTGAATCACCTCTAAATTTCAAAGCCAGGTTGGCCGTATGGTATACATTCAATGGCAATTGATTATGAAAACCAATATAAATGCCTTTTGACTAATGGAGAAACTTTCTCAGGTTTTTTTTAGATCCTGCTCAATATACTGAATTTTTTCTAAATAAATTCAAATTAATGATACAATTGAAGGGAAGATATTAAAACTTTTCTTATATAAGGCAGCCTATCCAACCTGGTCCTCTGTAATTGTATTGGAACCTAAGTTTCCTCATGACTAGCCACAATGGTCTGTGCTGATTTGAAATGATGATCAAAGTAGTGAAACAATCTGGAGAGGTACCAGTTGGAATTTGTTGTTGTTGTTAGCTGCGAAGTCGTGTCCGACCCATCGCGACCCTATGGACAACGTTCCTCCAGGCCTTCCTTTCCTCTTATCATGTTCTGGACTCCATTTAAGCTCACACCTACTGCTTCAGTGACTCCATCCAGCCACCTCATTCTCTGTCGTCCCCTTCTTCTCTTGCCCTCAATCTTTCCCAGCATTAGGCTCTTCTCCAGTATGTCCTTCCTTCTCATTAGGTGGCCAAAGTATTTGAGTTTTAGCTTCAGGATCTGGCCTTCTAAAGAGCAGTCAGGGTTGATCTCCTCTAGGACTGACCGGTTTGATTGCCTTGCAGTCCAAGGGACTCGCAGGAGTCTTCTCCAGCACCATAGTTCAAAGGCCTCAATTCTTTGGCGCTCAGCCTTTCTTATGGTCCAGCTTTCACTGCCATACATTGCAACTGGGAAGACCATAGCCTTGACTATACGCACTTTTGTTGACAGGGTGATGTCTCTGCTTTTTAGTGTGCTGTCTAGATTTGCCATGGCTTTCCTCCCGAGGAGCAAGCGTCTTTTAATTTCTTGGCTGCAGTCCCCATCTGCAGTGATCTTGGAGCCCAGGAAAATAAAATCTGTCACTACCTCCATTTCTTCCCCATCTATTTGCCAGGAATTGAGAGTGCTGGATGCCATGATCTTGGTTTTCTTAATGTTAAGTTTCAACCCAAGTTTTGTACTCACCAGTTGGAATAGGCAAGCCTAAACCTGTGTTACTGAAAAGTTCAAGGTAAAAATAAACCAGATAGACCAACAAGGAAATTCTGTCTCAGTTAGGTTTTGATTGTGTTCTTACTGAGGGGTACTTGGTGCTCTCTGAGCTTTCTTGTTTTCTTGCAAACATTTCATTATGCAAAAGTAGTAATACCATCCCTAGCACTGATGATGTTACTTAAGTTTCGGTAATGAAATGACTGCAAGAAAACAAGCAAGCTCAGAGAGCATCAAGGACCCCTCATTTCAACCCTGAGCTACAAATATTCCCCTTTATTGTGTTCTTATTCTTTTAAATAATTGTATTTGTTTGCTTTTCAGCAACTATCGATCCACCTGCATTTGCCCTCTCATCCACCGAGAATTCTATTTCAGTCACTGTTGTTCCCCCCCAGAAGTGGAAGAGAAATCCCAGAGAGGAACCTGTATATTTGCAGGAAATATACTCGGGCCTACAATATAACGTGTCAGTATTCAACAAGAACATAAATAAAAGAGTAAGTCTGAATATGGAAATGGAAACTATTGCTTGGCAATTTAAATGGATTGTGCGACTGGCTAAATAGATGTGGTATTCTCCTGGCTTGTGAAGATGTAGATCAGTGTAGCTCAACCCGGGTGACTTTTAAGATGAGCAGATGCCAACTCCACTCAGACGAAAGGTACAGAGATTGAGAAACGCTGATGTAGACAGACAAAGATAAAATCCAAGGCTGTTTTCAGACAACGACTGTAGATGCAGTGAGAATGTAACTGTGCCTGATGTCTGAGTTTGTAGATGTTCCCAGTTTAATCTTTCTCTTTTTATATGCACATCCATAGTAGGAAACCTGCAGTCTAGAACAGAAGATTATATGTGAGGAGGAGATTGCCCCGTGTTGGAGGGCATTCTTGTTTTCAAAATATGTTTTCTTTCCCAAGCTCCCCGTCCTCCACCCCCCCAGTTTGAGGAGTTGCCAATGTATATGAATTCCTGGAAAAGAAAAATGCACCTGGAACTCCAGGGCAGTTTGCCAGGTCAAATCAATGCTTATCCTCCATCTAATTACCTTAAATATGGCAAGTGCGGACTGAAAAAAAAAACCAATTCAGGAAACAGAGCCAGAAGTAGAAATGAGAAGCAAAACTATGAAGCAACTACAGAGCAGGGCAAAGCCCCAAAGAGAAGCAATCTAAATATAATCTGGAACCACGGCTCTTCCTATGGCATTGCTGTCCATCTGCCTTGCTGACTAGCACCTTAAGTAAGCCCCCCTCTCAAAAACAAAAAAAAAAGCTGGCTTAGAATAGATAGCTGAAATAGATGAAAATCTACTTCTCACCAAGAGTTCTTGAGGCTTTAGAATCCTTGCTGGAAATTGAGCTGATACTTTTTGCCCTTCTACTCAAGTCCTTTAGATTTCCTGCTTGAAATAGCCTTGGTGGAGCAGTGGGCTAATGCCTCCTTAAGTAACACCAGCTGCCTGCAATTAGTGCAGGTTCGAGTCCCACCAGGCTCAAGGTTGACTCAGCCTTCCATCCTTCCGAGGTAGGTAAAATGAGGACCCAGATTGTTGGGGGCAATTAAGCTGACTTTGTAATAATGCCGCTTGGGGGTGTGTGTGTGTGAAAGCCCTAACAAGCAGGCATATACATAGAATGAAGGCTACTGCTAAGCTTGTAAGCCTCCCTGAGTCTTTGGAGAAGGGCGGGATATAAATGGAATTAAAATAAAATAAATAAAAATAAAATAGTTTTCCCTACCCAGTTTCTTCAATTTTCTTTGCCTGCCTCTCTCTCAAGCATTGTGTGTGAGAGAGAGAGGAAGTCCACAAGTCATAAAAGGGCCAAGTTTGAAGACCCCTGCTATAATATTTCACTACAGTTCACTGTTGGAGAGGAAGGCTGAAAATCTAATTTGTTTGCCTCCCCAGTACAGTATTTGCTTCCATTTCTACCTTTATTTTTGTGGATAAAAATAATTCCTAAATATGACATCATTGGAAATTGAACATTTTGCCACCAATTTCAGCAGCATCACTGAGAGTTTAGGGAGGATACAGATGGTGAGTTGCCCAATTCTATGCTATATGAACACAGCCAGACCACAAGAGGGCACTATGAACATTTTAAAGTGCCCTCAACCTGATTTATATGTGACCAACTATATCCCACAAGAGTTGTATTGCAACTGTTCCCATAACGCTGGGGGGGGGGGTTGTTAATCCCAAATGTGCCCCCAGAAGATTGGGAACTGTTAACCAGTCAATGACTTGTTTGCAACTTTTGTTTCTGGGTGCCATATCTGACACAGTTTGCGCATTCATAACAGGTTGTAAAAATAACAGTCTTTCACTTTTATAGCCATATCACAACATAGCATAAGTGCTGCCGTATCAAATCAGAAGTTACGTACTTATCATGTTAGAATTTCAAGCATCTGTTGCCTGGACAAAGCTCTAGTTCAAAATATTGTTGACGACAAAAGACTCCTTTTCAAAGCAGAGCAAACTTTCATTTCTCCACGTACAGTATAGTGTGAAAATGTCATATGTGACATCTTATTGCATGATTGCAATATTTATTGTTATGCAGTGCTTTTAGCTAGGCTTTTCAAACCCCAATATATGGCATGTTTTCTGCTTTTATGTGAGGCTATAGAGTAGTTTTCAGAAAGGGCTTTTCATCTGTTTTTTTTTTCAGTAAGTGACGTCTCAATATAGTTAACTTTTTAAAATATAAAAAGATTTTCCTTCCTCCTTCCTTTCTACAGTGGATGTTTTGCATTCAAAACAACAGATTGGAGGTGCAACAGTTACAGCCAAATACAATATACTGTGTCACAGTACAAGTATATATTACTCCACTTCTGTTTAGTGAATTATCTGAAGAACACTGCATCGCTACCCTGAAAGGTAAGCAAAGGAGTATAAAATACACCACACTTCTGTGTGTCATCAATACTATGAAAGGACGAAAGTTGTTGAGGAAGAATTCCACATAGGTTCTAGTTCTCTTGAAAATTCTTAAGAAGAATCTTTTGGCTTTATAATACATGTAACATTTCCTGTGTTACATCTGCCACAAATGGAAACCTTCTCATTCTTCAATTTCTATAACATCATAATTGGGTGGGGTTTTTTTGAAAGAGCGACCAAGGTCTATCATAGCTGACCTTAGGTTTCCATTCATGTCTCATGATAGATAGAAAAGGCAACCTTCATATTACAATACGGCCTCTGCTAGTTACTTTTACAAAAATAGACCTGTTTTTACCACTCATTTCCAGCTCTGCAATACTAAGTAGTTGCCTTTTTGCTTTGATGAGAGTCTGAAGAGCATAATTTTAAACCTTTTATTAGAAACAAGCAAGTCAGCCCTTTTTAGTCATTATTAATTGCCTATGTATTCCTAATAAATGCAGATAAATTGGGCAAAGAAAGAAACTGCTGGCAGAGAAATCAATAACTTACTCTGGATGAACAGCCTAAATATAGAATTTAAAAGAACATAACCCAGCTGTTACACAAGCAAGAAGTTATAAAAGGGACCTTATTTTAAATGCTTGCTAACATGCAGTGCATTTTGAAAAATAATATATTTCATAAATATGCTGGCTTCCATGTGGGCATATGTTGAAGACAGGCCTGTCAAAATTCTCTACAGAAGCTAAAGGGCACTTTTCAGTTCTGAATAACCCTCTAATCCAGGGGTGTCAAACTCAATTTCAGTGCAAAGGGTTCATAATTTGTCCCAATTTAATAATTGCTGGAGGCTTTAAAAATGAAAAAGTAAATCAATGGATTAAAACACGATTGTCTTGGCCACTTATGAGTGGATTGCCTATAGATGAAGACTTTATACTGACAAGTATAATGAAATCTGGGACTCATTTATACAGTATACAGCAGGGGTGTCAAACTCAATTTCATTGAGGGCCGCATCAGCATTGCAGTTGCCCTCAAGGGGCCGGGTGGGTATGGCCAGGGTGGGCGTGGCCTACTGGGTGGGCGTGGCTAGAGTGCGTATGGCCTACTGGGTGGGCGTGGCCAGCTCTACATCGTTCTTATCAAGGGTGCCTCTGGGGGCCTGGGCAGGAGTGGGACAGATCTGAGGGTCTCTGGCAGAAAGAGGGTCTCTGGGCCAGGGCCAAGGCGGTGGGGGCCTTTCCCTCACTGTTTCCAGGATGGCTTCGCGGGCCGCATGAAACCACTTTGCGGGCTGGATCTGGCCCCCGGGCCTTGTGTTTGACATGTCTGCTCTAATCTGATCAGATTTTTTACTAGAAATTAGAAAGATTTTAAAATATGTTAAACTTCCAAATAGATATTATATCTTAAGCATATTTTCTATTCAATATACAAGTAGACCTTGACTTATGACAGTTGGGACCAGAATTCCTATGGCTAAGCAAGGCAATTGTTACGTCAGTTGCATCTGATTTTACAACCCTTGTTTTGACGTAGTTCTTAAGCACATAACTGCAGTTGTTAAGTGAAGCGAGGTCTGTGGAAGAAGCCAGGTTCTCTTAACAAGCACATGATTCATGTGGTTGTCAAAGAGAATCTGGCTTCATCCACTGACTTTGCTTGTCAGAAGCTAGCTGGGGAGATTACAAATGGCAGTCGGGTGCCTTGGGATGCTGCAAGCGTCATAAATATATGCCAGCTGCCAAATGCCCAAATTTTGATCATGAGACCTTGGGGATACTATGATGGTTGTAAGTGTGAGGACTGCTTTTTTCAGTGCCATTGTAACTTCAAACAATCACAAAATGAATGGCTTGTAAGATGAAGAGCACCTGCAGAATGCATGTTCCCCCCCCCTTTCAAATGGGAAAGACAGCTCTCTACATGGGGCTGCCCTTGAGGACCACTCGGAGGCTTCAGCTGGTGCAGAATGCAGCCGCGCGAGTAGTGTTGGGGGTCTCCCGATACTCCCATGTTACACCTCTGCTCCGCGAGCTGCATTGGCTGCCGGTTGCCCTCCGGGTGAGATTCAAGGTGCTGGTAATGACCTTTAAAGCCCTACATGGCATGGGTTCGGATTACCTACGGCAGCACCTGCTGCCAGCGTCAACTTCCCTCCGCCCAGTGCGCTCCCACAGAGAGGGCCTCCTCAAGGTGCCTCCGATCAGAGAATGTCGATTGGTGGCCCCCAGGGGGAGGGTGTTCTCTGTGGGTGCGCCAGACCTATGGAACCGCTTGCCGGTTGAGCTCCAGACAGCCCCCGACCTTCGCTCCTTCCGACGCGATCTAAAAACTTATTTATTTGAACAATCCGGCCTGGTCTGATGGGGTTGGGGTTTGGATTTGGTTTTAACATTTTTTAATCATTGTTTTATATTGGGCATAATTATTTAATTCTTTTTAACTTTTGTATGTATATTTTGATATTTATTGCCCTGAGTCCTTCGGGAGAAGGGCGGTATAAAAATTTAATAAATATATAATATAAATATAAATATAATGCTTTTGCCTGTTGGCCCTTTGAAAAATGGAAAACATCTAACCTATATTTTTTCAGCAGATCCAGTTTTCAAGCAAACTGCCACAGTCATATTTGGGTATACTTTACCAGGCCTTTTATTAGTCCTGATTATTTTGGTGTCAAGCTGTTGTCTATATAGGTACACTCATCTTGTGAAGCAAACGTATCCCAAGAATTTGGTAAGGCTTCTTTGTCATCTTTGAAATATACGATGCCGTAATTTTTTAAGGCAATGTGCAGTGAAACCTAGTTTATACAAGTACAAATGTCGTATCTGAAAAAAGCTCTTTAGCTGAAACAATGGTGGACATTAAATACAGATAGCTACTCCCGGGAATTGTGGATGCTGCAATTTCTGTCATGCATTAATAGAAATGGAGAACAGGAAGAATTAGCACCTGTGGTGGAATGAATTTTGCATTTTATTTATCCTCAGGTCAGTTTACATAAGATAGTTCACTTGAAGAATCTGATAGGTACTGTAGAAGCAAACCATATCAAGGAGCAGTTGCCCAAATTTGCTTTTCTTAAAATAGCAATTGCCGGGTAGAGACAATATTTTTGGAAAGATATCTTTTTCACCTATGCAACTATTTGGAAGGGCTTTACATAACTATGGAGGATTTCTACAAATGACTTACAGCAGGGGTCCCCAACCTCTCGTCCATGGACTGGCACCGGGCCGCAGCATACCATCAACCGGTTGGTACAAACAAGTGAAGCCTCATCCATTGGATGCAGGCAGCACACGAAACCACGCTCTTTCTGTTCTGCGGAAAAACCTTTCTCCATGGAACCTTGGTGCCCAAAAGGTTGGGGACCTCTGACTTACAGAGTCTTTTAGCGTCACTCAGACAGCATTGTGGCAAATCAGTAATAAGCTTTACCCACAGTGATGGCGAAAGACATTGGAAGATGTCCCAAAGGTGCTTTTCCAAAAGGCAACTGGATTTTCTTGGTTTTTTTCATTGAAAACGTTTTGCTTCTTATCGAAGAAGCTTTTTCAGTTCTAACTAACTGATGGGGAATGGAAGGTGTTATATTCTTTGCAGTCATCTGGTCATTACTACTCTGAGGCCACTTGGGAGTTTATCTGCATCCTCAGAGTCTCTTGAAGCAGACACTATCTCCTTCTGTATATGCCACCATCTATCTCCTGTTTACAGCACAGTCCTTTCTGAAGTCCCAAGAGGGTCCCCTATCCATTTTCACTCTGATTCAAGTGATTCTGAGAATACAGATAACGCCCCCCCCCCAAAAAAAATGTGGCCTCAATGACTCTCAGAGCACTAACAACTAGATTAGGGGTAGGCAACCTCGGCTCTTTTATGACTCATGGACTTCAACTCCCAGATTTCCTGAGTCAGCATAACTGACTCAGGAATTCTGGGAGTTGAAGTCCATGAGTCATAATAGAGCTGAGGTTGCCTACCCCTGCACTAGATGACTGCAAATAATCCTGCAAAGGACCAATATCTGAGCTCATTAAGGAGAATCCAAAATTGCCAAGCAAGATTTGGCAAGACGGAACTGTGCTGTATTTAGGAAGATGGAAGTGTTGTTGTTAGTTGCGAAGTCGTATCCGACCCATCGCGACCCTATGGACAACGTTCCTTCAGGCCTTCCTGTCCTCTACCATCTTCTGGAGGCCATTTAAGCTCATGCCTACTGCTTCAGTGACTCCATCCAGCCACCTCATTCTTTGTCGTCCCCTTCTTCTCTTGCCCTCAATCTTCCCCAGCATTAGGCTCTTCTCCAGTGAGTCCTTCCTTCTCATTAGGTGGCCAAAGTAATTGAGTTTTAGCTTCAGGATCTAGCCTTCTAAAGAGCAGTCAGGGTTGATCTCCTCTAGGACTGACCGGTTTGATCGCCTTGCAGTCCAAGGGACTCGCAGGAGTCTTCTCCAGCAGATGGAAGTGTAGATACCTTTCATTGGGGCATTTGATCTCAATGGATTACAAGCAGACAGATTGTGCTGCTCTTTAAAAGCATCCTCGCCAGTTGCCATGCCATCAAGAGACAGAGAATATCCTTGGAGCAAGACTTGATACCGTGTGCATTAAGCAACAGACATGGCTTAATACAGTATGGGAACCTTGCCTTGACTCCTTTGGAAGCCTACTCTTCAACAGTACAGTGCTTACTGTTGTGATTGGTTAATTTCTCCAGAATTTTAGAGAATGGAACTTGGCAGTGTTGGTGCTTGCAGTCTTTAATAGAAGTGGAAGAATGAACTGATATATATATATATATTAAAAGTCTTAGATTTTTTCCACTGAGTTTTAGATTCAGTATTTGATGTTTCACAAATATTTAAAAATACATCAATCATGCATATACTTTGGATAACTGTATTTTAAATTTATTTTTTGTACATTTAGTTGGCTTGCTAACTGTCCACCAGCTGAAGCATAAACAGATTTTCAGTCCAAGTGTCTTCAAACATATTTCAATACTTGTGTTCATTCGTTGCACTAAGACAAGGCTTTTCAACCAGTGGTACGGGTACCACCTGTGGTACATTGGCACATGGCAGGTGGTACACGACCATCCTAGAAAAGTGGTAATGGGGGAGGGGAATGAGCTGAACCAGTGGCAGCACTGCCCAAGTCTGAGCGAGAGATGGATGGAGCTGCAGGGCTGTCAGGGCTCAGCGGAAGCGCCAGGATCAGCACCAGGCTCTAGCTGGAGCTCGGTGCTGATCCCAGCATGTCTGCTGAGTCCAGAAGAAGCGCCAATCAGCTGGAATGTTGCATCATCTCCAGGCTCTTGTGATTGACATTCAGATGCTTGGCAACTGATTCATATTTATGATGGTCACAGTGTCCCAGGGTCATGTGAAGTGACCAAAACATGCTGCAACCACCCAGCAGATGGGGGGAATAAAAACCAAACATCCCCTACCCCACCCCCGCTGCCAATCCTCAACAGAAATGCTCACAACAATGAAAACCTTGAACAGGAGGAAGAGCACCGCCGGGCGGGCAGGCAGGCAGGTGTCTAACTTGGCTGTGGCTTGGGGGGTGCTTTTTTCAGTGCCATTGTAACTTCTAACAGTTACTAAGTGAACTGTTGTAAGTCGAGGACTACCTGTATTTCATCACCTTTTTCCTTTTTTGGGGGGGGTCATTGTTTTTGCACCTTGCTAGGTGACTGGTGGTACTCGGATGTTGCCATATCCTAAAAGTGGGTGAAAAGGTTGAAAAGCCCTGCACTAAGACATATTTTGATTTTCCCATTTTTAACTTAACAACATTGGTTAATCATCTTTAAACCATGAACCATGATTAAAACTAGCCATGGCTCAGGGTAATGTATAAAGCCATCATGAGTAAGTAAGTCGTGAGTGAAACTATTTTCTTTTTAAACTACTCATAATGATACACACATGCATAGATTGTAGGCCCGTCTGAATAGCAATGATATGTTATTGTTAAAAAAATACAGCAGTAGATAAATGAATTCTTAAGCCCATGTCAAAGAAAGAAATGCAAGAAATATTACCTATAATAACTTGGTAGAAAGGAAAAATTATAGAAGAAATTAAAAAACTAATGAAGCAGAAATTACAGAAGAAAGAAGATAAGAGGTAAATGAGTGAGGAAATGGTAGCTGTAGATCATTTTTCCCCTAATTTTCAGAGGGAAAGGTGTGAAACTGTGGGTGCCAACATCTCTTTTAGCCACCAATCTTCCATTCCTTACTCAGCACTGTAGGCCTGATAGTTATCAAGGAAATGTTCACACAGTTATGTCACAAGCATATTCCAGCAGATTTAGTTGATATTTAACAGATAGGGCTATTTTCTTTCTAAAGTTTTACCTTTTTCGTTTCAGATCTTGAAATACAGTCAAAGCTGTGGAAGAGATAGTTTTGTTCCTTCTGAAAAAATAGTGGTTAACTTCATTACAGTTAATGTTCTAGAAGAACATAAATCCTTTACGGACAATGATCAACGGAGAACTGGCAATGGCTACATCAATGCTGAGACTGGTGTGGGACGCTGTGTAGAAAAGAAAGCTTCGAAAAAAGGCCTAGGAAACAATAATTTCTTAGAAAAGGACATTGTACTCAAAAATGAGCAAAACGGAAGCAAACTAAAACTGGCAGATCTGGAACCGCCCCAGGCTTCGGGACAGCCGCACAATGATGAGGTGGTGGTATATGAATTTGATGTGAGGTCTGAACAGATGACTCCGGTTCAAGAGAAACAACAAATGTTTAGCTGTATTTGTGAACCAGATTGTGCACTGCACAATTCACAAGCAGCTATGTCAGAGTTGCCCATCTATGGGACAAAGCAGGGCTATTCCCCCCAGTTTGACCCACAAGCTTCAGATACCTCTTTCCGGCAACAGGTAAAAAAAATCCTTGTGAATGAAAGGAATTCTGCTTCTTTACAATTATATGATGCTGAGGTCCCTCTGATCAATTTCATGGCTGATGAGCCCAACCAGGCTCACTTGTGTTCCGAGTGTGATGTTATAGCAGACATTTGTTTGGTGCCTGATCCAAATAAGACCTTTTTGGATGAAAAAGAAGCTGCGCTCAAAGAGCCACATGCTTTACTATCTCTGATAACTCAAAAGACAACTTCAAAACTTCACCAGAGTGGAACAAGGACCAGAGAGAACCAGGAAACAGGGATGGAAGAAGAGCAGAGCAAAACAGTTGATTGGAATCCCTGGACTGGGAGGATGTATTTGTCCTCCTTACCTGTTGTAACAAAAGAAGATAAAATTGACCCCCCAAAATGTGAGGAATCCCTGGAAGAAGCACTTCTATTCAGGCTTTATGAGAGCCACTGTTCTGAAGACTTATTAGGAAGATACGAGAATATGTATCTCCTCCAACTCAAAGAACATTGGGGACTACATATAGAAATGCAAACCTAATCTTTCTTTCATTTCATAATTTACTAACTCAGTCACATGACCATCAGCAAGATCATGGGTTCAGTGCTCAGTCAAAACATCTAAAATAATTTATTTTTTTAAGAAGACAGACTTGAGCTTTATTGGTTTGTTTTAATTAAGACTGCCCATACAGAGCATAAAAAAAGGATTGGTTTGAATGGTATGACAAGATGAACTGGCTATTGTAATGAAAACAGAAAAACCAAAAATATTAAGAGGGGATAATTCAGCATAGGAAACTAATAGTACCAGGGATTAATATAGGTAGCCCTTGACTTACAACTCTTTGTTTAATGACAGTTCAACGTTACGATGGTCTCAGAAAAAAAATGACTTACAATTCATCCTCAAAGTTACAATCATTGTGTTATCTCCATGGCCGCATGATCACTATTTGGGCACTTGGCAACTGGCTTGTATTTACAGTTGCAGTGACTTGCGGTCACAAGAATGAGATTTGTGACTTTCTCAGCCAGCTTCCGACAAGCAAAGTCAATTGGGTAGATTGGATTCACCTTAACAACCATATGATTTACTTAACGACCATGGTGATCTGTTTAACAACCTAATGGTTGTAAAATTGGGTCTGGTTACATGATGATTGCTTAACAACTGCATTGTTTAGACCAAAATTTCAGCCCCAATTGAGGTAATAAGTAAACAACTACCCATACATGTTTACTGGCCCTTAAGCTGTCAATGGGTCATAGTTAAGTTGGCCATATGATTTCACTATCTGAAGTGCCATGCTTCTGAATTCAAACGAGGATGGATCATGTCCTGCTCAATGGCTTCCCAGTAGGATTCAGTAGGCTGTTCTTATCTTGTGACAAAAGTTTTCTAAACTATATAAGTTGATGAACATCTTTGGAATGTTGAGAGAGCATTCTGAATGTACTGTTATGGTGGACTTGACCGATCATAAAACACCTATTTGCCAACAGTTGTCACTGCTCATTCCAAACTCCCCAAATGCTCACTACTTTGTCTCCTTAGCCCTTTCTTCTGGTCAGATGGACATACAACCAAATCAGATGGACTGCAGCTTCTGATCAGTTTTATATTCTAGGAATGCCTGTGAAATATTTGTGGGATCTGAAAGAAATAAAAAAAATGTGTGTGAGGATGGTGCTTGGCTTTGCTAGCATCCCATTTAATTTTTTTAATTAAAAATATTTTAAAAATCAATATGGCAGAGTGAGAAGTAACCAAGTATCCTGTGGCACTTGTAGGCACCATAGTGCAGATGTTATAACAGCAGTTCTGTGTATCTACCATCTTTTTCTTAAGAGAGAGAGATTTCTCTAAACACAATTTAGACTCCTAACAGAGAATTAGATTTCCACTTGGTATATCCCTTGGAAATATAAGTTTTATGCCACATCATAGGACCCATTATATGTAAATGAAAGAGTTAATTCTTTCACTGACTTATATATCTATCTTGTATTCTCATGCTGAGATGTTTTGGAAGTATTCTTTTCCTGGATAAATCAATGGATGCTTATACTACTAATATTAGTAGTCTTAATGACTGTCTGCTATTTTTAGAATAACAAATAATGATACGCACAGCAAACCAGTGTTGTCAAATAAGTGCAAACTTCTTGCAAATGTCACCTTTACATTCTTGCATCCTGACAACTGACAAAATACATAAGTCAAGATATTGTTGTCACATACAATATCATAATTGGCCTCCTACAGATGCTTATGATCACTGATAATATACTTTGAATGCCAGCTGCTCAGGAGAAATCATCCTTTTTTAATGTTTGTCAGATTCCTGAATACATCTTATGTAGAAAATGTAACCTTGGCTCCTTGATCTGATCCAACAAGGTGGTTGTAGCCTTTCAGCTTTCAGACAAAATCCTTAAACTCTGACTGGCCAGAATATGCAAAAGGACTCCTTCAGTTAAGGGTTTGACTTTGCTCAGCTCTTTCACTCCTTCTTCCTGACCACAGTTAAAGGCTTGTGTAAGACTCCCCAGGCTGTTTAGATTGCATGCCCTATTCTTTCCTTGTCCCTCTGTGAGGTTTTGGGTACTGTCTGAGCTTAATTATTTGGTTGCAAATGTTTCATTAGCCAGCTACTTAACATCGTTAATGCAAGTGAGTGTGGCACTTGCTGCCTGTTTATATTCAGTAGTTTGTTTTGCCAGTTTTGGTGGGGTATAGCGTCCTCCTTGGTCGCGGGTCAGCAACCCACAGCTCTGGAGCCACATGCGGCTCTTTTAGCCTTCTCCTGCAGCTCCCAGTTGTCCTCCGCCATTTTCAGAGAGAGAGACAGAGACAGAGAGAGGCACTTGCACTTCCCTTCTCTCTCTCTCTCTCTCTCTGTGTATGTGTGTGTAAAAAAGAGAGTGGTCTCACACTGTTCTCTGAGAAGCTGACAAGCTTATTGGGTGGGGCTGCTGCCTTTGCTGTGTCTCCACAGGAAGCAGGAAGCAGGAGAAAGCAGGGTAGGAGAGCAGCCCAATAAGAATGTGTGTCAGCTTCTCCAGAACAGCATGAAGCCAGCTTGCCAGGTGAGCAGAAGATCGGAGAGAGGGAGAGGGGGGGGAGAGAGAGAGGGAGGGAGAGAGAAAGAGAGAGAAAACATGCACAGCAGCCTCTTTCTTTTTAATTAAACTCTTCAATACCTTGATTAGGTTATTGTTTTCTGCCTGATGGCTTGTCTGGTGCTGATCCCTGCTTATCTGAATACGGGCTCTTTGGAAGGGATGTGTTATAGTCAATCACTCTTTGCTAGTTTCCAATAGCCTAGCTTCCCACCCTGATCTTTCCCACCCCACTGTCTTTGCAAACAGAAGCTCAATAGGCCTTGAGGTTTGTGTGAGCAGCTGAAGGTGACCAACAAAAGCAAGATAGCAGGGAAGCTCAGGAAATGAAATTAGAATTTTGTCCATCTTGCCAAATGTATCTATAGTGTTGGAGCATTATAGTTGTTAGGCATATGGTGTTAGCCTACAATGTTGGGTTGAAAATATATTAACCATGATGTTATGTCTTTAAGATGTTAATTGGCCAATGGGTGTGTAAGTGTTCTCATGGCCATAAGAGGGAGCTAGGAACGTAGCTTCTTTCTCTCTCTGAATTCACTGCTCTCTACTATTACTGTTTTTGCTCTGTTACTGTGATAAACCTGAACTGTGTATTGACCTCTGGACCGGTAAGAAGACTTTGTATTTTGGATTACTCCTTGGACTGATGCTATTGTGTATGACCTGGACTGTTTATTTTTGACCGTGCATTTTTGTTCTTACACCACCTTAAAGTAAACTACTTTTTGCTTTAACAACTCAGTGTACTCTTGTGGTTACTGTGTGACTCTTACTGCTCTCAGTACCCTTCCTTGTCTGTGCAACTCTTTGGTAGCACAAGGAGACCTCTGCACAACAAATCCTGAACAACAGTGTTGATCCATTTTTCCATCAATGCATCAGTGTTGGTACCTGTAACATCCTAAAGACAATCACCGTCACCTCTATTAGCCTAATACATTTTAAACGCTGTAAATTAATCAGGCTTGATATTTTCCTCCAGCCTGAGGAATTGGCAGTGGTATGCAATTCCCTACAGAAAATTACAGCTGAATCATATTTTGTTTATTTTCTGAATAGTCAATTACAAAAATGTACTAGAATCTGAAGGTTGATTACAGAATGTTGGGAAATTACACAGAATCACTTTTTTTAATAACCAGATTGCTAAAGAAGAACGGCCTCTCCTCAAGGGTTTCTCTTCATCCCACTATATCAGATAGGATATGCTCCAAGTCCCTTTCCTCAAACCTTGTTACCTGATGGGAGCTGGCCTGTATGCCTTTTCTGTAGATACCCTGGCCCTTGGGTGTAGCCTCTCTCCTGAGACTGAGGAAAGGGGATACCCTTTAATCTTCTGGAAAGTTGTGAAGACTTGGCTCTGATGGGCCTGAGTCAGGGGGTCAACAGTATGGTGGTCTGGCACTTGGTGGGAAGGGCCTGATCACTTTTTATACTATTTTTATTGGTTGTGAGCTATCTACTATCACTCTGTGGATAGGCAGATGTGTACATTCATTAAATAAATGAATATGCTTTAAATCCATATTAAAAAGTGCTAGCAGGAATCTAGATACCCTGTTTCCCCGAAAATAAGACCCAATTGGAAAATAAGCCCTAGCATGATTTTTCAGGATGCTTGTAGTATAAGCCCCAGCCCAAAAATAAGCCCCAGTTAAGATCGCCAACCAGACGGACTCATTTAGTACCATATTTCCCTGAATATAACCGGAAAATAAGCCCTAATGTGTCTTTTGGAGCAAAAATTAATACAAGACCCAGTCTTACTTTCAGGGAAACATGGTAGTGCCATCCTAGATATGTAAAACTTCAAATGTCTCTCTGGGGTATTTTTTTTTCACCATTAAAAGATCAGCAAATAGAAATTTGCACATGGACTTATGAAACCTAGGAAAGTCGAGACCTCATCCTTCTGGTCCCCTGTCCCTCCCTTTTTCCAATTTTTGGTTCTTTTTCCACATTGCTGACGTTGGGTTGGGACCAAAGGATCGGTCAGATTTTATCAATTTAATCTAATCCCTGGGAAACAGCTGAGAAGAAACAAAAGCCAGTTTGTTTAGGAAGCAAAACAATGCTCTCTTCCTGTTTCACCAACTTGTTCTGGTCTCTTACTGTCAAGCTGAGAAAGGGAAGTGACTTTCTGAGTGTAATACATCACCATTAGCTGCAATGCAGTACAAGGAAGTGTCCCTAGTATCACCTCCTCGCTGTATTGAATTGCTCTCCAAGTATTAAAAAGCATGTGAGGCTTCCATAAGTAAAGACCTCTCAGCAGGAATCTAAGGAATATTGTTTCATTAATTTAACACATCATTGCTCAACCAAGACTTCCTAAAATACCAGCCAATCAATTCCTGTTGGCTTGCTCATTTGAGCCTTGGGACGTATCTATCATTGGCACATGGATGCTGCCCATTTACTCAGAAGCAAACAGACTGAAAAGGCTTTCTCATCCCCAAGGTGCAAAATGCAGCAAAACCAAAATATTATTGCCATGGTGATTTTGTTTTCAAGTGTTGCTTATGCTATTGAGTAATTAGGCACTCCCAGTCACATCCCAGTTCTTCATGCGGTAAACATTCCACTGGTAAAAACACAACCAAACGTTTTATTTTAGGGAATGGAGTTTACTAAGGGTACAGCAAAGGGTTGACTTTTATTTTGATGTTTCTGGTTTTATTTATTTATGTACAGTATTTGATATTAATTGTTCAGTTTTTGCGGTGCCTCTTTATCCCTATATTTTCAGAGATCCATCTATCTACTCTCAACTTTAAACCTCAAGTCTTCTTAGTTTCAAGCCCGAGAGTTTCTCGGTGTCTCCCAGAAGTAGCTCAATTTTCCTTTTTTCTTTAAAACCCTAAACTCAATGAACACATTTTTTGGCAAAAGATCTTTGTTGAACCAAAGAATGAGAGGGCCCTGATTCACAAAAATGGTAACTGTATCAGTAATGCCCCAGGGAGGGAGGGAGGGAGGGAGGGAGGGAGAGAGAGAGAGAGAGAGACAGAGAGAGAGAGAGAGACAGAGAGAGAGAGAGAGAGAGATACGTAGATACATAATGCTGGGAAAGGTTGAGGGCAAGAGAAGAAGGGGACGACAGAGAATGAGGTGGCTGGATGGAGTCACTGAAGCAGTAAGCATGAGCTTAAATGGACTCCAGAAGATGGTAGAGGACAGGAAGGCCTGGAGGAACGTTGTCCATGGGGTCGCGATGGGTCGGACACAACTTCGCAGCTAACAACAACAAAAATAGATACATAGATACATAAATAATAAAAATAAAAATAAATAAGCAAGCCAGCATTCTTAGTCCGACTCAAAACTCACAGAACATTTTACATTAGTTTCACAAAAACTCTCCACCTGGAAAAATACTTTAAAAAGCAAAAACAACAGAAGGCATTTAAACTAGGCATGCATCGGGTAACAACCTTTTTTCCCTTGTTTCTGCAAGATTCCCTTCATGATCTCATCCATAGTCTGTGAGTGAGACAGCTCATAGTCTTGTCATTAGCTGCACTGTGGACAGCTTACAAGTAGGATTCTCAGTTCTTTTTCCAACCTTGCCCAAGGACAGCCTGAAGGTGTGCCCTCCTTATTCTGGAAACACAATCAGGTAAACAATAGCAAGAAGGAATGTGTTTTGGGAATCTTCTTCTCAGTAATTAGCTAGGTTTTACCTCAGATATTTCTCTCCCAACCTTTGCCCACTCTATTAGTGCCTTATTCTCCAAGTTCTCTTCTGATTCCTCACCTTGCTCCCCTCTTTTCCATCATGAAGACATCCAATCAGGCAAAGAAACCTCCAATTTTTCATTAGAAAAAAAAAGAGGAACATATTTCTGCTTATTTGCTCATTTTCCAACATAGTAGTTGTGATAGTGTTAGTAACAAACCAGACCCGTTTTCAATTTTCTACTGTGTAGAATCTAAAGGTAAAAGGTAAAGGTTCCCCCGCACATGCATGCTAGTCGTTTCCAACTCTAGGGGCCAGTGCTCATCTCCGTTTCAAAGCCGAAGAGCCAGCATTTGTCTGAGGACGTCTCCGTGGTCATGTGGCCGGCATGACTAGATGCCAAAGGCGCATGGAACGCTGTTACCTTCCCACCGTAGTGGTCCCTATTTTTCAACTTGCATTTTTACGTGCTTTCAAACTGCTAGGTTGGCAGAAGCTGGGACGAGTAACAGGCGCTCACTCTGTTATGCGGCACTCGGGATTCGACCCGCCAATCTGCCGACCTTCTGATCGACAAGCTCAGCATCCTAACCCATTGACCCACCACGTCCCTTATGTAGAATCTAGATACCGTAGATTCCGGCGTATAAGACTACTTTTTAACCCATGAAAATCTTCTCAAAAGTCAGGGGTCGTCTTATACGCCGGTGCTGAAACTTTAGGGACAGGGCTGGCTGGAAAACCTGGAGCGGATCTTCCATTTAGTCTGTGCAGGGAAAGCGGGACCAATTGGAGTAGAAGCTGCAGTCTGTGATTTTTTACAGGCTGAGGTCTGGGCTTCTTTCCTTCTAAAGTTGAAGAGCAGCTGTAGGCAGGTGGGGAATGCAAGAGCAATTTGAAAGGCAGGTGGGGAATGCATAGCAGAGCAGCAGCTTAGCTCTAAGGACACATTTGACTCAGGAACTGGGCGGGCTGGCTGGAAAACCTGGAGCGGATCTCCCATTTGGTCTTTTTTTTTTTAATCCCATTTATATCCCACCCTTCTCCGAAGACTCAGGGCGGCTTACAATTTAAAGCACAAATCAATGTGCTTAGCAATAGCCTTCATTCTATGTATATGCCTGCCTATTAGAGCTTTCACCACCCCCCCACAAGCAGCATTATTAAAAAGTCAGCTTATTGCTCCCAACAATCTGAGTCCTCATTTTACCTATCTCGGAAGGATGGAAGGCTGACTCAACCTTGAGCCTGGTGGGATGAGAACCTGCACTAATTGCAGGCAGCTGGGGTTACTTAAGGCTCTGCGCAGGGAAAGCTTTAGAGTGAATTAGGCAAAGTGAAAAAGTGAATTAGGAAAATAGGAAACGGTTGCTGGAATTGGGTATGTGTAGTTTAACGAACAGAAGGGTGAGGGGTGACACGATAGCAGTGATCCAATATCTCAGGGGCTGCCACAAAGAAGAGGGAGCCAAGCTATTCTCCAAAGCACCTGAAAGCAGGACAAGAAGCAATGGATGGAAACTAGTCAAGGAGAGAAGCAACCTAGAACTAAGGAGAAACCTCCTGACAGTTAGAACAATTAACCAGTGGAACAACCTGCCTCCAGAATTGGTGAATGCTCCAACACTGGAAGTTTTTAAGAAGAGACTGGACAGCCATTTGTCTGAAATGGTATAGGGTTTCCTGCCTTAGCAGGGGATTGGACTAGATGACCTCCAAGGTCCCTTCCAACTTCTTCTTCTTCTTCTTCTTCTTCTTCTTCTTCTTCTTCTTCTTATTATTATTATTATTATTATTATTATTATTATTATTATTATTATTATTATTATTCCACTTGCACTGTTTTATGTTTACATGTTTGATGACAAACAGCCTTATGTTTATAAGTGACAGTTTTCCTACTAAGTACCTGCATGACATAAGCATTTGAATTAAAATTACCATATTAAAATCAAATCTGATGTTTTTTAATTTTTATTTGGTGTGCGTTGGAAGAGGGGTAGTCTTATACGGTGAGTATAGCCCAAACCCTATAATTTAACAGGAAATGTAGGGGGTCGTCTTATACGCCCAGTCGTCTTATACGCCGGAAAATACGGTAATCGCAAAATCATCACAGGTTTTTCTTTCCTTCTCTCTTAAGCTATTTCTGCCCTGGAGTCTTTCCACATGCTTCTTTATTTCATGTTATTTTAATTATAGAGATGGCAAAAATGGGGTGGTAGAGGGGCAGACCAACTAGTTTAAAGGAGACAGACATAGTCCTGAAGTCACACTCTCCCTATTCCTGCTCCAGTGAACCTGTAGATGGATATTGGAGGCTAATACTTGATTTTTAAAAACTGCAGGACAAGAATATTTTCCTTTTTACTGAAATGGTAGGTACCTCTAGATATTTTACTGGTAGTGATTATGCCTACCACTAAATACTGCATTCAACCGATTAATCTCCATTTGAATTTTAAATTGCAGATCTGGTCCCATTTCTGGATATATATATATATTTAAAAATCCCTTCTTCTGTAACTGCTTTTTGTAATAGCTTGCCTGATAAAGAACTCTTGAGAACTTGAAGGCTTGCAGTTTCTTCAGTACCACTTGTGGAGATCCTAATAAAGATCTTTCCCAAAGAGTCAGGGCAACTATAGTGGTTAAGATGTTACACTAGAATTAGTGAAACCCAATAAAATCTCTCCTATTAATATATATCAGTCGATAATACATAAACCCAACCTAATCCACAGAATTGTTGCTATGGGGAAAATGGAAATAAGAGTGCTATTTATGTCTGAGTTTCTGAAGGAAAGATTAGGTTAAAATCTAACAAAAATAAAATATGGATTACAAGATATAATGGATTTGAAGACATAATGGATTTCCATGTTTTTCCAATATCTGCCAATCCTGATACTGGCAATACACTAGGCAAGAATTTGTTCTATTGAAATAATACTTCCTGATAAAGATTTCATCAGTATGGAATAATTTGGGAAGAAGAATGAACAGTTTTTCATGTCACACCGATGATTTATAAGTGGCATGTTCTTCAACTGTTTTTTCAAATAGTTTTAATTGTGCCCAGGAGCTGCTATAAAAGCAGAACATGTTTTAGGGTGGTGTCAACAGCCAATGTACAATTCTTTTTGATAAATATGCATTATATTGCATGTTCTTTTAGGAAAGTCACCATCTTTAAAGACCAAAGCCAAATCTTGCAAACACATTTCAAGGCTAAACCATTTTTTCCTACATAAAGATAGACAATATTATTCATAATAACTCAGGTGTGGGCAGAGTCTGTGGGTTATGTGTTTTTGTTTTAAATTATTTCCAGTCTGTGATCACTGCAGAGGGTGTGGTGTTCTGGCAGTGCAGGAGCATCTTAGAGATGGGTGAAGCTTACATCTCTGGCCTTTTTTTCTGGGTAGAATTTCAAAGGAATTTACGCTATATTACTTCAATTTTTTTTAAAAAAACTGTAATTATAACATTAATCAATTTACCTCCAGTCTTTCATATTATGTTCCTGGAACTCCTGGAATTCTAAAAATCAATGGAATTCAGAATGCAGCAATGGTTTGGGTAAAGGATGTATAGTCTATGACAGAGGTCCCCAACCTTTTGGGCACCAGGAACCGGTTCTGTGGAGAAAGGTTTTTCCGTGGACTGGAGAGTGCGTGGTTTTGTGTGCTGCCCACAGATGGGGCTTTGCTTGTTTGTGCAGACTGGTTGCTGGTGTGCCATGGACCGGTACTGGTCCATGGACCGGGGGTTGGAGACCCCTGGTCTATGAGATCCACCCTTGCAGACCTGAATGGAAATATCTTGCTTGATAAAGACAGTTTGAACATGGTCCCACCAAAAGGCTACAGTACTCATGGAAACTATTGGGCAATGGTAAATACATCTCCACCCTACTGAAATCTAAAGATGCTTGCTAAGGGTCCATCCAGTAGCCAAAGTGCAATCGTTTGTCCATCACTGATCAGAGTGGATTGAAATTCCCATCATTTCTCACTTCTCACTATACCCTCATGCATGCTAGACTGATGGGCGATTCAACAAGAGCTGAAGGGATCCTGTTCGTTTATTCAGTCTTGACGTTTGCTTCAGAGCCATTTATCCTGATTCAATTGTTGGCCAGACTCTGAAATCTCTTTGCCATAGAAGTACAACTGGAGGAAAGAAGGATATGTCTGGAGAAGACATGAGCAGAGTACAGCAAGTACATTAGCATCCTGCCAAAAATATAAACAGTCAAACACGTCCATAAAGTAGGTTGCATTTTTTAAATCTGTATTTTAATCCTCTTAACTTTGTCAAGGGACGCGGTGGCTCAGTGGGTTAGGACGCTGAGCTTGTCGATCAGAAGGTCGGCAGTTTGGCGGGTCGAATCCCGAGTGCCGCGTAACAGAGTGAGCGCCTGTTACTCGTCCCAGCTTCTGCCAACCTAGCAGTTCGAAAGCACGTAAAAATGCAAGTAGAAAAATAGGGACCACTACGGTGGGAAGGTAACAGCGTTCTGTGCGCCTTTGGCGTCTAGTCATGCCGGCCACATGACCACAGAGACGTCCTCGGACAAGCGCTGGCTCTTCGGCTTTGAAACGGAGATGAGCACCGGCCCCTAGAGTTGGAAACGACTAGCACGTATGTGCGGGGGAACCTTTACCTTTACCTTTTAACTTTGTCAAAAGTTTTAAAGTAAAAATACCTTAAACATTTATCTTTAATATCACCTTTTAATATTCCAATGATTCAAAGGATGAGATTAAAATTAATGAATGATCCCCATTTAGTGATAGAGCACAGGGTTTTTATCCATTTGTTTCAGTTCTAAAGACCTCTGATACAGGATTAGGAAAAAAATATGTGACTATATCTCCAGAGACATACTGCCATTTAGAAAAGGCAAAAGTAGACCTATCAAAGCCTTCAAAGAGGGTCTCAATCTCGAGAATTTTGTGATCCTAGAACAAGAGTAGGAAACTTGGTGCCTTCCAAGCCTACCATAAAATTAACTGCATTTCATAGATCAATGCTATAGACCAGGAGTCTTCAAACAAGGCCCTTTTATAACTTGTGGACTTCAACTCTCAGAATTCCTCAGCCAGCGTGCCTGGCTGAGGAATTCTGGGAGTTGAAGTCCACAAGTTATAAAAGGGCCAAGTTTGAAGACCCCTGCTATAGACAGAGACCAATAATATTTGAGAAGTGGGAAGTGGTAGTTATGAAGATACTTGTTTACCTTTTGAAATAAACATTCAATACAATTTAGAAATTCTTGCCTTCTAAACATATTAAGCAAGCTTCCAGCTAAACTACCATTTGATATTTTGCAACTAATCCTCGCCCAACACATAAGTAGCAATTTCTACATACGGGGGGAAAAAGTACTTTCCCTAATTCAATGTTTAGCTGCTTCTTTCCTGCTAATAATACATTACTTTCTGCAGCTAAATTGGCATCTGTATTTCAGTAAACATACTTCATGCTATTTCAGAGTTCTGCTTTAATTTAACAAAGTGCACTACCATATACAAACACTCCCAGCCTAAACTACTGCTGAGGTGTGTAAAAGATTTAAATTGTTCCTAGCAGAGCTCAAGTCCTTGCTTCTGCATTTCAAAGGAAATGATAGTGTGGGATGTGCTTGTTTTTCTTTAGCCAGAGGCACAATGTGTACTTTGAAGTTAAGGATCTGGCTCAGGCCCATTTCTGTTGAAACTCAACTTGGATGCTTATCCTTCATCTACCATATGCTAATGGTGAGTGAAATACCTTAATATGAGGCAGAAGGAATGATCAGTGAACTTGGCTAGAATTTATCAATCCCTTCTCTCAGTTATGAAAAAGAAGTAATTCTGAGGAACTGTACCAAGAAAGCAAGGATTTCAAGCCAAGGTCAGAGAGTACCTTGCAGAAAAGTGAACAAATGCCTCAAGATCAGCTTTCTATACCATCTTGAAGTCCTAGGGGGGATAGCCTAAAGGCAGATCTCCCCTGATTTTATCCCCACAGTACCTTGTGTAATAGATTGAGAATGACTGGTCTAAAGTCACTTATTGAAACCTGTGCTCAGATAGATTCCTGTAGATGGGAGTTCCAGACTGAATAACAGCATGGTGCTATGCTGCATGGGATCCCGTGCAATGAAATGTTGTTTTTAAGCACATTTTCTCAAATGCACACTCAGAAAACCCATTCTGCGCATGGGCCAAGGCTTCAGTGAGTCCTTAAAGCAAATTACTTTTAAGTGAAATGGTTAAAAAGGGAGTCACGTACCTCCTGGGTTGATCAACTAACTTCCTCCATTTGAGTTTTCAAATATCCTTTCCTAACGCAACAATAGCATTTTTGCTCGCAAAAGAAAGGCTTTGCAACCAAGCTCAATTGAAGAGCCAACATGGTAGCAAGAAATTTCTTTATTACTCAGTTCACAGTACTGATTTTATTTTATTTTGTGATGGAGAAACAAGTCTGGTTTCTGAAAATGGAGAGAATCTATCTCCACATCATCTTTTGTTCCACTGACATCAGGGTTCTTGAGAGATTTATTTAGGGAATCAAACAAGCAGGGCCATTAACGCTGCTTTTTGTAAATTTAGCTTCTTCTCTAACTTCTGATCACAGCGATAATGCAGCAGATGGCTCTGTTGTGTTCAGTTTGATTTGATTACTTTTTAACTTCTCTGCATGTTCCCCAACAACGTACGTGAAAAGCAGCATAGAGCTGAGAGCGAAGAGGTTCAACTTTGCCTATCTGTTGGAGTGTGAGATCTTCAGGAGCCATCAGAAGACTGAATAAAATCTGCCAGAGTCACCTTATTGGGGAGATGGGTCACATATAAGCTTAGCAAATAAATTAATAAAATAAATAAAATGTTACCCTAACTTCTGAAGAATTTAGGTGTAACTGAAACAAGCTACTTTATACACAAGTTGATATTAATGTAACCTTAGTCCATGTAGACGAAGTACTTGTATTAAGAAATTAGATTTTTCTGACTATATTAACAGTCTAAACTGTAAGAAGTAAATGAATAAAAAAAGCAATCTAGGCCAGGTAAACTCTTATTCTTAACCTGCTGTTTCTTTTGTTTTTGTTTGCTGTTTTTAATACCCATACATACATAAGACACCTAGACTACTGATGGAGGTGGCATAAAAAGTTGATAGACAACCCCTCAATCTACTGGCTTTTCAAGCAGAAATGTCCTTGTCATAAAAAAATATTGGAATGTGCAGAGATGGACAGATTAACTATGAGATTGAAAGATAAAGAAGAAACAGAATACTACCAAACCTGGGAGTTGTTCTACAAATGGCTAGAGGAAAGAATTAAGGATTAGGAATTGACTATGTATTAGCGCTTTTGAATCCAGACAGTACGCTGGTTGAAAAACTAACATATGTATAGGAAAAACTCATAAAATTCTTATAAAAAAAAGAAAGAAATGTTCTTGTCATTTTAACTTAATGTGAAAAAATATAAATGCTAGTACAGTTTTACAACTCCAACAGAAGACAATGGCCTTGTTTACACATCAAATAAAACCACTATTTCTTTTTTTTCTTTTTTTTATTAGAGTTTTACAAAAAAAGATTTTACAATACATATCCCCAAAACCCACCCACCCCAACCCACCCCCCTTCCACCCCCACTTCCCAGAGCTAAATACAGGGTTATAGATATAATAATCATATTCTAACTAAAAATTATCCATAATATAAAATTAACCAAATTTTCTAACCAGTCTTGCTTTGCCCATAAGTCTAATCAAATAACGTTAAGCCTAAAATAAACCTATTATGGCTAAACATTATATGTGAACCAAACCAATGATTTATAGGGTTGAAACACTACACCTGTTAGAGTACAAGATTTTATGAGAACTGACTTTTTTTTTACTTACCTATGGATTTCAAGATATGAAATGTTTACTGGCAGGATATGTCCACACCTTTAAACTAGCCTTACACATTTCCAGGAATGTGTAGTGATACCATGATAGCGCTCCGTTTCCATGCAATGAAACAAATGAATTGGAAATTGAATTGTATTGGTAATGACCAATTTTAGTCTATTATCTGTTGCTGAGGCCAGCAGACAGTTGCAGGAGGTCAAAAGTGCCCACAGTTCTCTCATCAAAATTTTTACTGCTTTACTGTGTCTTTCAGCATCTGCTGGCTAAGATGGTTACTTCATGATGCTTAATGATATACGGATCCCAGGGAGGCTTGACCTATCTCAGTTCTTCATTGGCACCACATGTCTGGATGTCAAAAGTGGCTGTGATAGCATCAAGTTGAAGCATGTTTCTAGATGACTGAAATGTGTTGGAAAGTTCAGCCTTCCTTGCAAGAAGAGAATTGGAAACCGCCATAATTTATCACATGACATGTGTTAGCAGATATTAGAGCTGCGCACACCTAGAAAACCATTTAGAGAAAGTGGTTTGGAATCCACCTAAATGCAATAAATAAATGCAATAAATCAGCCTATTTTTCAAGCCTCCACAGAGGAGTAGAAAAAAAGACATTGCTGTATTAAGAATCACATTAATTGTTAAGGGTGAATTTTATAAAGCATTCACATTCCCCTAATTATTAAAAAAATGTTGGGCTGCTTGAGAGAGGCTGTAAATGCATAAGGTCCAAAGTATATTTTCAAAATAATTTTTGAAGTATGCAAAGTCTTCATAGATTCACATCAATCTTCTATGGAAACAATGGTTATTATAAGTTTGGCAGAATAGAGCAAAATTAAAATTCTTTTCAAATGCTATTTTATGACATTAAGATGAATGTACTGCTGTACAGGGGCACGACGGCACGACGGCTCAGTGGTTAAAGACACTGAGCTTGTCAGTTGGAGAGCTGACAGCCCGGATTTGAGACCTGAGCTCCATGAAATGGGGTGAGCTCCTATCACTTACCTCTTGCCCACCTAGCATTTCAAAAGCATGCAAATGCAAGTAGATTAATACCGTGTTTTCCCAAAAATAAGACCCAACCAGAAAATAAGCCCTAGCATGATTTTTCAAGATGCTCATAAGCCCTACTCCCAAAATAGGAGTAGGATTGTCATCCAGATGGATGCACTTAGTCCACTGCAACACAGGAGGCGGCAAGCCCATGGGGGCCAACATGTCTGGCAGTAGCTGCAGCCCGCTGGCCCTGTGACTTGTGCCCTCTGGGGCTGCGCAGCCCATGCAACACAGATGAGTCTGAACACTGAGACCAACAAGCCAGCCCTCCAAGCATCAGGCAGAGGCAGAGTATGGGGGGGAGGCACGTGATCCAGCTCACCAGATGCACTGTGCTGCTGCCCGCCCACTCCATCCCACTGTCTGTCTTTGTTTGCCTATGGCTGCAACAGGGCAGGCAGCCATGTGGCACATCCAGCACACCACATCATGTGCCTCCCCCGCCCCAATGCCTCTGCCTCCACCTGCTGCTGGTGCTACCGCCGTGAGAGGAAGCAGGTAACGGCGTGGGGATGGTGCCATGCCATGGCCCCTGCGCACTTGTCCCCCACCATCCATCATCCGCCAGCTCCACTGCACATGCATGATGAGTCTCCCGCCTGTCATCCCACCTACAATGGCCCCAGCTCATCCCACTTGTGCAGTGAAACTGGAGGATGAGGTTGGATGGTAGAGGCCGAGCATGCAGCGGCTGAAGAATGGTGCCACCCCTGCCCCACCACCTGCCTTGCCTTGCCTCATGGTGGTAGCACCAGCAGCAGGTGGGGGCAGAGGGACGGGGGGAGACACTTGATCCAGCTTGCCGGATGCGCTGTGCATATGCCTGCCCTGTCACAGCTGCAGGCAAACAAAGACAGGTGGTAGAATGGAGTGGGCAGGTGGCCGTGCAGCATGTCTGGCAGGCCAGATCACATGCCTCCCTCCCATTTGGAGGACTGGGCCGGCAGTCACATCACTCGGACTCACCTGTGCTGGGTGGGCTCCACAGCCCCCTGGTGGGCTGTGGCTGCTGCCAGACACCATCGGCCCCTGTGCACTCAATGCCTTCCTTCCATGTGTCAGGGGTTGCCTGGCCAGGGCAGGGCTGGGGCAGCGGGGCTGGTCCCTCTCCATCTCCATGGTGGCCCCATGAGCCAGATATTTATTTATTTGACTTTATGAGCCCATCATGGACCAGATCTGGCCCACAGGCCTTGTGATGAAAAAATAAGACATCACCTGAAAATAAGCCCTTTTGGGTCTTTTGGAGCAAAAATTAATATAAGGTCTTATTTTCAGGAAATCACAGTAGGTACCACTTCAATGTAAAGATAACAGCATTCCAAGCACCTTTGGCGTATAGCCATGCTGGCCACATGACCACAGAAATTGTCTTCAGACAATGCTGGTTTCGCTCAGCGAAGAAACAGAGATGAGCACCACCCCCTAGAGTCAGACACAGCCGACAAGGAAACCTTTACTTTTTAGTGCTCTGTGCACGACAAACAGGAGAATGAAAGACTTCATCTGTCCCCTGTGTCTTTCTGAACTACCTAAAAGTATACTTCTAAAAAGCTGACAGTTTCACTTCAAACTTTCAGTCCCACTTTCCATTCTTGTTGTGGCCTTACTGTTTTGTTTGACAATAAGGGAAGAATAGAATGTTTTGGAACAACAAAGCTACTCCTCAGAACCACGAGTCGATATAGATTATGATAACAAAGTGCAGTGGCCTTATCTTCAGGTGGAATGAACTTGAAGTGAAAATTTCTCCAATGGGAAATCTCTCCCTGGAGTTCCAAGGACCGGCTACAAAACTGTTTTTAACAATGCTTTCTTTGAAGAAGCATTTGAGCTAGAAATCAAGTGACTTTGTTGCTGAAGACTCCTTTAAGAATGAATAAGTGCCCCCCCTTCATATGGTAAAGGCCTTAATTTACTAGAATTTTACTTGTTATCAAATGCCTTTTCCAGATTTTGTCTGAGTGCTTCCATTTTTATTTAACCTTTAGAATCAAGGATTACAAAGCTGAAAGAGATGTTTGTGAAGTTATGTTGACAAGTCTTCAAGTCCTTACATTTTAATGGTTCATTTAAGAGAGAGAGAGAATAACCAAACTGAATTAAAATAAGGGCAAACACAGCAAAAGAACTCCCAGTGAATTAAAGTCTCTATAGATGTCTCAAGATGTCTTGATGCACATATTAGGTTGGCAAATATAATTTTTGAAAAGGCCTCAGTACAGAAAGAAACAGGAATGTAGGCTCTGAATAACAAAATTCCAGAAGCAATTGTACCTCAGCTTTCTGTCACTTTTTCGTGTGATAGATATGTACATAGATAAGTTATCTGTTAATTGTAATTATTCCAATTTAAATGAGCAAGTTAACCAATGGTATAATGACGGCCCATTAAACTAATTACTTTGTAAACCTAGTTTAATTTTGGCTAGATTACACACATGCACATATTTAAAACTTGTTTGGTCTACTCATAGGGCAGATATTAAAATAATGGATGCTTATACAGTTCTGAAGACCAGAGTAGATATTCATAACTGAGTTTGATTGACTATATAATTGTCTCTCGGGACTTTCTCCCTTAGGCCAAGCCCTACAACAGCGGCCTTCAAACCTGGCCCTTTTATGACTTGTGGACTTCAACTCCCAGAATTCCTCAGCCAAGCATGCTGGCTGAGGAATTCTGGGAGTTGAAGTCCACAAGTCATAAAAGGGCCAAGTTTGAAGACCCATGCCCTAGAAGTTATGCCTCGGCTTGACGGTAACCATTTCCCAATATGCTCTAGTTAAATGAATTTAAATTCAAGGAACACATATCAAGAATTGTTACTCACCTTTACTAATGCCAGCAGGAAGAACTTACTGCCAAGCCAAGTGAACCCTCCATCTAAATCAAATGATAACTGAACTACTGGCTTTAGATCACCTTCAGCTGAGTCTCTTGATGCAGTCTTGAAGAACTATAACTTTACCTTTCCCCAAGAGTTCCAACAGCATCTAACCCACAATAATAGTGCACCTTTGAGGCAATAGTAGCATCACTCCAAACCCTGGTTTGACAAGGATTACAGTATATTAATGCCAAAAAAGCTCTTGCTACTAATTACCAGGCTTATGTATCCAATACTGCACCAACAGCTGCACTGGACTTTCTCCAGCAAAAGAGATACCACAAATAACTGCTGGCATACAAGAAAAAGGAAGCCATGAAAAACAACTGGACACAACTCATTCAGGCAGTCAGATCCAATGCTTCGACTTTATTCTGGCATATTGCATCAAGTTCCTAAAGCAATTGTCCATCCATAGTGGACTGTCACATCTCCCCAGGGATTTGAGAGGCATTCTTTCAGGTACTCCACACACACATCTCTGTTGAAAATGGATGTCCTAGCCAAAATATAGAGAATCTGCCAATGTGGGCACCAGTGACAATGACTCTGGCCTCACTCTTTACCTGAATCAACACTTATGACCGAGTCCAAAGGAATGGGGGCTTATAATCATTGTCCCTGTTAAATAGTGGGTTCTTTGGTGCAGGAATGAAGACGCGAGGCTGAGTACAGGATAATTCATACTTGCTGGAACTGTACTGAAGCAAGGGCTGCAACCAGCCGCAATATATAGTCTAGCCCCTAGGTGGCAGCCAATAGGTTTGAACCAACCATTGCCGCCTGGGGCTAGCCAGTTGCAGGACAGGAGACAGTTAGTCTGGGTTGCTGGAGAGCCATTAGCTGCTCCAGCAACCCACGTGGTGTATCACAAGAGCCCAGTACATAACAGTCCCTATATATAAAAAGGGGGAAGGAGTTATTATCCAGCTAATTATAGACCACTAAGCTCCCTCAACATAATAAGCAATCGCTATTCAAGACACCTCTAATGGAAATTCCAGTACCAGCTGGAATAAGAAAACATTATTGTAGAAGAGCAAATGGCTTTAGGGAAGGCCGAACCACCACTGATCAGTGCTTTGTACTCCATCGTCTCACTGAAAAATACTCCTCTCTGCAATACGATCTCTCTTTAAGCCACCTGCATAGACTGCAAACCAGCATTTGATTCTACATCCTGAACTAAACTGTGGGGAAAACTGGAGGCCTCCTACACTGACCAATGTCCACTTTATTTATTACATATGCTCTACGAAGGGACCTCACTAAAAGTAAAATATAATCCCCAGGGCTATCTCACCAGTGCCACTGAAACCAAAAAGGCACCAAGAAGGGCTGCATATTTGTCCCTAATTGACTTTCTCTTCTTTTCCTTTTTTCTTTTTACAACTTTATTGAATTTCAGAAAAGTATAAAACGCAAAGCACAAGGGGAAAAAAAAGGTTTAAACAAAACAGAAGCCCGTATAGACAAGGAAAAATTCTAGTTGGAACTACCAAAAACAGCAATTTATTAAAAATCTTGATCTTTAATCCTTTCAAATAATGTCCCACAAATTAACTTCTTGACATTTTCTTTTTGTCTTGTCTCAGAAACTCCTTCACAACTTTAACACTTTCCTTCAATTTTAGTACCACAGCTGATACCACTTTCTCTAAAAATACAACAAAAAGATATCTTATTCCCATATCTTATCTATAAACAAATCTTGAAAATCTAATCATTCAGTCCTGGTGAAGCAAAATTCATTAAAGGCTACTAGAAATAACATTGTACTGTATATATTTTAACCTTGATCGAATAAACCAATTTTATAATTCTCTTCTTTAACTTTTAAATGTCTTGATGTTTGTTCCTTTCAAGTAATGTCCCTAAAGCTGATTTAATCATAATCATAATAGTAAAGTTGGAAGGGACCTTGGAGGTCATCTAGTCCAACCCCCTGCTCAGGCAGGAAACCCTATACCATTTCAGGCAAATGGCTGTCCAGTCTCTTCTTAAAAACTTCCAGTGTTGGAGCATTTACAGCTTCTGGTGGCAAGTTGTTCCACTGGTTAATTGTTCTAACTGTCAGGACGTTTCTCCTTTCTTTTCTTTTCATTCTCTCATTATCTTATCTCAGGAATTTCTTCATAAGTATAACATGTTTTCTTTTTGTAAATTCAAGATAGGAAAGTTGTCCAAGTCATTCTTCTGAGTAAAAATCCATGCATCCCAGTCACTCTTCTGATTTATTATTTGTCTGTCCCTTTGGCTATTAAAATATCAGCCAGTTTCATTTGTCCATATCATTATTGTAGTCTGTCATTTTTAAGTCATTATAAAAAACAGCCTGATTCTCAGTTGTATCCTCTACTATCTCTCCTTTTAAAACCAGTTTTATAAGTAGCAGACAGTCTGAAGGGAAAGTTCTGAGTAGCTTGTTGCCAAATATCCTTGAATTCTTTCAGAGTTAAAATACTTTTCTCCATTCTATATTAGTAAGACTCTTCTTATTTAATTATAATATTTAGTCCTTCCTGGTTGTCTCTGGCGACCAGTTTCCAGGACTCCTCTTATCATGTTTTTCTCTAATCGACATTTTCTTTGGAAAGGTTTCTGACATTTAAATTCAAGATCTTCATATATTTTAATATATATATTTTTAATCCCATTTATATCCCGCCCTTCTCTGAAGACTCAGGGTGGCTTACAATCTAAGCACAAATCAAATGTGCTTAGCAATAATAGGATTTTAAACAAACCACAGGAATGATTCTTACAATTAATTTCAAAAGTTTATTTCCGGTCAATTTGTAATTTGAGAGTTACAATCTTCCATATACTAACCTTTATGTTCCCTTACACACATATTCTATCCATCCTTTTAGATTCTTTTAGACTTTCTTTAGAGACACAGAGAAAGAGAGACTATATATATATAACATTATTATGTTCCAGTAGATATATTTTTATATCTTCTAGCTTATCATGGTGAGCCGGTGTACAGTAGCGATTAAGGATTAGTTAATTCAAATTCTGCCTTAGACACAAAGCTGGATGAGCTTGGGCCTTTCACTTTTTCTCAGCCCTAGGAAGGAGTCAATGGCAAACAAATCATTTCGGAAAAACCTTGCTCCAGGCAGTCTCTGAAAATCAGACACAATCAAATGGCAGGAAAAAAGGGGTTTTAATATTTTTGTTAGACTCTGGTGTATCTTCTATGCTTTTTAACTGACTGAATCCCATCTTTCTTATGCTAGTCCATAACTGTAATAAAGATTTATTTGATCTCATTATATGAGTTTGGGACTGGATCTCATTAGACCAGGGCTTTTCAACCAGTGGCATGGGTACCACCTGTGGTACATTGGCACCTGGCAGGTGGTATGCAACCAGCCTAGAAAAGTGGTAGCGGGGGAGGGGAATGAGCTGAACTGGTGGCAGCACCGCACAAGCCTGAGCGAGAGATGGCTGGAGCTGCAGGGCTGTCAGGGCTCAGCGGAAGCGTCAGGATCAGCACCAGGTTCCAGCTGGAGCTTGGCGCTGATCCTGGCACTTCTGCTAAGCCCAGAAGAAGCGCTGATCAGCTGGAATGTTGCAGCATCTCCAGGGTCTTGTGATTTACATTCAGATACTTGGCAACTGATTCATATTTATGATGGTCACAGTGTCCCAGGGTCATGTGAAGTGACCAAAACATGCTGCAACCACCCAGCAGATGGGGGGGAATAAAAACCAAATACCCCCCACCCCACGCCCGCTGCCAATCCTCAACAGAAATACTCACAACAATGAAAACCTCAGACAGGAGGAAGAGCACCGCTGGGCAGGCAAGCAGGTGTTTTGCTTGGCTGTGGCTTGGGGTGCACTTTTTTCAGTGCCATTGTAACTTCAAACAGTCACTAAATGAACTGTTGTAAGTCAAGGACTACCTGTACTTCATCACTTTTTTCCTTTTTTTTTTTTTTTTGGTCATCAAGTTTTTACACCTTGCTAGGTGACTGGTGGTACTCAGATGTTGCCATATCCTAAAAGCGGTACAATGGGTGAAAAGGTTGAAAAGCCCTGCATTAGACTACAAGGGATCATGGACCTTGAGATCTAATTCTACCTTCAATAGATATTCAAACTTGTTTACCTTGCTTTTGTTTTGTAATCAATCCATTGTATAATTTAAGTTAATTTTAATACTTAAAATAAAAAAATGAAATTAAAAGATGATGTTCCTTTTTGCCAAAACACAAAATGGCTTCTTCCTATATGCACCCAAGGGAATGCTACTCATTAATTCTTGGAATCGAGCCATAGGAACTGGCTAACTGCAAAGCTGAATAATGTTTCTATAGATAATAACTTCAGAAATTCAATTCATAGGAGTGATGAAATACCTTACTGTTGAAATGGAGTGTTGAGGAAGATAAGAAGACTTCCATAATTCATGAGGGCAGGAATCAAAATGGCAGCTGCATCCAAAGACAATAAATTTTTCTGTGTGGAAGAAAGGGGTCTTAATTGTTTTTGATTTGTGCAAAGAAACTATCCCTGTTCATTCCTTCTTCAGTGATGAAAGCTTTCAGGCAGCAGGCTCAATGCAGCTTTTGTGTGATAAACTGAGGGTGGGGAGAGAAGGAAAAAAGTACTGAGATCTCAAGGAAATTACAAATGACATGTATCTTTGTCTTTGATAAGCAGCAATCAATACAATTCTGCACATCATCTAAAATAACCAATATAGCCATAGGCTACTAGATTATATTCTTAGAGCATGTCAGGATTTTAAACAATGAATTGGTGGAAACTGTATTCTGAATGAATAGACAGAAGAAGATATAAGGGTAAAATAATTCAAATCAGATCTGCTCACCATTTATAGAAGTATTAATCTTTGATCATCTAGAAAAGCAACAGTAAAATCTTATATATTCAACTTGGTTTTGTATCAAATTTATTCAAGAATGCACAAATACAAAGACTGCAACTAGAAATAGAATGACTGTGGTCAAAGAAAGCAAAGATAATCTCCAATAGAAATAGGAGCTCTTGTGTGCAATCCCAAAACATCTGGAGCACCATTGAACACCAACATTTGTCATTGACAAAGTCATATCAATCAATTGCAAAAGTCAGCTTTACTTGGAAAATCTTACATCCTGCTACAATATCGTTAACACCATCAAATAGCAACATCTACCTATCCCAGATCTCAATAAATACCTAAACCAGTCTAAACATCCTGGGTTGTATAAACAGAGCCACAGCAAAATATTAGTACCAGTTTATAAAGCCCTAGTAAAACCACACTTCGAATACTGCAGCCAATTTTGGTCACCATATCACAAAAAGATGTTGAGAGTTTGGAAAAAAATCAGAGAAGAGCAACTAAGATGATCAAAGGCCTGGAGACCAAAACATACGAAGAACGGCTGCGGAACTTGGGTTTGGCCAGTCTAAAGAAAAGAAGAAATAGGAGAGACATGATAGGAGTATTCCAGTATCTGAGGGGCTGCCACAAGGCAGAGCAGGTCAGGTTGTTCACCAGAGCACCAGAGGGAAGGACGAGAAACAATGGTTGGAAACTGATCAAAGAGAGAAGCAACCTGGAATTAAGGAGAAACTTCCTGACAGTGAGGACAATCAACCAGTGGAACAGCTTACCCCAGAAATCATGGGTGCTCCATCACTGGAAATTTTTAAGAAGAGACTGGACAATCACCTGTCTGTGATGGTATAGACTCTCCTGCTTGAGCGGGGGGCTGGACTAGAAGACCTCCAAGGTCCCTTCCAGTTCTATTCTATTCTATTTGGCTGAATGGGCAACCAACCATAATAATAAATTAAACGTATATGCCTACCTTCTGAGTTAATGATCCTTCAAATATTTCCAACATAAAAAATCTAATTTCAGTTCCTTTATGAACATTCTTTGAATGGTCCAATAAACATATTTTCTAATGAATTTTCATTTTTAAATTATAGGAAATATATTTCACAATTTTTAATACCTAGACTCATTGATTCTCCTAAAGTGGATATTCTGATTGTTATTCACATAGTTCTGATATATTACCAATACTAACTTTCATTCCTTATTTTAATATCTTATAAAATTGAATTTGATTTCCATTCAAGTCCTGCATTTCTTAAAGGAACTAGAATTACAGGTGCCTCAGAAATTCCTAAAGCATTCTGTTAATTAATGCAAGTTTCAGTTGTATACAGTCAAGCTCAATTACAATCTTTCAATATCTTTAAAATACCCAGTGCTTTTTTTGTTAAAAAAGAAAAAAAGTGCTGGAACTCACACATGTCAAACAACCTGCCTTGGCTACCCTACAAGGTTTACCTTTGTAGTTGAAAAAAAACCTCTTCAATTTTTAGCGTATCTAAAAAACTAAGATTTTGTTCAAGGTAAGTTAGTACTATTAATGTTACTATTACAAGAAGGCATTTTTAAATCTTTTGGTATATTTACCACTGGCATACCCATTTAGTTTAATGAGTGGAAATGTCAGTCTTCTATGTGGAATGAAAATGGCCCAATAAAACAAAATTTGGTTGCTTGTAAAAAATTGAATTATTTTTAAGAAGTTGTCAAACAAGGTGGAAAAATTTGCATTTGGAGTTTAATATGGATACTGACTTGAAACAAATTAAAGTTGAAACTTTGTCAGTGAACATATTACTTTTAATTCACCTTTAAGTTAAACCCAATTTAATAAATAGATCTGATTAAACCTCATACTGTAGGTCTACCTTTACATCTGACCAATACATAATTAAAATATATTATTAATAATAATAATACCTCCAAATCACAAGACATTGGCTTTATTCTTATTCTTCCCCTATGCAGTTTGAATATAAAGTATAAAAGACTAAAAAAAGATTTTCATAGACATCCCAGCCTTTGAACTACCCAAGAAACCAAAACAGCAAAAGCTTCCATGTCAGCCGCCTTTTTTCCCTCTCACTTTGCTTCTTTTTAACCTCACACCCCACCTTCTATAAGGGAAGGCAAAAGGCTTACTCACCCTCTCCTGAAATCTGGCCTCCATGTTTATGTGTCTCCCACCGCCACCATCGGCTTCCATACCACATAGTCTGACCCAGCCAATCAAGCCACCCTCTGGCTGTGGTACTCCGGCGCCTCATGGCTCCTGCTAGAGGAGGTGGACAGTGCCAGAGGGGACCCCACTCACACTGTACCACCAGTGGGGCATTTTCAAAAGCAAATGAGGATAGGAAGGGCAACAATAGGAAAAGAACACAACTCTGCAAAATCCGTCGAAAAAAGGTACTGGAACACCGTTGCAGTGCGTTCTATGACAAAAAAAGCCCTGAAAATACCTATTAAAAAGAAATGATTTAAAATATTCCAACAAAACATTTTCCTTGCTGTTTTCAAGTTTGAGTCATATTACATATCACTTTCTCATGTGAATCAGGATCAAACTTAACAGTTATCTAATAACAACCAAATGTATCTGGCAGCTTTGAAAGCAGGAAATAACCTAATTTAATATATCTGCATCCTAAAATTTGCCAAGTTTTCGTAAAGCTATATACTTGTTCTTCCAATACAGGGACAGTCATAACATGGTTAAAACTATCATAATATGGATCTAAGTAGATAGCTATTGATATTTAGGGACTTTAGCCCTACCACAGATATTATCTGTGGGTAGATATAATAATAATAATAATAATAATAATAATAATAATAATAATAATAATAATAATAATAATAAGTAAGTTGGAAGGGACCTTGGAGGTCATCTAGTCCAACCTCCTGCTCAGGCAGGAAACCCTATACCATTTCAGGCAAATGGCTGTCCAGTTTCCTCTTTAAAACTTCCAGTGTTGGAGCATTCACCACTTCTGGAGGCAGGTTGTCCCACTGGTTAATTGTTCTAACTGTCAGGAAGTTTCTCCTTAGTTCTAGGTTGCTTCTCTCCTTAACTAGTTTCCATCCGTTCCTTCTTGTCCTGCTTTCAGGTGCTTTGGAGAATAGCTTGACTCCCTCTTCTTTGTGGCAGCCCCTGAGATATTGGAACACTGCTATCATGTCCCCCCTCACCCTTCTCTTCGTTAAACTACACACACCCAATTCCAGCAACTGTTCCCTATATGTTTTAGCCTCCAGTCCCCCAATCATCTTTGTTGCCCTTCTCTGTACCCTTTCTAGAGTCTCAACAGCTTTTTTACATCGTGGTGACCAAAACTGGATGCAGTATTCCAGGTGTGGCCTTACCAAGGCATTGTAAAGTGGTATTAGTATATAACCTGGCTATTTGTCTGAAGTGTCTAATTATATTAATCTCAATATAATATTTCTTATAATAACATTAATCTTAGTTCCTTGTTATTGCTACAATAACTGATTTTAAAAATCAGATCCCATTAGCTTAATAATCTTGACCAATCTTCCAATACCAAGCATTCTCTGAAGAACCTTGAGTTGAGAGATACCATCATGGCTAAAGATAAATTTGAACCTTGATTTCTCTGGTTCTAATCTAACACCTCGGTTACTGTAGCATACTGGAAGATTTAATCCTTTCATCCCAGATTATGTAGCACAAATCTGTACCTGATCCACAGCCACTAACTCCTTAATAACACTGTTGTTGCCCAGTGGAGGAGTTGTGGATCCAAAGGCAGCTGAACATCAGATTACAAAATTAGTCCTTCTAGGAGAGGGGCGAGCAATTAATTTTCCCAAGATGCCGCATGAGGAACTGGGATGTTGTGGAGAGCTAAACCAATAGGGCAGTGAAGGCACATAGACTTGCATGCATGCACATACTGTATGTACATTAAAAAAGAAATAACAGTAGCCTTCAAAGTAAAAGCAATCCACACAGGCTGAAGAGGGACAACCAAAGAGCCAGATGTGGCCCCAGGGCCATAAACAACCTTTATGGAAGCTAGAATCAATAGGAATACTAGCTGAGCCTGGAAGAGGTCAGCTGCCGGGAACTTTATAAAGCAGAATGAAAACTAAGGTTGCTGAAGATTTTGTTTCATCTTATTTTAGGCTCCAAGCCTTTGATTTTGAATTGCTTACCTGAACATTCTGGGTGTTTGATCGTATTTTTACACTTTAACTCTTCATGTTAACTCTTCTTACGATATCTCGCAAAGTACTGAACTTCTCATAAAATAGTTTTGAATTGACCTTTGGAATTGGCATCTTTCTGGGTATGAAATACTAGCTTTTGATGGCCCTCTGGCTGTTCTCTCTATTGCTCCCAGTATTTCTAAGAGAGATTTTTATTTTTATTTTTTAAAGAGAGACTTCATATTACTTCTAGACTAAATAAGCAACCTCAACCAATATCATTATGTAGGCCTACTTTATTATTAAATCAAAATGTTAAACTGTTCACTGTATAATTGTGTTGGTCAATAGGCTAAACAAGTATGTTTTATTAGTAATTATATCTTCATTGAACAGTCTGGATTTCTCCCATAAATTAAATTCATAATAAACATACTGTAATGTGGTTGTGCTAATTTCATTACATTCTACTAGCTATGCTGTCTTTGAGTGCTATCAAGGTGGTACAGTACAGTTTTTAATAGTTTGTTTCTACGTAACGTGATTTAGATATAATTTATTGTTGGGATCAATTATTTCTATTTACCAGCAGAAATGCTCTTATTCAGTTTAGTCTTATACAAATATTGGCAAAGAATATTAGGAAGAATAAGGAATAAATCTGTTTCTTCTAATATGCCTACTTTTCTTTAAAATCTTTTTAGTAATATCAACAGATTTTAATAAATTTAACATAGCGTGAAGAACTAAAGTCTAATCTGATCAATCATCTAGAATATTAATCAACATGACAGAGTTACAAAAACACCTTCAAGAATCCATTACTTCATATTAACCCAGGTGCATTCAGATGTTTAGGAATAATTATTATAAAACATTGGCTTCAACTAAAGGAACATAATTATGGGTCTCTCTTGCAAAAGATCAAAACATAATTTAAATCATGGCACAATGCTTTATAGAATAGCAACAATTAAAATATGATTAATCTTTCTAAAATTGTATTCCTGTTTCACATACTTTCCCTTAGCTATTACTTGGATTACTCACAATAATATTTTATATTTGGTATACCTGAACCTTTTGCAATTGTAGTATGAGTCACTGAATATATATATTGAATATTATATATATATATATATATATATAAAATATGTCATACTACAATTGCAAAAGGTTCAGGTATACCAAATATAAAATATTATTGTCATGTTTTTCAATTAAAACCATAAAGTTATATTATTCAGAATTCAAAGGGAACAAATTAAGTTAGCACTAGATACTCACCTATAGGCCAATACCATCCCTTTCTGACATTAAAAGTTAATTAACTATTACGGTATCTGTTATCCCAAATACACATTTAAATATTTCCATAGAAATTTGTAAAGAAATTCAATCTACTGATCTTTCTTTTTTTTTCCTCCCTTTCTTTGATCACTCATATTTTAAACTGATAAATGTGATTAGTTCAATGAAATGAGAAAACAGAGGACTTCATAGACTACAGACTTGGTCATGAATGGGAAAGTTATTTCTACTAAACATGTTAGTCAAATCTTTCAGTTTCAAGACAATATTGGGAAGTTACCTATATCTGCAACATTTGAAATCAAAGGAACACCTTCAATAGCTTATTATACAAAACTCTTAAAGATTAAGGTTTTTTTAAAAAAAACGATCTTTGGAAAGCATTAGAAATAAACGTTTTGCTACTTCCTTTTCTTACAATAGAGATGACATTGATTGTTCTAATAGATGATGGTCATGGTATGCTTCGGACTGTCTTCCAGGATGAAGGATTGGAGGAACAGTGTTTCAGTCTCTCTGTTCCTTTCTGAAAGATGGTTCTAAATGGATCCTTGACTTTATATCTCAACCTGTCAGTCAGATGGGATAGACCAAATCAGGAAAACTGACTCCACAGGAAAACTAGAGCCACCCTTCATTGAAATAGGCTATATAGTGACAGAATCTTGCCAATCTCATTCTGCTTTTCCTCCCTTTCCTCTTATACTTGAGCGAGTATAAGGAAGGCATCAGCCTGAGTTTCTTCCTAATGCTGTTTTCCTTCCCAAGACTTAAGGAATGCTTCTCTCCATTTTGTTTATGTCACAGTTTCTAAATATCTGCTTCAAAGAGACCATCTCCCCACTGGTCTCTGCACAACTCCAGACAATATAGTGAAAATGTTCCCTGCAGGCTCTAAAGGATTGTATAGAATAGAACACACTGAGATTTAAGTCTCAGAAAAAAAATGGTTTCATGGATATTCCAGGGTATTACCCTGGATGAGTTGTCCTGTAAGAACGTAGGCATAAACTGGATTCTTTCCTGGACTCACTTTGGAATAGCTTGTTCCCCAGATTCCAGTTAGCTCCTGCCCTTTTATTGTCTTGGAATCCAGGGTAGCGGTTCCTGTAATCTGACATTCCAGTATCGACAGCCAAGAAAAGTATTAGAACCAGAGAAACCTAAAGACAGCTTCAAAGGAACGCAGCTTCTCCTCCCCACCTATTGTACACAGACCGTCCAAACCACAAACCTGTATGATGAAGAAGAGTGTTGCATTAATCAGAGAAGTTCTTTTTGTTTCTTAAAGAGAAACCAATGGAAAGGATTCAGATATAACAGAATAACAGAATGGTTAGATACCCAGCCTCAGGGAAACAGACAGAATGTTACATGCCAGACAAAATAATTGTTCAGTTGACTTAAATCAAGGGAGGGCAGCCTGAGACAAAAAAAAAAATGCAAACTCTGAAAAATCCCAGGGGTCACCTGCCTTCTTCATGCTAACATTGAGTAGAGCACGAGTAAAAGCATCTCTTTCCCTTTCCCCCCATTTTATTCTTGTTCATCTTTGCTCTAATAATCCAGGTTATAGAGAAAATGTAACTTCTGTCCTTGTCAGGGAACGTCAACCATCTCTTTTCCTGTCCTGGAGAAAATTAAGATTAGAAATAAGACATATGGGGAGATTCCGTATTGGTTTCCCTAAGGAAAACAGGCTGCAAGCGCAGTTCCTATTTAATCCAAATACATTGGGGATAAAATAAACTGTGAAAGTGACTCATAAGTTCAACCGAGGGGCCAAACTATTGCCAGTGTCCTAAGCATCATCATTGTCCAGTTAATGCCATGTAGATTTATGAGTGATATGTAAAGAATCTCCTTATAATGCTCTGTTTAGCAACGCAAAACAGCAAGAGGTTGCTTAGAACATAGATTATAGAATAAAATATAGAATATAGATAAAGTTAACAATAGATTAAGGATTCGGATGGATTTGGAATTACAATTTTGAAATAATTAGCAGAAATCTTCCTGTAGGAAATGGTGATTGTCTGACTGTTTTTAAGAGAAAACATGATAATGGGACCATAACACTTACAGGGCACTAGGGGGACAATAAATTCATCTCATTAAGAAAGAACGGACCAAAAAACTTTGATGGACTGTTTTTAATTACTTAGATTTAGACTTATATCCTGCTCCATAGTGCTTTACAGCCCTCTCTAAGCAGTTTACAGAATAAGCCTATTGCCCCCTACAATCTCATTTTACCAACCTCAGAAGGATGGAAAGCTGAGTCAACCTGTCAGGATCAAACTCCTGGCAGTGAGCTGAGTTAGTCTGCAGTACTGCATTCTAACCACTGTGCTACCACAGCTCTGCATTATTTAGTGATGGCAATCCCTGCAGTCCCGCTTGCCTTCATTAACTAAATCCCACAGTCATTAGGCAAGACAACTTCCTGCTGGTTTCTTGCAACCAAAGTCATGGGAAAACTGGCAGCAAGTTGCAAGTCCCGGGCCTGCAGGCAGATAAGCGACTCTGGGTGGCGAACAATTCTAAAACAATTAAAATGATTGAAGATTATAGATAGATATAGGAGCTGTTTGCCTCCCTGAGGCTCTTTCCATTCATAGATAGATACTCAGCAGCACGCACACATGCACACACATCTCACACACGCAAATGATCCCACTCCTACCAAATGCATCACCAGGAACCTCCAGCTGCTGGAGAAGACTGCTTACTACCTTTCTAAGTCATGGTATAATATATCAAGATTTGTTGGATAGACTGTAATGCCTGGGCTCAAGAATGGTAAACCAATAGTTCTGTTTAATTATGACCATGTTAGATAAGCGCCACAGTGTTTGAGCTTAATATTAAGATGCAAACTGTGATAAAGGAAGTATCATGGCTGGGTTTATACACATGTTAAACCAAAACCAGACAAATTGTTCTGTGGCCGAGCTTCATGCAGGAACCTGAACTGTAGATCCTCAAGCTCTTTGTGGTTATGTTTCCGCAAACCACACTTTGATGTACATGACTGCATCTACACCAATCTTTTTATTCTACCGAATTCAGACCTGCATCTGAAACTGGGCAACCCTCTGCTGTGAGAATTTCAGTTTAGCTTTCTTTTTCTTCATTCTGCAATTCTGAAATTTTTCACATGCGATATAGCTGCCTCCCAGAGGATCAGTCTTCCACAAGTACTGTAAGACAGTAATTGCTGCCTTGGATTCTTGCCAATGGTATTTTTATTTAACAAGAACCCAGTTCAGCCTGCTTTAATTTTGGCTATTGCTCAAAATTATCACTACCGCAGGCTCCTTCTATCACCCACCCCACCCCACCCCCGCAAAGCCAATGTTCCTCTGCTTTCAATGCTGCAAAGGGAATAAAAGCACAACAGATCTGTATTTGGTCAGTGCCCTAGTTTGGCAAATAGTTTTGTCTCCGTAAACTTGGACTTTGTTCATTTATGTCAGACATGTCAAACACAAGGCCCGGGGGCCAGATCCGGCCCACAAAGTGGTTTCATACGGCCCGCAAAGCCATCCTGGAAACAGTGAGGGAACGGCCCCCACTGCCTTGGCCCTGGCCCAGAGACCCTCCTCCTGCCAGAGACCCTCAGATCTGTCCCATTCCTGCCCAGGCCCCCATAGGCACCCTTGATGCGAACGATGTAGAGCTGGCCATGCCCACCCAGTAGGCCATACGCACTTTAGCCACACCCACCCAGTAGGCCACACCCACCCAGGCCACACCCACCCGGCCCCCTGAGGGCAACCGCAATGCTGATGCGGCCCTCAATGAAATTGAGTTTGACACCCCTGATTTATGTTATTATCAAATGAATTCCTAGCATTTTCATCCCCTTCTCGGACAAATATTGTTTTCCAAGTGACTCACATTGACGAGAAACACAGAGATGAGAGACAGGCCCTGCCCTGGGGCTTGCAAATGGAAAGGGTAAAACTAACTGGGAGGGGAGCAGGAGGGGAGAGAAATCAACCTGACAGTGCCAGAAAACAAAATGAAGAGTTGTAAACAAGCTTTTGTACAAAAAATGGGGACAGGCTGATCTTTTTCCTGCTCCATCTTGTCTGAATAGCAATGCAACAAGACCTGCAGACCTGCTCATCCTTTTTTTCTCTTTGCTCAGGGCTGCCGATTTTTCCTTCCTCTCCGTGTCTCATTTTTGCAGGTTTGTCAAGTTTATTTTTTTTTAAATCCTTTTCTTCTTTTTTGTGAGAATCTGAATCCATTTTCTTGACCTTGAGAATTCTTTTAAAAGTCAGATTTAAATTCTGCATTGATTTTTAGGAAAGGCGTTGATTTGGATAAATACGGTCTCCAGGCCCGATTTTCACACCTGTAGCTGTGTTTGAAGTTTTACCCAAAATATGTGGGGATTTTTTTGCAAGAACTTTGCCTAATAGAATGCATTTGGTACATTTTATATTTATTTATTTATTTTATTGGATTTGTATACCGCCCTATTCCCATAGGACTCAGGGCGGTTTACAGGGCAGTTAAAACCATGAATACAAAAAATTAAAAACAATTAAAACAAATTAAATTCAAGCCCCAAGAGTAAATCTAAAACCCAGTTAAATTAACAACCCCACAGTCTGGACCAAACAGATCGAAGAGCCAAGTTTTCAGGTCCCGGCGAAATGAGCGAAGGTCGGGGGCAGTCCTAAGTTCTGTGGGTAGTTGGTTCCATAGGGCAGGTGCACCCACAGAGAACGCCCTTCCCCTGGGAATAACCCGACGGCATTCATTAACCGGTGGTACCCTGAGAAAGCCCTCCCTGTGGGGGCGCACAGGACGATGGGAAGATGATGCCGGCAGCAGGTGTTCCCTTAGATAGTCCGGACCATATTTTTATTATTTTACTATGATTCATGCAGTAATGGTTTACCTTGAAAATAAAAATGCTTAAAATTCAGTAATGAAATGGCATAAATTAAAACAATACAGAAATCTATTCCACTAAATAGTTGGGAGAAAGAAAGAAAAAATCATTCACAAAAAAAATCATATCCACAAAGGGAAGGGCTGGATATAGAAAGAAGTCTTCAAAAAATGCCCCAAAATCATGTAGGGAGTTGGTCAAATTATTTTATGGACTTCCAGAAGCAGAACTTTCTAATGAAATAGATGCACACTTACACAGATTTTGTTTCCTTTGGCGTAATACTTTTAATGGCCAGATAATATTGCAAAATTCAAAAACATGGTCAATTTGAATAGTAACTTTCAGTTCATGGATGTTTATTGGCTGAAAAATGCAAAACCAAGTCAATTTGCCTTCAGCTGAGAACTAAACACATTTTTCTCCCTATCACTAGTTGGTACAGCTTTTAAGCACTGAAGAAATTAAGGTTGGCTTGCCCTGACAGGGATGCTGTAAGCAGATAGTGCTGCTATTGGGAATGTATCATCTCCACTTTCTTGCTTGCCTCAATAGAGTGGAAAGAGGGGTGGGAGTTTGTCCTTGCTCTAAGGAACTGGATGGGTGGAGAAGCCTTGCTGCTGGAAGATTGACAGGTTGTTTGATGCTAGATGAGAAGACCAGAGCACAAAAACTTGATATCATTAAAAATTGGCATAGGTGACATTGAATGATGTGATCAACTAAATGAATCTGAGAAGCTCCTGCCAGGTTGCTTGTTGAGTTTGGGGTTGGGGAGGGAGGAGGGGAGAAGAAAGAAGAGACCAACCTGGCCAAAGTCACAGAAATCAGTAAGTGAAGTTTCTTGTAAGCACACCCCTTTGCCTAAACCAGGGGTAGGCAACCTTGGCTTTTTTATGACTCCTGGACTTCAACTCCCAGAATTCCTGAGCCAGCATGGCTGGCTCAGGAATTCTGGGAGTTGAAGTCCAGGAGTCATAAAAGGGCCAAGGTTGCCTACCCCTGGCCTAAACATTGGCAGGTAAAAACTCCTGGAGACTATATGGTAAAACATATAAGTAAAAACTCCTGGAGTCTACAGGGTCACACGTGCAGTTTTCTTCCATGCAATAAAGCAGCATCTTCCCAGTCTAATCCATGGTCCTGAGATTTTCTGGTAGTCTCAAATATTAAGCAGGCCCAGTCTGGACAGGGAGGGGGGGATAGGAGGGGAGAATCTCTCCAGACTGGCTAGTCTCTAAAACGAATCTCTGTTTATTAGCTTCAACCTCTTTTTCTGCTATCTGAAAGAAATGTAGGACTGCCTGCCTACATTATCTGCAAAAACGGCTAGTGTGGGTGGAAGAATAAGTAATGATTATTCAACCTTACTTGGGTTTCTGGTGGCCATCTCAGACTCTGGTCCCTAACCTGTCTTATCCTTGGATAAGCCACCACTCCACCACTCCACACAGTAATTTTCCAATGGATTTTCTAAAAGTGTAGGATCCAAATGGAAGTTGGTCAGTAAGGAGTCAGGCTCAAGGGATAAAAGAAACAACGTGGTTTTTAGGAGAGTAATGCCGCCACCTTGTGGCATCGTTGCAAGCCTGAAAAACTGTGGGAGAAAAATCAAAGAATCCTTCCATAATAGATGAAGTGACAAAGATGCATCATTTTCCTGAACCTTGCATTTGGGCTACATTTAGATTTATAAACGTTCAAATTCAAAGCTATGTCATATATATCCTGTTGTGACAGTTGAAAATGGAAATATCTGATATATTTTCTATACTTATTGAATAATTTCATGTTATCGGACACATATATCACTACCATTTGGTGGGCTCTATAGCAGGACATACTGATTTGAAGAAGCTCCACAAAACATCTTCCTTTTAGATTAATGAAGGTGACAGAAGCCAGACATTGAAGAGATAATTACTTAGTGAAAGACAGAACACTCACACTCATGCATTGACCTCTTCTGGTCTCAGTCAATGGAAGAATCCACAGTCCCTTCCTGAAAGCATCACTAGAAATTTCATTCTCTTTGGAAAGGGAAACACTGCAACCCATTTATTTTCCACAAATCATAAACTAATCATAAACTAGCTTGGCTAAAGACCACTCAGGGGTCAGAATACTTGGCTATCAAGACAAGAGCACAGAGAGTAACTGCTCAGGCACCCTGGCTGAGGAATTCTGGGAGTTGAGGTTGACAAATCATAAAAGGGCCAAGTTTGAAGACCCCTGATCTGCAGCCGTCCCTTTGAAGACGTCAGCCACGGTTGCTGGTGAAGCATCAGGAATCTGTTGTTTATTAAACCATGGTTGCTAACCCCTGAAGCCCAACCCTGCCAAACATGAGTCAATCATCAAGAAGTATGTATTCCGTAGGCATTTACTAGTTCAGAAGCCTTATGATGCTACATTATTTGATCCTCAAATCCTTCCATTGTTCTCTCATTTAATATATACAGTATACACACACACACACACACACACACACAGAGTTGTGTGTATTAAATATGTATTTATATTTATTTATATATTTGTGTATCCAAAAACACATTTGTGGGTGGGTGGGCAAGAGGAGTTTCTTAATCAACATTTAATATTTTATTTCCAATGGAGACCTACAAAATTATAATTATCCCACTTACATGTAGGTTTGTATTTCATCTCAGCAGATGAAAGGCACTTTTCCTCATCCCAAGCAACTCAAAAGCTTTCCAAAAGAACAAAAGAGCCAGCTTCAATTGCTTCCATCTAATGCAATACTTTGCCCTGGCAGAACAATTTTAAATAAAATGAATGAGATGATAGAAGCACAATTTGCCTCGATGATACATATCGGGAGTGAAATAATGGCAATCTGGAAATGCCATATTCATTGCTGTTGATTTTGCAATCTGTTCTTAATGTTCTGCATTGTCTTCTTTAGGATCTCGCAGAATAAAGGTACTATAATAACAGGAATAAAGCATAATATCCATTATATATATTTTTTCTTTCAAGGGCTGCATTAAATTCTAAACCATGTTTCTACATTATAAATTCTCTTCTAATTTAGTTTGCATGTAGAACATTGTGGCTTTTTAACAATTAGAGATTATTGCTTGCATAACACTTACTCTGAAAGTGGCAAGTAGTCTTGCAGTTTTCCCAAATTGTCAAAATGCATGTTAACAGAAATCTTTAAAATAGCAGCCAAAGTTTCCTTTCACATCCCACTGCAGATGCACTAGACTGTGTCTTTTAGCAACTTCATTCTTTTTTGGGGACTCAGTAACACACAGCATATGCTAATACACATCATTCTATATCTCTGAAAAATCGTATATAAATGCCTAGCTATCCAACCATCCACCCATCCATCAGTAAAGTTTTATTATTATTCTATCCCTTTGGCAACTAAGCAATCATTAACAATACCCCAAGGAAAAAAGGATTAAAAAAGAGGGAAGGAGAATGGCAACATCAAAACCAAGGTGACTAGAAGAATACTAGCTATTCTCAAATAGATTTGTCATATTTTTTTCCCCTCTGGACTATTGCATTTTATTAGTGTGCATGACAAACAGCTAAAGTGCTCAGTTCTGTTTAAAATACCAAATACATTTCAGGTAACTTCTTTTCGGGTTGGAAAATCTATCTGTCTATCATCCAAGTAGAACACCCTATGCACATCAATCTGAAAATGAGCAGAATACTCAGTTCATGGTTAAGTACTGTGGAATGAGGACATCCAGCTTGGGTCAACCAGGAAATAAAGACTTGAGATTTCTGAGAATATCCCACTACAAATACAGCTTTGCAGAAAGTTTCATTATGTTGATGGAGGAAACAGTCTAAAATCACAACAGTTAAGGCTGTTCTTCCTGACAAGGTTGTAATTTCAACTCTGAACTGAATTGAATCTCCGCTGCCAAATGAAACTATGGCCACAAGGCAATTCTGTTCAATTCCAGTTCTCCTGTTTTAGTCTTGACTGCTCCTTCAAATGAAGAATTCCAGTTACCAGGTGTGAATACCACTGCAGAAGCCATAACATTTCACTGTCTCCTGGGCAATTTGTGTTTATAAGCAGAGAGGAATGGATAGTCCTGTCTTCTAGAACGCTGAGGCTGCAATTGCAAAGAGAGGGCATGGCTAGAAAAGTTGTCCAAACAGAATTGTCATTGCATGACTAACAGGAAGTGCCTATCTTGGTGGATACAGAATTTCAATTGGGTTTAATTGTTTTTTTTTAACAAGAGGATTTTTGCACAAAAGTGAGGGGGCAGATTGGATGGCTACTGACACACAGTTTGGAAAGTAGCTATCAATGCTTAATTGTTGGTCAAAAAGGCCAAAGTTCTAAAGACTCATACATATGTAAATATGACTATTTCTATGGGTGTCCTAATATTTTAATACATATAGAATAAATCAGAATGTCCAGTCTATCCCAAATACATTTTAATTGTGGACTTAAAAGGCTGGTCATCTCAGCATACCCCAAGTTCATATTCTGCACTTAGAGAAAGATTGTTTTTTCTACTTAAGAATGTGAGGGAGGAAAAAACTACATGTTCAATACTAGTCTAGTTTCCCCCTCTGCCTTTGATGAAAAATTGATATTTCTGTATAAATCAATTGGGCTGTAGTACATTTAATCCAATAAGTGGGTCACTGTAAATACCACAAAACAGGTTTTTTTTAAAAAAAACTTACTTTAAAATCTAAAGAGCTTCTGAACAGCCATTTGATTCTCCATGGAGCTTTTGTTTTGTTTTGTTTTTAATCACACTTGTGCAGCTGTCAGCTATTTCGTTAACTTCACTTCTTTTTTTGTTAACATAAGATGCATAATGGAAAGCATATCATACATGCTGTAGAATTTTTTAGAGAAATGTATGTCGCTTGGTAATAACACTACTTAAGTTTTCTAGCCTCCCGCATTAAGCTTCACAAACGGCATCTGTAGAAACTCTTGAAACACAGCAATAAATCTCAAGTATTATTTAATATAATACACAATATGAGCCAGAATGTTCCTATGCAGTTTTGCATCCTGCTCTTCGTGATCAGAACAGACTTCTCTATTTGTTGACGTATAAGCAAAGGAGAACTGTAATCTTCCAAAAGCTCCTTGATTCAATTATAGAGAATAAAGAGCGCATCTGAAATTGTCACTAATTGTTACTTACACAGCCCAGTCCAGCAGATTTGGAGTACAGTATTATTTGTTGCTAGTATGTTTTTCTTCTCCAGTGAGTGGAGAAGAGCCTAATGCTGGGAAAGGTTGAGGGCAAGAGAAGAAGGGGACGACAGAGAATGAGGTGGCTGGATGGAGTCACTGAAGCAGTAGGCGTCAGCTTAAATGGACTCCAGAAGATGGTGGAGGACAGGAAGCCCTGGAGGAACATTGTCCATGGGGTCGCGATGGGTCGGACACGACTTCGCAGCTAACAACAACAACAAATGTTTTTCTACTATACTTGAATTAACTCTTGAAGTCATAAAACATTTCATAAGGTATCACTTTGTTTCTACAGTATTTTGTGAGCCCATAGTTATTTTTATTTTTATTTTATTTATTTTATTTTAATTCCATTTATATCCCACCCTTCTCCGAAGACTCAGGGCGGCTTACAAGCTTAGCAGTAGCCTTCATTCTATGTATATGCCTGCTTATTAGGGCTTTCACACACACCCCAAGCGGCATTATTACAAAGTCAGCTTAATTGCCCCCAACAATCTGGCTCCTCATTTTACCTACCTTGGAAGGATGGAAGGCTGAGTCAACCTTGAGCCTGGTGGGATGCGAACCTGCACTAATTGCAGGCAGCTGGTGTTACTTAAGGAGGCATTAGCCCACTGCTCCACCAAGGCTCCTGAATTTTCTAAACTGAAATTTTCACAGCAGTTAGGAGAAACAGAGAAGGGAGAATATATTAGACCCACCAGCTAACATCCACTCTCCAAGTATCTTGCCCACTCCTCAGATTGAAACAACTGTAAAATAATGACCACATCATTTACCATCAGTCTTGCATAGATGGATGACTTTCAATTTATGACAGAAGCAAATGCATTGCATGTAGTTTTATTGAAGAGGTTCTGGAAAAATAAGAGAAAGCATCTTTCCAGAATAGCTTTTGATCACCTTGAGTGTCTGTCTGAAGCAATCTCCACAGCTCTAGGCAGGACAACAAAGTCACCTTGGTTAAATTAATGGCCCAGAAGTAGAAACAATTCATAACTCTTGGGGTTATGTTAATATTGCTACAACGGACACAAAGAATCACACGACGCAGCTGTAAATCTTAGAAAGCATTTCTCTATCTTTCTGGACAACAGAGAGCAGAATTCAGGCCCAAAACATTCAGTGTAATGAAAGGAGAGCAAGATCACAGAAAAGACAGGAGGGGCAATAGCATCCAATTTATGCCACATAAATATCCAGATTGGGAACTCTGGGTGTATTTGCCTAATTTTGCATTCTCTGGAATCCTCCAAGTTTGCAAGGCGCTACTGTTGGTAATTTTAATATAAGCTTCATATCTTAGTTATATAGTGAGGTGTGAGTGTGTGTGTGTGTGTGTGTGTGTGTGTGTGTGTGTTACAGTGGTTTCTGTGTGTGTATCAGATAGTTGATGGATGGATGGATGGATAGATGATAGATAGATAGATAGATAGATAGATAGATAGATAGATAGATAGATAGATATCCAAAGATATTCCATTCCTGCAGTACAAATTCTTCTTGTTTTGTTTTCTTTGTGTCCAGCATTGCCTTCCTTGCAACCAGTGCCAGCCAGCTAGCTTTTGCAGACACAATCCCTTTATCCCGCTCTTCTTCTTTTCTAACACTTTAATATGTTCAAAGGTTTTATTGACTTTCACGGGAATTCAAGAAGTTCTCCCAAGTGTACGTGGTTAAGAAGAATATGCTTAATAAAGATAATGCCCAGCATGTGTTATTTGGAACAAGGTCTGTTTACTGTATTACTTTATTTAACACAGGACTTTTATATCCAGCTACCTCATATAATGACTCTAGGTGGCTCACAACAATCCACAAAACAGGGTTAAAAACAGAGGTACCCTTTTCCCTGGGCACTATACCAAACATCCTCTCCACTCAACCCCCTGCCCTGCTACCCCAAAATTTGTGGGGGGGGAGCCAGATCTTCACAGCCCTCTGAAAGACTAAAAGAGTAGGGTCTTAGGTGGGAGGCTGTTCCAAAGGACTGGCAGTTCTGCCAGGTTTAATTAGATTTATTGCCAAGTTAGTGAAGATAAGAAAATGCAGAACTTAAGAAAGTGAAGAGTTATTATTCTGCAGCATCTCTTGCCTTGGAAAAAGGATTTTTTTCAATCCATATTGAGTCAGTCGTCCTATTTCCTGTCAATTCCACAGTATCCAGCAACATTATCTCGAGCATCTAATTTGATTCTGGCACTTTGCAGGCACTGAGAAAGAAAAGGAAGGGGCCTGTTCAATGGCTGACTTCAGACCTAGAGATGGCTGCATCCAATCAGTGTCCCTGTCAGGACTGAGGAGACTTCTTGGAGAATGACTTATAACATCATCACATCTCCCTTATTTCACAGCACAGGCTCTTCTCCACACTGAAATACAGATCGTCCTTGCTTACCAACTGCCTTATTTACTGACCCCATTCAAAATTAGGATGGCGTAAAATATTTGCTTCGCAACCAGTCCTTGCATATTGAGTCAACTGTTACAGTGTCCCACAGTTACATGATTGCTATTTGTGAGCTTCTCAACTGGCTTGCACAACAAGCAGAGTTAATAGGAAGAAATGGAAATAAAATCACAAGTCATGGTCATGTGATGTTTCGCTTAGCGATTGTGGGGGAAGGGAGGTCATAAGCCTTTTGCCATCACCTGAATTTCTGCTTAGCAACCATGGCACTTAGCCATGGTGCAGCTGGTCCCAAGTGCGGTTGCTAAGCGAGCGATGTTACAGCTGAGATAGAAAACAAATTTATTTTTAAACGAATCCCTGTGGATGTGATAGGTCCAACTTCCTCATTCGCCTAATTCTTCATACCTAAGGAAACTATTCCCTTCCAGAACAAAGTCCTCTAATATTTACCTTGCCAAAAAAGAAGTACATCTCGCCTTAACAAAAGCAGAATGAAATGGACTAGACTCGCAGGAGTGTCAAACTGCCGGCCCATGGGCCGGTTGCATTATATGGAGGCCGTGCCCGCAATGCAAAAAAAGTCATGATACCTCACAACATGTCACATGACGTGGTGAGTTTGACACCTGTGGACTAGAGGCAGCAGAGATGCAGCCCCATTTAATTGTCTGAGACAAATAAGAAAAGGATCAACAACCTAACTTAGCAAAGCTGTAAATGTTTTATGGTGACCAAAGCCATCCACTCTTTATCAAGGATACAGGAGCTATTTCCAGCACCCCTACACCCTCATGATTCTTCTTAATAATAAAATGGCTTTCCTTACCTAGAGAAAACTTCTCCAGTTTTCCTCCTACGGTACTAAAATCTTGACAAGTGCCAGAATTTCCTGATCCACAAGTTCAACGTTCTTATAAAATGTTTGTTGTTTTCTGTTCCATAATTTCACATTCAATGGCACCTGTCTTCCCTTTTCTGTTCCACTTAACAAAGAAATGAAGGTATCTTCTTGTGTTTTCATTATTTCATTATTACAATACTATTACTGTGGCAATATTATTACAGTATATTTGCTCTTTCATTTGTGAACCTTCTTTTCTTTTAATCCCCTCCCCCTTTTTCCCCAACCTGATTTTACTAGGTGATAAGCAATGTTTTGTTTCCTTCCTTCCTTCCTTCCTTCCTTCCTTCCTCCCTTCCTTCCTCAATATTGAAACTTTATATAGAACTGCAGAATTGAATGTTACTCCAAGTGGTACATCTGTTCTCTGATTGGCTTAAAGTGGGGGGGGGAGAGAGAGAGAGAGAGAGAGAGAAAAGAGACTGACCAAACTCCCTAAGGGAGTTTCCCATGGATTCCATCAGGAGACTGCTGGGTGCCAGATTAGGGCTTGATAGTTTTCTTGTAATTCTAGACTCTAGAATTAGCATATGTCAGAAGTTTATTTCAGTATATGAACGCAGTGGCAATATCATTACATGCACAAAGATGGAAAGATTCAGCATTATCCACCATGAAGGAATGATTGGTGAAATTAACAAAACTGGCTGATGGCCAAGTTGACTTCTTTGAATAGGAAAAAACCCATTACTGTCATTCATCAATGATTAGAAATCCCTTATGGACTTCTTATTGAAAAAGGAAATCGTGTCTTATAGATCTGATGAATAGAAAGAGTAGGTTATAGAAAGAAAGGAATTATGGTGTAATCTTAGAGAGGGAGAGTCTGATTAAATTTGAATGTATAATTGCCAAGAGAAAAATCGGAAGCCATTTATTTATATGTATTTTTTCATCTTTTCTTGGTTTTTTATTTTCTTTTTTCTGTCCCCTTTTTCCTTGACTCTTCTTTTCCTTTTTAAAATTTTAATAACAGCTATTTTAAAAAATTGAATGAGCATATGCCATCCATGCATGGAAGTCTCTATGGGAGACTTCTAAAATCCAGTGGTAGAATCTTACTGGCAGAATGGAGATGGCAATAATTGAATCTGCCTCCCTGGGAAGGCCGACAGCACCAAAACGGTGTGAAGGCCCACTTAAATCAAAGCCACACGTCTTTTTACATGTATGCATTTATGCAGTGCATGCAATGTGCATTAAGAAAGGGCAGGGTTTTGATCACCAGATCATGCCCACCATTTGGTTTCCCGCTACGGGATGTCCAGGGTTCCACCAATTTTATTCTAAGATTATAAGAACTGTACAAATGTTGGTTCTCTTTTTTTAACTAGGCCTCAAAAAAATACCTGGTGCATGCAACTGTGTTTGGCATAGGTGGGAAGGGGACAAAAAAGGATGTAGCTCCACCACTCAGGGACTGTGGTAAAACATGGTCCAGACACAAAACCTAGCCACTGTTGTAGCTGAAATGGAGGAAAGTTAGTTAAAACTTAGAAGGCTAGTTAATATCTAGAAAAGAAGTTGGTATCACGTCAGCCGGCCCCATTTTCCAACCACTTTATATGAATGGGAGAAGCGACTAAAAGCTGCAGTGCAGAGAAGCCTACAGACAAGGTAAGTTGTGCCCCAGGTTGACAACCAGTTTATTATCATTTTTTACTCTGCTGGCTTACCTAGCAACAACAAGCCTTTATTGACTCACAAATCAGGTTCTGCATTTGGAATCCATTTCCATGGCACTTTAGAGAAAACACTGTATCGGGTTAAAGTTCCCTTTTGAGTGGGCTGTAAGCCAAAGAGGCATTCCTCTTAAATCATTAAACCAGCCTTCTTAAACAAGACATGTTAAATCCCTTTCTTCCAGCACCTGACCCTTTCCCATCCCTCCTGCCTTCTGATTCATGTACTTAACTCACTGTCTAGTTAAATTATTTTGATTCGAAATCATTACTCAAGTAGAGCATCTTGGTGGCATGAAAGGCAGGTGCTGCTTATGATGGTTTCTGGTGGATAAATGGAATTGATGGCACATGAATCTGCTGGCAAGTACCCACAGGGCTATTCTCTCAGCCAAGATGCTGCAAAGGCACTCCTCCAAATTAGATAACTGCAGCAACAGCAGCAGCCACAGCAGCAGCCACAGCCTGTTCAGTTTTCCACGACTGTACGAGCATCAGTTTTGTATCTGTTATAACTTACTTGGTTTGTAGTAGAATAGTATAGTTTTGAGGAGACAATACAGCAGACCCTTGTATCCAGCACAGGCAAAATTTCTGTTTTGCTGTGGATTATTGTCCCATTCCCTAATTCCCTAAATACAATTAAATGCAGAATAAGGTCTTTTGAGAGAGAGAGAGAGTGGGAGAGGGAGAGAGAGAGAGAGAGGGAGGGAGGGAGGGAGGAAGGGAGGGAGGAGAGAGAGAGAGAGAGAGAGAGAGAGAGAGAGAGAGAGAGAGAGAGAGAGAGAGAGAGAGAGAGAGAGAGAGAGAGAGAGAGAGAGAGAGAGAGAGACCAGGAATTCATCTCAAAGCAAGGACATAAAATAATTGTGTGGATTGAGAGCCTTCCAGAATTGGCTGAAAGAAATAACAAGTTTGTAAAGGCCATTAGGATAAGAAAAAATAAAGAAAAGGAGAGTTTATTTTGTAGGTTTTGAAGAAAAAGAAATTCTCAGTTATTTTATAGGCAATCATAGGTAGTGATTGATAGCAGGAGTAGAAGGAACTTTTTTGCAGCAAATTCTTTCATCCAGTGTTTGCAAGAAAGAAATTAAAAGTTGCTGCAAACACACTTTTTTTTGCCAGTGGTTGACCTTGCCTACTCATGTGTTTTATTTATTTCACTCTCAGCACAATTTTCTTGGAACAATAATGCGGTTGATGATTTTATCGAAGGAGATTTAGAACCAGTATTTGGCATAATTCCTTACTTTTGCCAGTCGTGCTGTTCTGAAAGGAGATTCTGTTAACCACATTACAAGCACCAGAGCTTATTTTCAAAGTTTATTTGATCAAATGATGGAACAGTAGAACTTTTCCTTTAAAAGGCTTGATTAACGACTAATTACTGAATATTCTTACAAAGTGACTGTGGTTGAACCCATTATGACTGTTGCACAGAATCAGAGAGAAACAGTATACAATATGCAAGATAAGACTTTTGTGAGGAGAGTAATCTGTACTAACAATACATAATATTTGTATGATATGCAAGGATGTATATGGGTTTTTTTAAAAAAAATATTGGGTGCTGCTAAAGGTAAATACTGTAGAGTTGGCACCAGCATCTCAGCATTTGCTCATACTGATATAATGAACTGTGGCTGATACATGTTTTGTAAAATTCCAATTTGACTTTTAAATCCCCCTGAAGCTTATCAAAAGGCAATGGATTCTATTGGCTGGGATCTTTCTGGCATTGTTTGGCATATGGGGCAGTTTTTGAAAGTTTTCATAAAATATTCAAACTAAGCAAAAGCAAACTCCACCCTAAACCCTTGAAAGACTGTTTTATTGGGGCACACTGCATCAGCTGAATGAATGAAACTTAATCATTCAAGCCAGAACATATTCTGATAGCCAAGCTCCTAAAAATATGGATTTGTGTTCTTTTCTACTTACCTGTAGCTATCATGTGAAATGTATTCTTTCTTATGTGGATATTTCAGAACCACAATATCTGTTGGCTTGCATTTCACATCACCTGAAATATTTGTTAATTAAGGAATCTTCTCTGGCTTATTAGAATCTGAACACAGATTCTACACAGATTGACTGATGGCAAGATGGATCAAAGAAACTGTTTTATATGCCAACTATTTTCTTTTCCAGAGCAGAGGTATTTACAGGATGAGTACAGAAATTTGGGGTGTGTACAGACTATACTTCTCTGTAGCGGCATCCATTTGTACTGTTAACAAATACAACACACTTGTATTTCAACCTCATAAAACCACCATTTATACCTCACAGCCAGCATCTCATCTGGAAATTATAATCACAAATGAAGGCGAATAGACATGTCCCAAGATAATATTGCAGGATCCAATTTGGATCAGTCACCAGGACCGGAGACTTTGTCTTCCGAGCTTTTGGACTCATGCTAGAGCCCATCTTCAAGGAACCTCTCTATAGCAAAGTGTATGCTGTTCTGTGTGCCTGTTGTAAGTGGCTTTTTAGGTGTTGATTGGGGTGTGTGGATGGTTGGCTTTTAAATCATTAGCTGTTGCTTGCTTGTGCTGCCTTCTAAGTACTTGATAGGCTAGTGCAGGGGTAGGCAACCTCGGCTCTTTTATGACTCATGGACTTCAACTCCCAGAATTCTGGGAGTTGAAGTCCATGAGTCATAAAAGAGCGGAGGTTGCCTACCCCTGGGCTAGTGCTAAATCAGCACTCTCGTCGTTGACTGACAAGAGGCCTGTTTCCCAGGCTTCAGTCACGTCCCTGGCTGTTTTGGTGCCTGCTCAACCAACAATCTTGGTAGCTGCAAAATTGAATCTGTGTCCTTGTTCATTGCAGTGTGAGGCTACCAATGAGTTCAGGTCTCCTCATCTGACTGCTCGCTTGTGTTCTAGCAATCTGGTGCAAGAACCAGATTATGATCTTTATGGCTCAACCCATTTCTGGGTAAATGAATATAGCTGATTTCTTACCATATCTTTCCATTAGCTGATTCAGGATCAAACGTATTGATGGAGGAGCATGTTTGATGTTTTTTTAATGTATGCATGTTGGATTTTGAGGAATTATTATTTTAAAATACCCTCACCTTGCTATCTATAACTAGGGAGACAGCAAGCAATCTGGCACCACTAATTGTGAAATTAATTAGACAAATGGAATGGGAAAAGTAAGTTATCACCACATGGAAATGGAAGAATAAAGTCTTCAATTGCTAAAATCATGAAAAAATACATGGAACCAGGAAGTAATTCAGTAAGCACGTAATTCAATCAGATGAGATCAGACAGAGACCAGAGCAGGTCAGAGAGAAGAATATAGGTAGTCCTCAACTAACAACAGTTTGTTTAGTGACTGTTTGAAGCTACAACAACACTGAAAAAAGTGACCTATGACAAGTGGTGGGATTCAAATATGTGAACAACATGTTCTCTGTGTGGATGCCACTTCCAGAAGTCCATTCTGGGCCTGGGCAACAAAAAGTAGCTACCGGTTCTGCCGAAGTGGTGCAAATCCCACCACTGCTTATGACCATTTTTCACACTTACAACTCTTGCAGCATCCCCATAGTCACATGATCAAAATTCAGCTGCTTAGCAACTGATTCAAATTTATGATGGTTGCAGTGTCCCAGGGTCATGTGATCCTCTTTTGTGACCTTCTGACAAGCAAAGTCAATGGGCAAGCCAGAATCACTTAACAACCATGTTACTAAGCAGTCACAGTGATTCGCTTATCAATTGTTGCCAGAAAGGTCATAAAATGGGTTAAAACTCACTTAACAAATGTCTCGCTTAGCAACAGAAATTTTGGGCTCAATTGTGGTCATACGTTGAGGACTACCTGTATTAATAAATCAGTGCCACATGACTTAACCACGTTAAAAAAGGTAAAGGTAAAGGTTCCCCCGCACATGCGTGCTAGTCGTTTCCAACTCTAGGGGCCGGTGCTCATCTCCGTTTCAAAGCCGAAGAGCCAGCACTTGTCCGAGGACGTCTCCGTGGTCATGTGGCCGGCATGACTAGACGCCAAAGGCGCACGGAATGCTGTTACCTTCCCACCATAGTGGTCCCTATTTTTCTACTTGCATTTTTACGTGCTTTCGAACTGCTAGGTTGGCAGAAGCTGGGACGAGTAACAGGCGCTCACTCTGCTACACGGCACTCGGGATTCGACCTGCCAAACTGCTGACCTTCTGATCGACAAGCTCAGCATCCTAACCCACTGAGCCACCGCATTATAGGTCAACAAAAAACTAATGTGGCATGGAAATAATATTTGATGGAAACTACAGGCAAAGAATTTTTTTAAAAAAACAAGATTTACAGGTGTCCACTGGAAGACTTCCGTCATCCAAACCCTCTCCTGCATTACATAGCTATCTTCCCTAAGGCCCAGGCTAGCTGAGCATCCAAGCTATGAAGTGGTATGCAAGTTATATGAGAGAGTAAGTATATGTTTCATTAAAAAAACACCTTGAAATTGATATACATCTATTGTTGCTGAATCTCAGTAGTGTCTTGTGTTGATTACTGCATCAGTTTAAGCTACCTCTTCAGTGACTGGCAGCCATCTTCCATATCAACGTAAAAGCTGTGAACGTACAAATGTAAAGCAGTGCAAGAGCCATTTCCTGTAACAGGAAGCTGCCAAACATCCTAATGTCTTTTTTCCCCAAAAAAAACCTTCATAATTTGGTTATGTTGAACTACAGTTCCCACAATCCCAAGGCAGCATTGCTTTTGGAGGTATGAGCCAATATTTACCATACTGAGTTTCACTGTTAAGTGGAAAATTCAAGATGGTGATATAAGACATGGACATCATCTATGACCGCTGAGATGTGATTCTCCTATTTCAGACTCAGAGAAGAGCAATCAGCAGCTTCCAGTGTAACACGGAGACATTTGATTTGCCAGGAGAAAACTTGCTCTCCCAATGAAGTAAATGTAAAAAGTCTCTATATGAATCAACTTTGATTACATATAGATACATAGCTATGATGCTAGCCACTGATTACATGGCTTTAAGAGAGATTACCAGATTTAACAGAAGATGGTTAATGGATGCCTTAGGATTTTCCACGCTGAGAGATAACCTATCTCAGCGCGATAGATACTGCATGTGCAACAACAGATGACCATAAGCTGGATCCCTTTATGAGAAATGTCAAATCAATTAGCTGATTATTAGAGGCATTGTTATGTACCGGACAGCTTTGCCCTCCTCCATCGAAAGTTGTTAGCCGTTGTTAACCATTTTGCAATCTTTATACAGCTACAAATCCTTACACCTGAGCAAAAAAAAAAATCACATGTTCCTCTAAAAAGGTTGCAAATAGATGCTGCATTCATGCATTCAGATGTAAATAAATTGCTATGAAAGAGTGAAAAAGGCACATGCATCTTTCTTCCACCTTTCTGTCCTTAAAAAAATACCCTTCCTTTCTCAGTATGATTCATTCCCTGCCTTGTGATGATGCTTTTCTTCTATATTATCTTCTGCCTGCGTGGTGCCCTAGTTATTGACTTACACTTTTATTTTTCTGAAATAAAAGGGGTTATTAATGAGCAGGAGCAGCACAATGAACAATGTTTGTCCTTATTGAAAGTAGTGATAACACCATATGTTCCTATGCTGAAAAACATAATAAGTGAAATATTTATAAGTTATGGCTCTGGCAATGACATCAGTACATATTTGAAGTATGAAGGGATATAGTTTTGTCTAAATGTTTATTTGATGTTACTTCCGCTTTGAAGCTATTTCAGTGGATATTAAATAAACGTATTCCAAATAGTAAAATAGTCATTGAGAATCCTAGTAGACCGGAGCAGCACACAAGCCCCAGCAACCAAACAAACAAACAAGCAAAACTAAAACATTGTTAATGCTGCCATATTATTAATGTTATCAATATTAGTTGTTTTTTTTAGTTTTTATTTTCTTTTTCTTCAGTACTCTGGGCAGATGGTCCAGCTTATTTCATTGCAAGTACTTTCTTTCCTTGAAAAAGAATAACTGGTTTCACGATATAACAGACATACAATTGATTCAAATATTGCCTATAGCTAAAAAGACTCCCTTTGTGATGACTTCTTACACATATAATGACACATATAATGACTCAGATCTACAATATCTACAATATATATATATGGTGACTTCAGCTTCGTTCTTCTGGGAAAACGTCTTCTGCTTCTCCCAGAAGAAGGAAGCTGAAGCCACCAGCCTGAGGATGACGGATGGGTCTTTTCTCGTGTAAGATTGAGGGTGTCTTGGCGACGTTTCGACGAGGTCCCACTCGTCATCTTCAGGCTTGTGTCTTCAGCTTTGTGCTTGTGCAAGCAATATATATATTTGTAATTTACACACACACACACACACACACACACACACACACACACACACACACACACATATATATATATATATATATATATATATATATATATATATATATATATATATATATATATATATATTGCTTGCACAAGCACAAAGCCGAAGACACAAGCCTGAAGATGACGAGTGGGACCTCGTCGAAACGTCGCCAAGACACCCTCAATCTTACACGAGAAAAGACCCGAATACGCCAAGACCTACACACACACACACACACACATATATATGTAAGTATGTGTATGTATGTATATGTATATATATGTATATGTATGTGTATATGTGTATATGTATATATATGTGTGTGTATGTGTGTGTATGTGTGTGTATGTATACACACACACACACATACATACTTTCAATGTAAATGTTAGGCTTCTTTGAATTGTTATGTGTTTTATGTGCTTCAAAAAGCTGAGGAAAACTTTAATTCAGATATTGGATTTGAAATCAGTCCAGTCAAATCAAACTTTCAAACTGAGGTGGAAAACCAAATTGAATGGTTTTCTGACTCAGTCTGAATTGTTCAATTGGACTCAATAAATTATCCCCAATACTTGGATCAATTTGAATGATTGAATGGAATGGAAAAATTCAGCTAAATTGTTTAAGTGCACTTGCTGCTCTGATTTCCTTAATTAAGTCTACACACAAATGCCAAAAACATGGAACCGGCCATTGATATCTTGATTGGAGACAGCTCTCTGTTTAAAGTCAAGCTAATGTTTTAAAACAGATCACTCTAGTGATTGGAATCAAGGTAGCTCTCCAAAGGAGTAACTTTTTGCACAGGCCAGTGGGCAACATGGAATCTTCATGATGTTGAAGTCTATCAAACCTAGTTTGCATAGCAAATTCTGAAGGATGCTTGAAACTGCAATCTAACATCTAGTTGCCAGTCTTATTCCAATTCTATGCAAAAATTGAATTGATTGCAGGAGATTTTGTGTTTTTATATAAATACTTTTAAAATCTAAGGCATATTTTGTCTAATTAAACAGTCTTACCCAGAGGTCATGTATTTCTTTGCTAACTTTTTTTTATGAGTCCTTAATCTATTAAAGGAATGCCTCCCACTCGGAGTTTCTAAAAGTAAAAACACAGTGTCTCTTGGCTGCAATCTGGCAAGAATATTTTTGATTATTGAAATTGAAATTAATTTTCAACAAATAGACTTTTTCTGCATTTCACATGAGAGGAGTAGAACTACTGCAAAATCGGACATTATATAAACTAGGGAAAAAGCTCATAACATTTTTCAACAGAGATCATGCAGCATGTTAATATAACATTCTATATTATCATAAATGTAGGAACTGATGGCCAACAGGGAGCCCATGAAAGTTGGAGTTAATTCATTGCCATCTTACTCCATCTGTAGCGTGTTTAAATGTATCATAGATTGTTATGTGAGCAAAACTGGATTAAACTGAACCTGTTAATTCTTAGTTCCCCAGGTTATCAAGCTGGGTCATTTAAACATACTTGTTAGTCCTTACTTCAACCATGTCAAACAGTTGGCTGACTTCACTCTCTCTTCAAAACTAAGACCATGCCACAGAAAGGCCACATGAAAATGGAGAGCCCATCCATTCAGGTTTTATCACTCAGTGGATATGTGAAAAATGAGCAGAAATGGTAGGCATGCCGTTTACATGGCACCAACACCAACATCTCATTGTATTCACTCACTCACTCATTCAGTCAAACAAACAACAAACAAACAATCAGTAGGGGCAAAATAAATGAATTACAAATGGAAAAGGAAATAGAAGCCTCCTGGCTAGCTTTAGAGCGCTCATATAATGGTCAACAAATGATTCATCTGATCATCTGAACTTGCCCTGGTACATGAAGGTGAATAAATATCAGCAAAAGGGAATGAATTTGCAAGCAAAGTCCCCAGAATAGATCCAGAGGATCCCTTTGCCTAACCATAATGAAGCTTTTAATTCAATGCTTTGTCGGCCATCTCCATAATGTAATTTGCTTATTCCATTCCTGCAATATGGCACGGTTTGTCTTTGTGCCTCGTTCTCACCACAATTCACAGCTTGCTAGCATCTTTCCAAGAAGAAGGGAAACATGGCTTCAACATCAGTTGCTGCAATCACTCTTTTGTTTTCAAATGACCTCCAGCAACCTTGCCAAGCATGAACATAGCAACTAATTGATGGACAGGGTTGATTGCTTCCCCCCTTCCTATACTTGAAGCAGCTTCAAGTTAAAAACCAGAGGCAGCAACATCAAATGCCTAATGAGACTAATGACTTAGAGAAAAAGAATAGCAGCAACAGGATTCCAATTGAATTGCATATTTTACGTTGTCCTCCACATTGCATAGCCTGGAGATCCCAGAATTCTGTACAGTCCTTAAAACCAAGGCTCTTCCCAAAATCATCCCTCGAATATAAGAATAAATGTGATTGATGGAAAATACTACTAAGTATATAAGGGTAATAATTAGCCATTGCATTTAACATATTTTTGTCTGGCTTGGACCACGGTATATTTTAGAGTGCAATGTTCAGCAAGCCACTCAAAGTCCCAAGATGGCTCTTGGTTTCAAAAGAGTCAGAAACATACGGCCTATATCATCTACAGTTAAATCTGGAGACTAGGTCCATGGACTTTTTAAATAGATGGCAAGTTAGAAAGGCCTCATATTTTAGGGTACATGGCTTTGTGCTTTTTTTTTTCTTTCTTCACTTTTATGGACTAGCCATATTATCAGTTTCCACTTCCCTGAACTAGAAAACAAGAAAAGAACAAAAATAACTCTGCATCTGGTGGCCATTATATTAGAGCATTATGGAGGTTCTGATAGTCCTTACATTCAACCCACATACAATCCCATTAGATTTTAAAGAGCTTTAGCTTGCACGTTTAATTTCTTTCTGCTGGGAAGCGGGGGAAATTAAGCATTGGACAATCCATCCAAAATGTTATTCACTGGGATTCCACATTCTTAATTCTGAACAGGATTCTGACCATTGAGCTGGCAATAGCAACCATTCTTTGAACTGAGAAAAATGTTACTACCCTCCCTATTTATCCCCTTCCAAAACTGTGAGCCTACAATGGCTGCAGGATATTTCGCCAGAGACATACGGACATCTGTAAGCCTTTTGTAATTTTTTTTTTTTTTACATCACAAGGCTGGCTTTCTTGTCTGGTTTCTGTAAATGCCCAGCTTTGTGAAACTACAGCAGGTGCTGCTCAATAGCATATTGACACAAAAATTAATGTTTATTTTGAAGGATGTCATTGTGCACTACAGCCGATCACCTATTGTTTCAGCATACACAGAATTTCTCTCTCCTCCATTTTCCCCGTATGCCTATTTCTGCAGGCATTGGGAAAAAGAGAGACACTCAATTTCTGATAATAACTATCAGACTAAATGTGGTGCATGCATTGAATGATTGTATGTTTTGTGGGCCATCATGCCTTCGTTCTAAAGCTGAAGACCAGCATCATCTCTTTACTCTGTAGAAGAGAGTATGAACTATGTATGATGCATATTAAAGAATTAAAAACTGCTCTGAGTACCATGATCTATCAGCAATGTTATTAATAGAAATGAATGTCTCAATAGTGGCTGATTGACAATTCTGCTGCCAAACAACACTAGGTAAAATTGTTCCAAGACTAAAGCAGCTCTTTTTCACATGGCTCAAACTTGCCAACTTCAAAGCCATTTCATATCAAGTCCATTGCAAATACAATACATTGAACATGATATGATCAAGCAACTAGAAATAGAGGAGGCATATAGCAATAGCAATAGCACTTGGACTTACTGAATATACCATTCCATAGCGCTTTACAGTGGTTTACCGAGTCAGCATATTACCCCCAACAATCTGGGACCTCATTTTACCAACCTCGGAAGGATGGAAGGCTGAGTCAACCTTGAGCTGGTCAGGATCGAACTGCTGGCATTGGGCAGAATTAGGCTGCAATACTGCATTTTAAACACTGCGCCACTCCAGCTCATTCAATGCACGATCATCATCTTCTCTCTGTATATATTTGTATACAAAGAAAATGCTTTATGATCTCCATTATAAGGATTTTCATATATTTGCTGAAAACATGTGAAACCTATCCCAACAAGTCCCATGTCAAGCCAATTGATGAGAAAATCCTCTCAAGATTACACAACACTTAGCAATGTTTCATATGTATACATGTAGTAATGTAAATGCCTATCTACTTACCATGACACAGATGATTAAGGATCTCCATAGACATCTATCTACTTATGGAAAAGAACATTGAACATTGAGTCAATTGAATCAAACCTAAACCAACAGTAGAAGAAATGAAAAGGTGCATTTGTGTTAATTGGATACAGACGCTTCCTTTGACACACCAGCCTTGGTTGCTAGAACCCATGCCTCACAAACACACAAACATACTGTTCTCCTTCTCTCCTACTCCACATCCAGCAAATATAAAAGCTTAAAGCTTTTGTAAAGCAGTACATTTTCTTACTCTCCCTTTCATTCTCCAGTTCAATTGACATTCTTATAGTTTGTACAGTTAAGATGCCTCAGCATGAGATGATAGTTTTAATATTTACTTTACCCAATCTCCTTCATTGGAAAGAAAATTCTGGGTTGCATTGATCAAATCCCTATTTTTAAAGCAGGGAATTATTGGATCCCCACAGAAAGCAATGAACAGCAATTTTAAAGAATCCAACACTGTTATTATTTTGCTGTGCTTCTACTAGCATTTTTTTTAAAAAAATGAAGTGGGTGGGAATATTACCATAAAGTTTAAATGGATAGCTAAGAAATTCTTATAACACATTCTGCTGTGCCAGGGAAATGAACCATAAAGTCAGAATATATGCTAGTCTTAAGCTCTTCTCCACAATTAAAAATAACTTAGAATGACTATTGGGTGCACTGACCTACAGGGATCACACAGAAATCATGCCTGAAACACAGTTTACTGTAGATAATGGATGTGCCTCTTTTGGTATTCCAGGACAGGTGATTTATTAAATATATACATAAATAAATACATATTTAACTGATGTGGTTAGTGATAAAGCAAGAGTTTATCTAGAATGCAAATATTGTAACATACAAGATTGAAATATATCAGATCAGACCATACAACCATAAAGACCAATATAGGTTGAAGCCAACTTTGTGGCAACTTTGTGGCATCATGGAATCCTTTCCCTATGCATATGATTACTTGCAGAGCTATTTGCTATGCAATCCCAGGATGAAAAAAAGCTAATTTTTTGAATGCTGTTATTAAATGGACAATTTAGATAAGATAGTGACCTGCAGTTGGGCTTCCTCATTAGTTCATCAAGGCATCCTGTCTTCTGCTGTATTTGGACCCAGCTTGGGAAATCTGGAAGTAGCTGCCATGCTATTTTCTCAGGGCAGTTTACAGGAATGCTCTATTGCAGTAGACGGCCCTAGACTTCATTCTATTTGCTAGACATGAAGTGATGTCTGTTATTCTGTTCTAAGGCAAATTCTTGCCTAACTTTCCATATGTATCTCTTCTTAAGTTATTGTTCTGTGAACACAGATATCCTGGTGAATGAATTATTGGAACATAGAACCAGAAGATCGTCTGGAAAGCCACTGGTCTGCTTTCAAAATCTTAAATAAGTCTTTCCTAATGATTCTGTGAACTGGAAATGTCCATGATTAAAAGAGAGACCTTTTGCATTCCCCCAAAGTATGGTCTACTGAGCTGTGAAAATTATGTAAAAAGATGCCCTCTAGACATATTTGTCCACAACTTCCATAATTCCTAGTGAAGACAGCAAAAAATATCTACAGGCAAAAGGCAAAATGTGGAGATCTTTTCTGGAGACAAATTCCCTTGTCCTGATCCCTTGTCATTTTCCCTCCCCTTCTTTCTCTACTTAAACTGCAAAGAAACATTTAAGTGAGTCTTTGCACACTTGTATCTACATTGCTTAAGAAATCTATTGATTAAATCATTTGCAGTTGACTTTAAAAAAACCCTGTATTAAATATATTTCAGTCAGAAACATTTCAGTTTTCGAGTCTGCATTAATAACATCAATATATTTCCATGTTTAAGACTGCAAAGGGGAAATAGTATTCATGTATAAAAGGTCTTCAATTCTTTAACATTTATTTTTTCTTTAGATCTCCTTTCACCTGGTTTGGTTGAAATATACTAATTTATACTGAATGAAATCACACACGAGAACTTTTTGTTCATCTGAGCAGACTGATATCTCATTAAATGTTCTCAAAGCCAGTTTGTGGGCTTCACCTACAATTTTTCTTTGATACCATCGTGCTTTTGCTACTACTTAAATTATTTGCTAGGGGCTGACACAATATTAAATTTGGCTTCTTCACTACTGGCCAATAGGTAGCAAAATAGTTTTTCTGAGTGCCAGAATCCTCCAGAAAGCAATTTTGCAATCTAGGGGGGGAAAAATGGTTTGCCACCCACTCTAGCTTCTACAAAGACAAGGGTGGCTCATGATGAAGTGGAGTGAATGTGAATAAAGGAAAAGCTTGGTGAGCACATTGCCTCAATCCCAAAAAACAAACAGACCAAGAACATTACAACTAAAGGAGAGGAAAACCCCCTAAGGGCATTGAAAAATAGTTCCATAAAAAGCAAACCTAGCACTGTTGTCAGGAGAAAAATAATGCAAAATTAATATGGAGACAATGGCTGGGTGAGGTCTGTTCAGCTTCGTAAAGAAAACAGAAACTTCGCCTTCTGTCAAAAATGACCAGAAAACAATGGAAGAGGTCAGATGGTCTCCCTCACCCCCACCCCATCTTTGCAGTATTTATCCATCCAATGCTGTCCTTCACCTCAGAGGTTTCAAGCTTATCATCTGTTTTGCGGGCATAGGATTATAAACAGCCAGCCCCTTTTCTTAACTGTGCAATGGTTTCTGCCCTTTCTTTCTCTTTTAGAACTTCAAAATAGGGATTTTAGATTTTTGGAATATAGTGTACCTATGGAGTTTAACTGGTCAATTTTCCTGGGAGCTTGATGGCCTGCAGATAAGTGATAGATGTCCCCAGGGCTTTTTTCCCTCATAGAATGCTCAGAACGGAGTTCCGGCACCTTTTTTGGATGGAACCTTGTAGGGTAGGTAAGGTGGGTTGTATGACATGTGTGAGTTCCGGCACCTTTTTCTTTTACAAAAAAAGCACTGGATGTCCCCAAATATTCTTCATACAGCAAGTGAAAACACAGCACCTGAATGTATGGGCACCTTAAGGAAGTCGGGAAGCAAAAGCTAAAATGGAAACCATGGCTTAAGTATGAACCTGGGACATGAAAGGTATTCTGATCTTGTAACATACTTTTTTATTATTACTTTAAACCACCTAGAGTCACTTACAGTAGGTGAGCTAGGTGGTGTACAAATGGGATAACATTTTAAAAATTCACATCATTTTTTGTGATCATCTATACCAGTGCCAGAGTGAAACCGAGGCTTATTCAGACATGCTGAATGTGCTTAGTTGAATTGGAGCTCTTTGGATGAATGTATCAACTATGAAGCTGAGATCAGTCACTTGTGAAATCTATTTATGCCCACAGGGAACAAGCATGTGTTTGACTGTCCAGCGTGCCCATGCTTGACTGCAGAAAGGTCTTTGTGCTACAGAAGCAAGCAAATGACCCTTCTGATGTACGAAATGTTACAGGAATGATTAGGGCTATTTTTACCAACTCTGCCAATTCGGGCTGCGAATTTTCTCCCTCCAGTGCATACCCTACACTAGAAGTACTAACAGCTGTCTGTTGCTCAGTAACAGTTCAAGATACAGCCCTTGAGTCAACCGCAACCTAGGATTACTCTTCTGCTTTCTTTCTGGAAACCACTCAATCAATAGATAGATGGATAGATTTTTCTTAAACTGCAAATTGCTCAGTTTTGGCTGAACTAGATCAGGTCATCAGTTTGTTGAGGAGAAGCAGACTGAGCAGACAGACAGTGGCAGTAGAGAGGCAGAAAAGATACCTGCTCAAGTCCCTCACCTCTTCCCCCTCTATAGTGCCCCCTGGTGGGGAGGCTGGTTCTAACTATACCTTGATAGGATTGAGAATTCTGTGTACTCAGTATTTTGAGCCACAGTAGATACTTTTCTTTCTTGTAATCAGAGCTTCCCTACTTATCACAGGCGTGTGAAGACACCAATTGATTTGGCAGCCCAGCCCAGAGGATTCCATGGAGTCCAAAAGGACAAATGTATCTTATGTAAAACAATAAGAATTCCATCCACATATATAATTCATTAATACAAGAGCTGATTAAGAGTGCTTTTCAACCCATGGAACAAATACCACTGGTGGTACTTTGGCATCTCTCGGGTGGTACTCGTGAGAAGGGTTGAAAAGCACCGTTAAAAAAAAAGTATTAAAAAAAGTGTAAAAGTGTAGTGGGGGAATGAGTTGAACTGGTGGCAGCATCACACAGGCCTGTGGGAGAGTCAGCTGGAGCTGCAATGTTGCCAAGGCTCTGCTAAGCACTCAGGATTGGCGCAGGGCTCAAGCTGATTGGCGCTTCCAGGAACAGCGTGCAGCTCTGGGGAGAGGAGTCTGCTGGAGCTGCACCAAAGAGAAAAGGAGAAGGGGAGAGACGAGAGAGGAGAGGATATAAAAGGAGGAGGCTTTGGCAGGAAAGGAAGAGGAAAGACAACGGGGAAAGAGAAAGGGACAGAGAAAGAGAGACGGAAAGAGGAGAGACAACCTTTCAGACAACTACGAGAGAAGGGGATTGGGTGTACAGATAGTCCTCAACCTACAACCACAATTCAGCCCAAAATTTATGTTGCTAAGTGAACAATTAGTTAAATGAGTTTTGTCCCATTTTATGACTTTTCTTGCCACATTTGTTAAGTGAATCACTGCCGTTGTTAAATTAGTAACACAGTTCTTAAGTGAATCTAGTTTCCCCATTGACTTTGCTTGTCTGAAGGTTGCAAAAGGGGATCACGTGGCCCCAAAACATTGCGACCAACATAAATATGAATCAGATGCAAAGCATCCAAATGTAAATCACGTGACCCTGAGGATGCTGCAATGGTCATAAGTGTGAAAAATGGCTATAACTCACTTTTTTCAGTGCTGTTGTAACTTCAGTCACTAAGCGAACTGTTGTAAGTCAAGGACTACCTGTACTTTATCACTTTTTTCCTTTCTTTTTGGTCATTAAGTTTTTGACACCCTGCTAGGCGACTGGTGGTACTCAGATATTGCCATATCTTAAAAGTGGTACAATCGGTGAAAAGGTTGAAAAGCCCTGATCTAAAAGACATTACATATATTTAGCAGGACACCACTAGATGCAACCTCCAAGTTCAGAAGACTTGTACCTCAGTCTATACACTCTGTGGTAATAAATATGCTTCTTTATGTATGCTTATATTCACAAATATTTAATCAATTTTAGAGAGGTAGAATTTAAAATGGATGGTATAGAATTTTCAGCAGAATCTTATGATTTGACTTTCATTCATTTGTGGTAATGATAGCTCACAAATCCTCAATAATATGTACATCTATCCATTTCTGGCAGTTATTTTTTTCCCCATTTCCCACTTGTTTAACTTACAGTTCACATGAAATCTAGTATTTTCTTCTTTTGCACTACTTTAGAAACAATAACTTTAGCTTTTGTTTATGGCATTAAACATTTTGGAATAATTATATTAAGGCTTCTAGAAGCATTCATGGAGGAACCTGTAAATCTTATACAGCTGACTTCTGTGGATATAAAACTAGGATTTCCAGTATAAGATGTCTGCTTTATTGGTCCTGATCTGAAATCAAAGGTATGTACCCTGAAAAATGAAAATTCACTGAATCTAAGCATGAACCTGGTGCTTTTGTTTAATTAGAATGAGGTAACATTTCCCCATTAAACCATTAAGCTTTTTTTATGAATGTATGAAAGCATTTGTTGGTCCATATTCCCACCACAAGGAATAAAAGACACTGATTCTTGATTAGAATTACAGAATTATTCTTCAAGGACTTGGTAACTCTTCATTTTCTACTAGATAATCTTTCTTTGCATAATTGGCCCCCCTAATTAACCTCCATATTCCAAGATAGGCATTCTTTAGTGAGTTTCTGTTAAGTTCTTCAGTACTACCATCTATTGGAACAACAGTAGCATTTCCTTCTTCTCCAGCGCTGCCCATCTCTTCTGTGCTATGCTGTTTCTTTTCATCTGCTGACTCCTCTATTATTGGATCTCCAGATACTGCCTCCTTGGGCATCTCCTCCATTGAAAAGGGTGGTTGGCCTCCATCATAGTCTTTCTTCTCTTCTTCTCTAAGTTCCTCTTCCAGATCTTCATAATTACTCTGTTTTCTTGTCTCAATAAACTTGACCACACAATACGTGATGGATCCTACGGTGTTTACCACCACGCCTGCTATAAACAGCTTCGTTGGCTCCACATCATTGAATGCTACCATACCAACCGTGATGGTTGCAATGCTCTTCACAACGCCAACAAAACTAGTGGTAACAGCTGAGTTAATGTACGTGCAGTGAAGGGTTGTGAAATTCATGGCACAGCCCAATAAGACACAGGAAAAAAAGATGAATGTCATGAGGGGATCTTTCCACCCTGGGAATGACCAGATATTGATAGCTTCCACGCTGACAAAGGTGAATAAGATGAGAAAAGGTGTGGCTGAAACTGCAATGGCATACTGGGCTGTCAGAGGCCCGTAGTCACTATCTGCACTCATCTTTTGAATCACAACCAAATATCCTGCATGTACCAACACAGCCAGAACTCCAGTCACATACCCAATGGGATCACCAGTCAGATCACCAGCACCTGCCAATTTTGAAAGAAAGAGAGAGACAATTTACATACCCTTGAAATATACGTTGTCTCTGTTATATGAACTACATCAATAGAAGGCTTTAATGGGCTACATACTGGGGACAAGCATTTTAGGATACATGGATTAAACTGCTATCATCAATTTACTTGGGAGCTGCTTGTAAATAATCATATCTGGCCAATGTTGGGAAAAAAGTTGAACTAGGAAAGTTTTGAACAAATCTGATAAAGAAACACTTACATTCCTGAATTGATTTATGAATGTTTCAGGAAAGGCAGTAAAACTTTCTTTGGTGATTATAGTTCCAAACATTCTTAGTCAACATAGCCACTGCAAAGAGCAGTGATAATGGAAATGTTTGTTGAAAAGATCTATAGGATAACAAAACCATCTAATCTAATTCTACTTACTGACAACCATTCATCAAGTTTATCTACGATAACCTGAAATAAGATATAGCATGAATAAAGAGAATCCAAAATGAACAACTCTCTTGCACACCTGTCAGCACTGGACTGGTTCAAATTCAAAAATGAATAGATGAGCACCATCATCAATTATAGAAACCAGATTTTGAACCTGAGTCCATTCTTAGACAGATAATTTAATCTTGCAGAGCTAATAATAATTAGGATTTATTTTGAGTGGTAAACTATGTATGGTTTAAGAATGTTAGATCGAGGCACAGCAGTGACTGCCTGGATTAGGGTTAGTATTGTGGGTATTATTATTATTTTTGCATTTTACCTTAGTAGCGTGCCTGGCTGAGGAATTCTGGGAGTTGAAGTCCACAAGTCATAAAAGGGCCATATTTGAAGAACCATGCCTTAGTCCAACTTTTGGGGATAATACCCTTAAAGCATTGTTGGAAGCCCAGAATCAGGCAAAGCTTATCTGTACAAATTTCACAAGTATTGCTTAAGATTATCTTTAATTAATTTTACTGTTCCAATGATTTGCAGGAAAATTCAACATAGGAGTTTCTGCATAATGAGGATTATTTTTTCTCTCTCATTTAATGAGTGTGGTGTTATCCAATGGAAGAAAATACTGAGAAATTCAGGTCAGATAAAGGGGAGAATTTCATCAACTTTCCAAAGTTAAACTACAATAAGATGCAAAGATGATCCTCTCTCTTTTGGGGGGGATTAGTCAAATTTAAGACATACAATTTTCTCTGTTGTTCTCAGTCAATAATAACAATAATAATTCAAATCCGAAACTAATCAGACACCATTGCTTTAATGTTCAATATTAAAAACAATGGAAAAATTCAGGAAGAGGGAGTGATGTTTTTAAAAAGCTGCTTAAAATCAATCAAAAATAACTATAGAATAACTAAGATAGCTTTAGTCATAATTACTATAAAGTGCTTTTCGTATCAGAGGCAGCATTTCTGAATACCAGCTGCTAAGAAATAACAAGAGGGGACTATTGGCCACATGTCCTATTTGAGATGGCCCCAGAAGCAGCTGGTTGGCTACTATGGAAACAGAATTGTGGACCAGATTGGCTCTTCGATCTGATCCAACATGGCTATTATGTTCCTATGCCTGTAATTAAGAATTAAAGCATAGGAGTGAGCAGAATTTTCTTGAAGTGGCAAGGTTCCACTCTCTTCATTTGGTCGAATTATCGAACTAGAGAGACAGAATCAAAGTTAGAGGCGAAATCAGGACATTTTTGCTATTGCTGTATAGAAAAAATATATATAAAAAGACAGCATGGATAATCTCAGTAATACAAAGAGATGTTCACAATTGTATCTAGAGAGCTATTTCAAATAGTTCTCATTGATGGATATTTCTATGGAAGCATAGCAGTATATCCGTAGATAACACATCCAAAAAATATAAAATAAAAATCCCTAAGCATAAAAAGAGCTTCAAAAATAAAAATAATCTCTTTTGTCTCTTTCCTTTTCTTATTTTTTTAAAAAATACAAATAAATTAAAATAACATTCTTTTAGAACAGTTGTGAAAACAATGCCACTGAGAGCATGTAGACTCGATCTTAATATTTACAAAGACCTTGTGTCATAGAAACTTATGTGAAAATGTAGTTGTTCACTATTGTTACTTCAGAATGTAGTCAGATCTTTTTACAGGGTGCGTGTATAGTTGGTTGTTAATGATCAACTTTTCACAATTTTCTGGGCAAAGCAGAAATCTTGTTTCCCCAGTAGAAAATAAATATGAACCCTCTTTTAATAATGATAATAATCACAAGAGGATGTCACTTAGAACTGCATGAACATTTTATTCATTTATATTCAACTCATTTTTTATATCTACCTGAAAGCAATGGGCCATCAACACAAGATTTTAACATTGCTCACCCCCACACTACACAAAAGCACACCAGAAACTCTGGTAACCCAATTACTAGAAGATGCAGTCAAGCTATTCTCCAAAGCGCCCAAAGGCAGGACAAGAAGCAATGGATGGAAAATAACCAAGGAGAGAAGCAACCTAGAACTAAGGAGAAACTTCCTGACAGTTAGAACAATTAATCAGTGAAACAACCTGCCTCCAGAAGCTGTGAATGCTCCAATACTGGAAGTTTTTAAGAAGAGACTGGCCAGCCATTTGTCTGAAATGGTATAAGGTTTCCTGCCTGAGCAAGGGGTTGGACTAGATGTCCCTTCCAACTCTATTATTATTATTATTATTATTATTATTATTATTATTATTATTATTATTATTATTTGAAGGGACGCGGTGGCTCAGTGGGTTAGGACGCTGAGCTTGTCGATCGGAAGGTCGGCAGTTTGGCGGGTCGAATCCCGAGTGCCGCGTAGCAGAGTGAGTGCCTGTTACTCGTCCCAGCTTCTGCCAACCTAGCAGTTCGAAAGCACGTAAAAATGCAAGTAGAAAAATAGGGACCACTCTGGTGGGAAGGTAACAGCATTCCGTGCGCCTTTGGCGTCTAGTCATGCCAGCCACATGACCACGGAGACGTCCTCGGACAAGTGCTGGCTCTTCGGCTTTGAAACGGAGATGAGCACCGGCCCCTAGAGTCGGAAACGACTAGCACGCATGTGCGGGGGAACCTTTACCTTTACTTATTATTATTCGCACAGTCAGCCAGATGTTCAGACTGGATTTGGCATTTTGTCTATGTATCGAGTCCTTACCAAGGACCTGGGATAGGCAGATGTGGATGTTTGATGGTATTACAGATATCATCGCAGGATGGAAGCAGTTCCTAGTAAGGCGGCCTTTTGCAATTGACTAATGGCAAATTTGTCAATGCCAATGGTGTTCAAGTGGTGCTCCAGTTGTTTTGGGATTGCACCCAAGGCGCCTATTACTATTGGTACTACCCTTTTTTGCCTTTGCCACAGTCTTTCTATTTCTACTGTATTTGTAGGTCTTTGTATTTTGTTATCTTCTCCAATTCTTTCTCGTCTATTGTGCTGTCTCCAGGCACTGCCACGTCCACTATCCAGACTTTTTTTGTCTTTCTTATCGACAATTGTTAAGTCCAGGGTGTTATGTTGCAGGTGCTTGTCTGTTTGAATTCTGAAGTCCCAGAGTAGTTTAATTTTATCATTTTCTATGACTTTCTTACAGGCAAATGATATTTCTTGCAGATCTTCCAATGCACCATTGCTGCTACTTTGTCATGCCACTGATGATGATGATGATGATGATTATCATTATCATCATTATTATTTCCTTCCTCCCTGCCCCCCTTCTATTAAGGTGACAATAATAGACTTTAATTATAGATTATAGAAGCAATGGGACTGCCCAGGAGACCCATGATGCAGCTTTTCACAAGAGTTTCTTTGCATCCTTGGCAAGAGCTTGTATGTGACAGAAGAAGTTAGGCAGCTAACAGGAGACTGAAAAGGGGAAAAAGCAGAATTGGGGGAAAAAACAGCTGGACCACTTCAAGTATCAGCTCTTCTGTACAAAAATAGCATCCATGAAGGATAAGAATCACCATAATCCATAACTGCTACTATTATGTGTGGGGAATATGGAAAAGTATATTTTGTTATGAATTAAAAGTTGTCATACCCACCTGTATACATTTTTGTTTGTTGATAAAGATACCTGTTAGTGCACAGGAAAAAAACATGAAACTGCTTCAGCCTTCATAAGCTGAAGGGTAAAGGAGCATTTATCATGGGAGAAAAAGCACGTGAGAAGCCCATAAACTTTAACCATTGGAAGACAGAGGAAGTGTGCTGTGAACTGGGGTGGAATCAAAGACAGAAAGTAGCACAGGCAAACTAAGGTTAGAAATGGACAACTTCACACAGTGCATTATTGCATTTTTAGCCAGGGTACATTTAAGGCTACAGAAGGAGGGAAGGCACTTTACCTTTAGGTTGGTGCACACAGCTGTTTATAGTAAGCATCCATATTTGCCAGGAGCCAGTAACTGAATTGCCTGAATACCTGCCCCATGCATTTGGTTCCTGACACATAGATTTGTGCCTTCTAATGTGTAGTGCAATGCTTAGGAAGCGGCAAGTACCAGAAGACCTGAAGTCTTGCCAGCAGAATAGGGGGGGGGGGAAGGCAAAAAGAAGACTCTGTTAATTGTATGTAGCCTGGGAGAAGACATGATGGGGGAAAGCAAAGGTTAGGACTTCGGTGGTTTGCTTTTCACATCCCAAAGTAGTAGTCAAAGCCTTAGAATGTGTAGAACGGAGGCTGTAAGGTGTGTGTGGGTGTATGTGGGGGGGAGGGGGAGGGGTGGAATTAGGTGAGAAAAAGGACTAAAACACGTAGAGTGTAAAGAGCACCTATCCTGACAGGACTGGGAGAGAATTGAAAACAACATACAAGAAAGGACATCAGGATGCAAAGATGGGAACTATGAGAAGACAGACTGGAAAAAAAATAACGGGATGGGGAAAGAAGAGTATTTGTTGTTGAGCACAACTACTACGTGGTGGTAGGTCTAGAGTCCCGTAGGAGCATAATAATAATAATAATAATAATAATAATAATAATAATAATAATAATAATAATAATAATAATAATAATAATAATAATAATAAACCAAGGAAACCTGGAAGGAGCAGGACATGGGAGCAGGTGGGAGCAGGGGAAGGGCAAAGCAAATGAAGATCCAAGAGGGAATTGGGCGGGGGTGGGGGGTGCTAGGTGGAGCTGAGAGAGATGAGATGGAAGGTGAGGTGTGTGCATGCCAAGGTTTGTGTGTGTGTGTGTGGGGGGGAAGCAAGTATGAAAAGAACGACAGGAAGGGGGATTATGGAGGGGCAACGGTGAGGGGAAGGAGGCAGGGCAGAAGGGGACTGAGCAGGCATTGCGAGATTCCGGGTGCAAGGAGGAGCCGCCTGGAGCCTCTTGCTGTGGCCCGCACTCACCTGCCAGAGCAGCCCCGCAGGTGGTGATCAGGACGGCCACCGACACCCCGAGGGAGGGGACGCCGTTCTTGAGCACCAGGACGCCGATGAGGAGGGTGACGAGGGGCAGGCAGCGCTTGAAGACCACATACATGGGCAGGCTGAGTCCGCGCAGGGACCAGAGGGTGAGGCTGGACTGCAGGGTGGAGAGGAGCGTGGCCCCCGCGAAGGCGCGTCCCAGGCTGAAGCTGAAGGGCGGCATCTCCAGGGCGCCCCGCCGCCGCAGCACCTCCAGACTGAGCGCCGCCGTGGAGCTGGTCAGGCACTGCAGCACCGTCAGGAAGATGAAGTGGTAGCGGTTGAGGAGAAACTTCAGCAGGATGTTGAGCGAGCCGGAGAAAACCCCGTGCGCCACCGCCACGGAGATGCCCAACGCGCGGCCCCGGCACAGCTGCATGCTGCCCACCCAGCGGCTCCTTGCCGTCGGCGCCTTGCTCCCGCCTCTGCCGGCCACGGGAAGGAGCCTCGGTCCTCTCCTGGCTGGCAGCCGCCGGGCTGCCAGGGGGCTCCCCGCCTAAGCAGCGGCCGGAAAGAAGCGAGAGACAACTTTGCCGGCCACCCCGAGCGCCGCGCGTGTCGGCGGCGGAGAGGCAGCAGCGGAAGGGGGACGCTCGGTGATCAATCGTGGTGGGCGGCGGGGGGGGGAAGGGGGGGGCCAGGATCCTCTGGGAAATGTCTCCGCAGCTTCGGCCACCGGCAGCCTACCAGCTCCCCCAGCTGCTGTTGCTGACGCAGAGGGGGGGCTGGGTGCCCCGGCGCTTCCCATTACCTTAATGAAATGGGGACAATGGGAAGAGCGTTATTGGCCACGTTTCCCACTTGACCCGCTGAGCTTGTTCTGGCTATTATGAATCACGGATCTTGCTTTGTTCCTGGAAGAAAAAAGCAAGGAGAGGAGGAGGAGTGGAGCTGGATTAAAAGGTCTGAGGGTGGGGGGGTGACCTCTTCTCTCCACGTGTTAAGATTTTGGGGTGGGTGGGTGGGTTGGTTGGTTTTAATGCACAAAACTCGTCGGTTGCTTTGCCGGTCTCGTCGGAACAAAGCCACTCACCCGCGTTTCGCCCTCCCTCGCAGGAACGCGCGCACGTGCGAACGGTTGCGAACAAAGCGAAAACCGACGCTGGGAAACCCGGTTCAGAGCTGATGCTTTCCCGCGCACAATTTGCTAATGGAATCGCCAACCGTCCTTATTAAATGAATTAGGGTTAGTGTTTTCCTATACGGAAATGCAAATATTGATCCAGCCGAGTCTGGCCGGTTTTCTGCAAGCTAAAAGAAACAGGTGCTTCGAAAGTAGCGGGGAGAGTTAACCCTTGCAGGGGAAGTAACCGGATTAGGCTCGGGCCAAGCACGACCAAGGAAGCTACCCGAAGCGCGCGAGAAGGAAATCTTAACGGTGCTTTTATGCATGCAGGATATTCTCCTCCCCACCCCCCTCTCTGTTTCCAAATTACTCTTCGAAATAACTTCCCACTTAAAAGTGGGGAAGGAAGGAAAGGAACAGGCGAAAAGGGAAGAAACGGCTGCGAAGGGAGTGAGCGAGCAAAGATTAGTTGCTCTGAAGTGATGGGAAACGACCGTATTCCAATAGTAAAAAAGAAGCGAATCAGAAAGGCGCGCTCCGGAGTCAGATATAACTTACAAGGCTAGAAATAGCCTTCTTCAGCAGCCATACAGGGAATTGTCGCCCGCGACATCTAGAAGGTTGGGAAAGGTTGGCCAAGCCACATGGAGCACCCCAAGCCCCATCCCCAATGAAATGGAGACACAGTTCTACCAGCCGCCTAAGAGATGGCTTGGGACACGGACCCGCTGCCTTGACCAAGGGGCCCAGCCAAAGCTGGCCAAAGCTAGCTCTTCTGGAAGGAGGAGCTCGCGGGCCGACGTGGAATGGATCTAGAAGCCGAATGCGTGGCTACCGGCTTAGACGGTGAAGCTCTTCCTCGGGGCTTCAAAAGAAATCCTGCGCTTTTGCAACGTGTCTATCTGTTGCGAGCGCAATTCCTCGCCAACTATCTGGAGCCCGGGGAGACCTTTCTCGTGGGCAACGCGCTGACCTGATCTTTTCCCGTTTCCCGGGGTATTGCGCAGGGGGTTGGCTGCCCAAGCAGATCAGGAGATGATCAAAGGTTAGTCTGGCGAGCGTAGCCTTGTGCTTCCAGCAGCCCAACTTGTGCTGCCTTGCGGGGAAGCTCGCAATTGAATTAGGCATGTGGCAACAGTCCCTTCTTCTTGCCTACAACTGGTCTTGGGAGGGCTACCGAGGCCGTCTCTGATTGAACTAGAGGCCTTCGTCATGAACAGAGGAGCTCTTCTTTCACATCCTCACATCCTGTTGTTCTTTGACAGCAAGGGCAGAGGTCCAGTCACCTCCAAAGATGTTAAAATCAGGGAGACAGCCGATCAAAACAGCAGTCTTGAGGAAGACTCAGTACAGATTTAATGGTGAAAGGACTTTTGGACACCAGCAGTGGGCTGGGCAAAGTCCAAAATGCTGTTCTATTCTGAGACCCATTTTCCCACCCCCTTTTGACATTCTCTGGTCTGTTTTGTGCTGCCTCACAATGCCTCCTCGGCAGCAGGCAGGAGTAGGTCTCTCTTGCTAAAGCTCTTGAATTGCTTTCTTGCAGAGAGCATTAGGCAAGGTATTGGTTTTGCACATCCCTGCCCAGGAGATGGACAGGTGTAAGGACAGTGGGAAGAGCCAGAGATAGAATTCAGGCAGACTCAGACAGGATATTACACATAGGTAAAGGTAAAGGTTCCCTCGCACATGCGTGCTAGTCGTTTCCGACTCTAGGGGCCGGTGCTCATCTCCGTTTCAAAGCCGAAGAGCCAATGCTTGTCCGAGGATGACTCCGTGGTCATTTGGCTGGCAGAACTAGATGCCAAAGGTGCATGGAACGCTGTTACCTTCCCACTGTAGTGGTCCCTATTTTTCTACTTGCATTTTTATGTGCTTTCGAACTGCTAGGTTGGCAGAAGCTGGGACGAGTAACAGGCGCTCACTCTGCTACCCGCCAAACTGCCGACCTTCTGATCGACAAGCTCAGCGTCCTAACCCACTGAGCCACCACTTCCCTTATATTACACATACAGACACACAAAACATATCTCTTTCTACAATAAAATTAGAAACAGTTGAAGAATCAAGCTGCATTTCGTTCTGGTGGTGCAGAGGCTACATTTAACACCTAAAATGTGAAACTATATGGACTATTCCTTCCCCCCACCCCAGATGATTAGTCCATTTTACTTATTTGCCTATTCAAGAATTTGTGGGGAATAGGTGTGGAGAATAGAATGACAGTGGAAGGAAGGGGAAAAAGTTTGTGTTCATCAAGATCAGTGTTTCTCAAACACAGCAACCTTAGGATGTGTGGACTTCAACTCCCAGAATTCCTCAGCTAGCATGCTGGCTGGGAAATCCTGGGTGTCGAAGTCCACATATCTTAAAAAGTTGCTGAGGCTGAAGAAACTCTGATCTAAATTAACACAGGTGACAATCTAAAGGAGAACCCATAAAAGAATACAGCTCCCATAGGTACCAATATATTTTGTACAACCAACCAATTTTCATGCTGTACATGATTTTCAAAGACTTTTTTTTAACAAATAAAAGATACAACTCGATGTTTAATAATGCTGCTTGGCTATCATATCCTGGAGACATTCTTAGAAAAACGGCAAGAGAGTGTTTGTTTTGCACGGTGCTTGTGTGTCCAAAGGATGGTTGGTGATAGAGAGCAGCCTAAGGTTCTATATAGCTTGCTTTTTTTATTTTTCGTTTTGTTTTTATCCCGCCTTTAATATATATATATTTTTACAAAAAAAACTTTGGGTGGTGTGAGTTTACCTATCACTCCTTCTTCTTCCTCCTATTTTCTCCACAACAATCCTGTGAGGTGGGTTGGGCTAAGAGAGGATAACTGGCCCGAGTTCATCCAGTTGGCTTTCATGCCTAAGTATCCTGGTTTCTAGCCTGCTCTGTACCTGCTGCCCTCAGATGAGGCACCAGGATACTGTCTCATTGCCAACCCTGTTTCTTACCTTTGCATAGTTTGGCTGACTGTCTGCATTGACCCAGACTCTGTCTCAGCAGCCAAGAAATGCATAGCAGGAGAGCAGGATAATGGCCTAATTTCAATTAGAAGGTACAGCAGAGCTTCTGCAAAAAGGTGGCTCCAAGGGCAGAAGTAAAATGTCACAAACTAGCATTTTCCCAAACCATGGACTATAGTCCACTAGCACTCTTTGTAACACAGCAAAGCAATTCAGTGTGTGCCTATAGCAATTACACGTTCCAAGCTGAGAAGCCTTGGATAGAATCCATAGGGATTTGACAATGGTAATTTATCCTAAGATCTAGAACGTCATTTCTTGTCATTGCTGTTTGCTTCAATTGCCCTTTTAAGTTTATTAGCCAAATAAATAAATACATTAAAATTATATGGCCTCAACTTGCTCAAGTTGTGTTTTAATCCCATTTTTCCTCCCATAGAATTGTGCTGAAGGATCCTGATGTGTTTACTGGATTTTTAAACTCAAATTGTTTTTCACTGTTTTATCTTAAATGAATTTCTAAATCTTATTAGCTTTACCTTTCATTCTGGTGGTGCAGAGGCTACATTTAACACTTAAAATGTGAAACTATATGGACTATTTTTTTTAACAAATAACAAATAATTTTTTAACAAAGCTTTACCTTTCGGTGGGGGGGGGATTATTTGCTTCCATTTATTTTGCTTAGTTTGAGAGAAATACCTAAAGCATTTTCTGGATATCATGTTTATGTCAGACTTTATAGTAATGCTGCAAATTACGAAATGGAGGCATATACAGCAGAAAGAAGATAACAGCTTGAACGAAAACAGGACCCTATGATGCCAGCAAAATTGTTGCTATTAAAATGCATTAAGGAGCCAAATGAAAGGTCTGCTAATCTTTTTTTTTCTTCTTCTTCTGAAATCTCAATTTTATGGTGATCTTGAAGAAAGAAAATTAAACATAAGAGGGCATGGTGGTCAAAAAAGCCTAGTGTATATTCCTCCACTACTTTAGAACTGATTCAATAAAAGTCATATATGCATTAAAGATCTTTATTGGGGCGGTAAGAAAAGATCCTTCTTTTAAAGCAACACTGACAAAATGTGGGACAAGGATTGCCATTGTCAATCAGTCAATCATTTATAATGGCCACAGACCATTATAGATTGCCAGTCATTTCCCACCATTGTTCCTTTGCAATTCTTTTTTCCTCCCTCTCATTCTTAAGAGTTAGACCTGCAACAGCCTATTACAGTCTAGTGATTCTAATCAATCAGCCTGCCAGCCTTGCCCTTTTACAGAGGGGCCCAATTTTATCATCTCTCCAACCTGCATTCTATGCTACTCAGATGGGGGGTGGGTGGGGGGGTTGTTTGTTTTTTTCTTTTTGGATTTCCCTCTCCCTTCTTCCTGCGACCCACAGGTCAGAAATAGAAAAAAAATTTCTGGGCAAATAATTTGCATTCCTAAGAGAAAAAGAACACCTGCATTAAAGACTTTTTTTTACTATCAGATAACAGAAGAGAGGATGGATGGATGCAACACTTCCCCAGGCTTGACTCATTTCATTTTCAAAATAGCCCTCTACCGAATAGATATGCAGAGGTAAAAAAAAAATCAAATCTACCCATAAAAAGGCATAAAGAAAATTCAGGGAGGAGGTTTTTGTCAGCACTACATCTTTCAGCACATACAGTATAAAGCTATCGACATACCAGCGGTTCTCCCTCTTTCGTTCCTTCCCTGAATGAAGTCATTTTAGTGAATGCTGCTTTGGTTATGAAAGATGTTGGATCGTGTGTGAAATAGGTGGAACATCTTTGTATTATTATTTTTTTTCCCACAAAGCAAGGGGCTTTTACAGTGATTTCTATACCCAAGTCATTTCAATGTACCTTAAAAGTAGAGCTGAGGATGGTGAATTTTCTGTGAAAATTAATAATAATTTTTAAAAAAGCAACTAGCTAACAGAAAGAATTAGAGGGAATTTAGAGCTTGATATTACAACTTGTAAGCACTGCTGAGATTTCACTAAATGCACAAGCGTCAGTTTAGATTGCCACATAATGACTAAGCTTAAACTAAAAAAAGGGGGGGGCGAGTGGGGAAGAGAATCATATAACTCTCTTGAGCTCTCTGGAGGAAAGTCAGGAAATACACATTCTAAATGTACTTTCTTGGTTGCCTGCCTGAGTGGTGATCCTATAATAACTGGATGGCAGCAGCAGGTTAGGGAAATGATAGGATCAGCAGGCAGTAACATCCTGGAAGAAATCAAGTCAACATGGCCATTAAGTCTTACCAACAAATTGTTGAGCAAATATATTCTAGTGCACTACGAACCAACATTAATCCCCTGAAGGGAGCTTGAAATATGGAATTAACTGGATCGTGGATTGCTTATTTAGGAGACCGAGATGCTACACCTTTGATCTTATAGATTGTTCAGTGACTGTTCATAATGGTGAAATCTTGTTGTTAGTACTCCAGCCTAAGAGGTAAATGAATTAATCCTCTAGGAACGGTAACTTCAATCTGTGTTCACGATAATTTAAAAAAAAAATCATACTATGATAATAAACATTCAGAATAGTTCCATATAAATCTCAGATTCTCATGGCATGCAGTGAGGAAAATATGAAATGGGATTATAGACTTACAGGGTTGACTTAAAATCTATTTTTGAATGTTACTGAAAGATCTGAAGATACTGCAGTGAAACTTTAAAAGCTGCAGCATTAAAAAAGAAAAAAAGAATGATGCTCGCTTGAGGAATTAAAAGTTGATTTACTGTAACTGGTGCTGGTGAAGTTATGTTGCAAGATGTTTGTAGTATAATTTTTAAAAATTATTTGTTAAACGTGATTAAGTCACTTAGTCTATAGCACGGGTGTCAAACTCGCCGCATCACGTGACGTGTTGCGACGAATACCAACTTGTTTTGCATTGCCAGAGCTGGGGTGGGCGCGGCCTCCTCATGATGCAACTGGCCCACGGGCCGGCAGTTTGACACCCCTGGATAGGGTTTAATCTTGACATTTTTGTTTTTCCAGTAATTTCATTAAATCTATTTTCTCTAATATCTTGTTTATACAATGTCCCTGAGAAAGAGATAAAAGGAAGTGGTATTAATACTGTACTGGAAATAGGTAGTTGTAGTGTATTTTCAAAGTAGTATATTTATTACTTTGAGCATTATAATAGCTACAGGCAATAGTTTTATTTTTCTATGGAATTTCTTGGGTGAAGAAATTTACAAGGGTTTGTGATGCTTCAGTCTCCTGCAGTCTTTTTTAAAACACAAAAGCATTTATTACATAAAATTTATACACAATTTTTAAGAAAATTGTGCCTTTTTAATCCTTACATGCATATTAACTATTTGTAGAATTTTGTTTCTAGAAATACTTATATTTTATCTATCCTTTATGATAATTATAAACAAAATGTGTTGGATGCTTGTGGGTCAAAAAATGAATCAGCTGTTAAACCAAGTCTACAAACAAACTGGTACGGTAATTCTTTTTTTAATCTCGCTCCAAAAACATGAATTATTATTTGAAAACTTATATGTAAACTAAGCCACATCCCTCAATATGATGTGCCACTGGGGCAAAGGAGCATTTCTGAAAGGGTCAAGCAAGTATATATCAAGAATATATAATTTCATCAGGGTCACCTATGATGTGAAGGTCAACATAGTTGCTAAGGGTTGACACCAATTGATGGCAAATAATGAAAACTAAAAGTTGAACAAAGCAAGGAAAGTACAAGTCTCTATAGCAGTTAATATTTGTTGAAATTTGTTCCTAGGGATGAAAGGTTATCAGTTATAATCACTCAGATTTAAAAATGTATATAAGTATTTAAAACAGCAAGCTCTCTCTGTGATCTGCAGAAACTGCGTAACAAGCTACGTCATATGGTGAAAAATCTTGTCCCAGTGTTAAGAGCTCTGAAATAAGGTCTCGCTGATCAATGCTACTATCTGGACAGGCATAGAATCTCAGCTCTACTCAACTCTACTTAATTCTATTCCAGACAAACTGGCTGCCCAGACAATTTCCCGTTAACTTTATTCAAAGTGGCTAATGAGCAGCATAAAAGGTCATTGCAGATAAAACTATGTACAAAATTGATGTTACTGTATACAGTACTGGTGGAGAAAAAAATAGAGTTTGTTAAGGGAAGTCAGAGTTCTGAAAATGTTGTGACTATTCTAACTATTCTAACTAGTAGTCTACTAGTTACAATTGGCACAGATGACAACTCACCAGTAGACTACACATTTGGAATCCTGGACTTTTTCTTCATTTCTGATCAAGGAGATGAAAGCCAATTTTACTCCCACATTTGTATCAATTATATTTTTAATGGACATGGTTGGTGAAATCCAGACTGCATTAATAGGGATGGACACAAATACATTAAAGCTCACTGCCATACCTCACATAAGACTGGATTGAGCTCTAGAGAGCAGCACGTTCTTGTTAGGAGATGTTTGTTGACTTTCTACAACTTAGCATCTTCCAGGTGAGTTTTATTATACTTCCCACTATCTTTGGTAGGCTGGCTGAGGGAAACTGTATTGGTAAGATCCTAACACAACTAGATGATATCAGGTTGTCAGAAGCTGGTCAGTATAAACATTCACTTTTTACATAGTACAAAAAAGAAAAATATGCAATGGATAACTTTTTCAAAATAGTTTTGCTGACTGTTGTAAGACATACTGTGACAATACTTAATCGGTGCTAAGTTTGCTCATTTGACAGATAGCTTTGTGGGGTATTTAAATCATCTGTCATGACTTTTTAAACAGATAACTCTTAGTTTTAATTATTCTCATTAGTAAATATGCACAATGTTTAACAATGTTTAAATGGATTACTTTGTAACAAGTAAATGCTAAACACAGAAAGTAACTATACCATTTGGATAACTGTTTTTTTTTTGTCTTAGGCATTTTGGCCCTTCCTTCTAGTTTTTCTGGATTCTGGCCTTAAGATCCTGTTCATTTTTTCCTTCAGGAGCTGGTAATTTTAGTTCAATCATAGTTTAGTTCAAAATAACAGAATCAAAAAATGTACTAAATTTGGTCAAGAAAATGATTATAGAATTTGTCTTACAAACAAAAAGGAAGATAAAACTCAGATTATACAACCATCAATTATGTAACTACGTCCTATATTATAATACATTATTGCAGAGAAATTCCATAATGAACTCAGTTCAATGCTGATACACTGTTTTATGATAAATTCTACATCTCAACAATGAGAATACTTAAACTGCAATAAAATTTGTATTTTAATTCTTCTAGATATAAGACACAGTTTCTACATTGTACCTAATATTTACAACAGGAATACTGTTGTAAATACTGTTGTAAAAATTCCAGATGTCTTGGAATACAATTTCTACTCTTGACAATGATCATGCTATTTGGACTGTTAAAAGCTAGAGACCAAAACATTTTGAAGTTACTAGGATGCCTGTTCATAATTTACATAATTGTTGTATATTCTGCACGTAGCGTGTAATCATTTTGCTAATTCGGTCCAGGTTCAGTGCAAGATGTTATATGTGTCTGTCCTTAATCACATGTTTGAAACGATGAAGCTCATATTAAAATCTAATATTGTTAGTAAGGCATAATATGGCAGATGCCCAAGAAAAATAAAAATAATTTCTTCTAAATCAGTTCTTTGCAACTGAGAAATCTTTCTATGCAGGAACTACTAATGAAGATGGATAATAGATCTTCACAGTTTCATCCCAAGCGCAGTCAGCCACCTATGGAGAACAAACACAATTTAGGACAAGAAATAATATGTATCAAAAAAATAGTCATGTAATATAATTTGTATATTTGTGCTGGTAATTTTGCCCCTGCAATACTACCAAGTATAAAGCCAACATATACAAATAAACTTTAAAGCATCAATTTTGGGTTAAAAAAATAACAAAATAACATTCTAAATATTTTCATTTCATTTTCATTAATGCCCTTTAAAAATAAAACTAACAATACAAAATCAACTGGTCCAAAACAGGTAAAAAATTTAAGTTTACTTAGGTGAGACATATTGAATACTAAAGAAGATTTTCCAGAAATTGATTTTACTACTTTATAGTACATAGTGATGAAGATTTAATCATTTTTATTAGTATCAGTAAACTTTTAACAATTTGTAAATGTATTTAATAATATTTTAAAATAAATAAAAATAAATGTAAGCTCACAATATATATTAATTTATTCCAAAGTAAATTAAAATTAGTTTCAGGAAAAAAATACTGCTTAAAAAGAGCACAATGCACATTAAATCTGGTAGTGCAATTAAGCTTCTGTAGCAAAGCATCAGAATATAATAACAGCATAAAAAGACATAGATATATAACAACATAAGAATGAGCGTATAAATTATTTTTTTTAAAAAAAAAACCTTGTAGTTAGATCAAGTTAATTATAACTTAACTACAAATGGATCTATATGTGTCAAAAGGTGTTTCAACATTTTAATTCAACATTAACAAAACCTGTAATAATTTTTAACCATGCATTATATTATTCTAAACCCAAACTAACTTCCCACTTTATTTACATTTTTCAAACGTACAAAAGACTTTATTTTCACTGGACTTCAATTAGTTGCAGTTTGCTGAGGAAAAAAGGTTCAATATTAATACTTAAATAACTGTGTGATGCAGCCTCTCCTGCTTTCTATTCATGGTTTCTTTTCCCTGATCAACTGATAGCTCTATAATGATCATTCACAGTAGACTACACCTGTCTGTACACAATGTATTTAGAGTTCACAAAAACAAACACTCCACCGCCAAGAGGAAACAATAAACAAAATACCATCTGCAAAATCCCAGGGGAATTTCCACCTGAGATTGTCTTAATTAGCATCACATAGCAATTTCTGAATATTAAGTACAGCAATCATTATTTCAACCAATTTTAGGAAAAGCAAACACAATTGACAAAAGGTTGGCTGATGAAAACCTTTTGCTTTAATGCAGTCTAGATTTGTTACTGATAGCACATGAAAAAAATAGAAATGTAACTAGGAAAAAATAGCAAATAAAAGATAAATTGCTTTGATAAATTATCTTAGTATTCTGTGAACTCTTGAAATCTGATCATCAACCAATCCCTACAAGATCGCTTTTTTCTGTTCAACTGTGTCCAGTCTTCAGAGGCTAGAGACAATTTTTCTGAAGAGGTTTGCCAACGGCCTCCTTCCTCGGGCTGAGAGAAAGTGACAGACCCAAACTCACCCAGCTGGCTTTGTGCCCAAGGCATGGCCAGTACTCATGTCTATGAAGATTCTCAGTCATCCAGATTAGCTATCCCAAAGATGCTTTTTCTTTTTCACAAGCAACTGGACCTTCTTGTCCAGTTGACCTGCCTATATGGACTCCCCAAAATCCACAAAGAAGGAACACACCAAGAAAAAGAAAAAGCATCTTTGGGCCAGTACTCACGGTTTCCTAGTTTCCTGCCTGATGCCTTAACTACTGTACCAAAATGGCTCTCATAAAAGATTGATTTGAAAGATCCCTTAAAAGCTTTTACGTTACCCACATAGCACGAAACCTGGATCTCACTCATCATCTTTAAACATGAATAGACAATTTAATTTAAATTATGTTATCATGTGTCCTAATTGAAACTTAACGTTTATCGTTATATTAGCAAAGCTACCTGGATCTAACGTATTTGATAAACACATATTCCCCTTTTCCATGTGAGACAAATACAGTCTTATAACTTCCACTTCAGATAGTGAATTGGAGAATGAAAGCAGAAGCAGAACCATTAGACTTTGGAAAAACCTCCCTTCATTCTGAAAAATACTTGAGGAAAATCAGAGCTATACAAACATATGCTTCTGGTTCGTCAGCCATAAAATATGATCATGCACTATTTTCTGCTGTGTAGTCTTTAGCTACTTTTCTCTGTCTGGGTAGAATAAATTAGATTACTTGAAGTATGGCTTGAGGGTTCTGGGCTGTTTCAGATTCCTGTTTTAGGACTGTCAGTCATGATTTTACTCCTCCCCAGTCCTTGAGTTTTAAATTAGTTACGTCTAACTTGTTTCATTTTGATGGAACTTATTCGTGACTACCTTTAGCTGGCAGTGTTAATACTTCTATAGTAAGGAACGTTTACCTGAGAGCAAGGATGGTTCAGCAGGTTTACAAATATAATAAACTCAGAACAACAAAACACAGTGGTTAAGTCCACTGTGGTATGTCCAAACAAATAAAAGAAACCACCATACTTCTTAATGTGTTTTTATGGCTCATCCAATGAACTAATGGAAAGATTGGATCCCCTTCCATACCCTGAACCGCTAACTATTCAACACCATTACTCTATAACCTACTTTATTTACAAACCAGCCTTCAAGCCCTTCAGCAGGTAAGAAGGAACTGATTAGAAGGCAGGCAGTTTCAGTGAAAAGAGCAATTAAACCAGGGGAAGGCAACCTTGGCTCTTTTATGACTCATGGACTTCAACTTCCAGAATTCCTGAGTCAGCACAGCTGACTCAGGAATTCTGGGAGTTGAAGTCCATGAGTCATAAACGGGGCCGAGGTTGCCTACCCCTGAATTAAACCATTATATGACTTAACTATGTGAACTTCTAAATAGCATCCAGAATGTACAATTACTAATCAGCTGTGAAAAGGATAAAACAACTGATTAATAGATTGCTAATGTTTCAGACCCCTTCATGGATTACTGCCTTGTCGTGGCGAAGGGGCTTGTGTAATTCAATGAAGCTATGAGCTATGCCGTGCAGGGCCACCCAAGACGGAAAGGTCATAGCAGAGAGTTCTGACAAAAGGTGATCCACTGGAGAAGGAAATGGCAACCCACTCCAGTATCTTTGCCATGAAAACCCTATGGACAGTTCCAAAAGACAAAACAATATGACGCTGGAAGATGAGCCCCTCAGGTCGGAAGGCATCCAATATGCTACTGGGGAAGAGCAGAGGGCTAGTACTAGTAGCGCCAGAAAGAATGAAGCGACTGGGCCAAAGCCGAAAGGACGCTCAGCTGTGGATGTGTCTGGTGGTGAAAGGAAAGTCCGATGCTATAAAGATTTTTTCTCCATAGGAACCTGGAATGTAAAATCCATGAATCAAGGAAAGCTGGATGTGGTCAAACAAGAGATGACAAGACTGAACATCAGCGAACTAAAATGGACAGGAATGAGCGAATTAATTCAGATGACCATCAGGTATACTACTGCGGGCAAGAATCCCTCAGAAGAAAGTAGGGAAAAGCACTAGGCCACTCAGGTATGAATTAAATCATATCCCTGTTGAATATACAGTAGAGGTGACAAATAGATTTAAGGAATTAGATCTGATAGACAGAGTGCCTGAAGAACTATGGACAGAGGTTCGCAACATTGTACAACAGGTAGCAACCAAAACCATCCCAAAGAAAAAGAAATGCAAGAAAGCAAAATGGCTGTCTGAGGAAGCTTTGCAAATAGCTGAGGAAAGGAGGGAAGCAAAAGGCAAGGAGAAAAAGAAAGATACGCCCAATTGAATGCAGAATTCCAGAGAATAGCTAGAAGAGATAAGAATGCCTTCTTAAATGAACAGTGCAAAGAAATAGAAGAAAACAATAGAATAGGGAGGACCAGAGATCTTTTCAAGAAAATTGGAGAGATGAAGGGAACGTTTAATGCAAAAATGGGCATGATAAAGGACCAAAATGGCAGGGACCTAACAGAGGCAGAAGAGATTAAGAAGAGGTGGCAAAATTACACAGAAAAACTATACAAGAATGAGCTTAATGTCCCTGATAATCACAATGAGGTGGTCACTGACCTCAAGCCAGACATCCTAGAATGTGAAGTGAAGTTGGCCTTAGAAAAGCTGAGCAACAACAAAGCTAGTGGAGGTGACAGTATTCCAGCTGAGCTATTCAAAATCGTAAAAGACGATGCAGTAAAAGTGCTACACTCAATTTGCCAGCAAATTTGGAAAACTCAACAGTGGCCACAGGATTGGAAAAGATCAGTTTACATTCCAATTCCAAAGAAAGGCAGTGCCAAAGAATGTTCAAACTATCGCACCATTGCACTCATTTCTCATGCTAGTAAAGTTATGCTTAAAATCCTACAAGCTAGACTCCAGCAGTATGTGGATCGAGAACTACCAGAAGTACAGGCAGGATTTCGAAGAGGCAGAGGAACTAGAAATCAAATTGCCAACATACGCTGGATCATGGAGAAAGCTAGAGAGTTCCAGAAAAACATCTACTTCTGCTTCATTGACTATGCTAAAGCCTTTGATTGTGTGGATCATAACAAACTGTGGCAAGTTCTTAAAGAGATGGGCGTACCAGACCATCTTATTTGTCTCTTGAGAAACCTATATGCGGGCCAAGAAGCAACAGTGAGAACTGGACACAGAACCACTGATTAGTTCAAAATTGGGAAAGGAGTCCGGCAAGGCTGTCTACTGTCGCCATGCCTATTTAACTTATATGCAGAGCACAACATGAGAAAGGCAGGGCTAGATGAATCAAAAGTTGGAATTAAGATTGCCGGAAGAAATATCAACCTAAGATATAACACCCTTAGTTGTGGGGTGCCTCAGGGGTCGGTCCTCTCGCCCCTCCTGTTCAACATCTATATGAAGCCACTGGGTGAGATCATCCATGGTTTCGGGGTGAGGTATCATCAATATGCTGATGATACCCAGCTTTTTATCTCCACCCCGAACCAACCCAGTGATGCCCTCGATGTAATGTCCCGTTGCCTGGAAGCGGTACGCATTTGGATGGGGAAGAACAGGCTCCAGCTCAACCCGGCCAAGACTGAGTGGCTTTATGTACTGGCATCTCGATTTGTCCAAGAGATTCCATCTTTGGTTATGGGAGGAGAGGTGTTACCTCCCGTTGATAGGGCACGCAATTTAGGCGTCCTCCTGGACTCACGACTCAGTTTTGAAGACCATATTGGAGTCGTGGCCAGGGGGGCATTTGCCCAGGTTCGCCTGGTGCGCCAGTTGCGCCCCTATCTGGACTGAGATGCCGTACATACGGTCACTCATGCACTCGTTACCTCTCGGATAGATTACTGCAATGCTCTCTACATGGGGCTGCTCTTGAAGACCACCTGGAGGCTCCAGCTGGTGCAGAATGCGGCTGCGTGGTTGTGATGGGAGCATCCCAATACTCCCATATTACACCCCTCCTGCGTGAGCTGCATTGGTTGCCAGTTGTCTTCCGGGTGAGATTTAAGGTGCTGGTACTTACCTTTAAAGCCCTACATGGCCTAGGCCCGGGATATTTGCAGGACCGTCTGCTGCCGGGGACGACTTCCCATTGCCCAGTGCGCTCACACAGAGAGGGCCTCCTCAGGGTGCCGTCGGCTAGACAATGTTGGCTGGCGACCCCCAGGGGGAGGGCCTTTCTGTGGGAGCGCCAGCCCTGTGGAACCAACTCCCCCTTGAGCTCCGGATGGCCCCGGATCTCCGGTCCTTTCGCCGTGACCTCAATCAGGCTGACCTGGATTGATGACGGGTTTTTAAAAAGTTTTAATTTTTAAATTGTTTAGTTAATTTATTTTGGGGCTGTTTATTTAATCTCTTTTAACTTTTGTATTGTTGTTTTTATTGTTGTTAGCCGCCCTGAGTCCTTCAGGAGATAGGGCGGCATATAAGTCCCAAAAATAAATAAAACAAATAAATATGCAGATGATACCACTCTAATGGCAGAAAGTGAAGAAGAACTAAAGAGCCTCTTGTTGCAGGTGAAGAAGGAGAGTGCAAAACCTGGGTTGAAACTTAACATTAAGAAAACCAAGATCATGGCATCCGGCCCTCTCAATTCCTGGCATGTAGATGGGGAAGAAATGGAGGTAGTGACAGATTTTATTTTCCTGGGCTCCAAGATCACTGCAAATGGGGACTGTAGCCAAGAAATTAAAAGACGCTTGCTCCTCGGGAGGAAAGCCATGGCAAATCTAGACAGCCCACTAAAAAGCAGAGACATCACCCTGTCAACAAAAGTGCGTATAGTCAAGGCTATGGTCTTCCCAGTTGCAATGTATGGCAGTGAAAGTTGGACCATAAAAAAGGCTGAGCGCCCAAGAATTGAGGCCTTTGAACTATGGTGCTGGACTGCAAGGCGATCAAACTGGTCAGTCCTAGAGGAGACCAACCCTGACTGCTCTTTAGAAGGCCAGATCCTAAAGCTAAAACTCAAATACTTTGGCCACCTAATGAGAAGGAAGGACTCACTGGAGAAGAGCCTAATGCTGGGAAAGATTGAGGGCAATAGAAGAAGGGGACGACAGAGAATGAGGTGGCTGGATGGAGTCACTGAAGCAGTAGGCGTGAGCTTAAATGGACTCCAGAAGATGGTAGAGGACAGGAAGGGCTGGAGGAACATTGTCCATAGGGTCGCGATGGGTCAGACTCAACTTCACAGCTAACAACAACCAAAATGTTTCAGAAGTTGTGGTTTGCTTCACAAATTATTATAAATCAATTGACTTTGCATTGCATAATTACAATGCATCAGGGACTTTTTAATTGAGGCACTTATGATATGGCTATCATAAATCTATTTTATTTCTGTTTTTTTAATTAGGTAACACAGGAACATGTTAAATTATACACCACTAGCTAAGTTTTGCAGAGCTTTCCATAGATATCTTCTCATATATTGTGATTCTATAAATTGCTTTTGTTTTGCTTCAAGGGCTGTTTAGTATATTTTTCCACATGTGCCATAGTGCAAATGCAGCCTATAAATGAGTCCAATTTAAGTAGATTTAATATTATTGGGCAAAGTGGCAAAATTACATCTCCAAATTTCTTCAGTTTTGGTTTGTCTAAGACAGGGGTCAGCAACCTGAAACAGTGAAAGAGCCACTCGGAACCGGTTCCCTCACAAAAGGAAAAACTGGGAGCCGCAAAAAATGTGTGCACATGCATGTAAATGCGCAGAACAGGGTTTGAAGAGTGGAGCCAAGGCGAGATATGCACCTACCCTGCATATTTGAATTGATTGGTTGAACTTTTTTAGTCCCACTTTTTTGGGGGGGACTGCACATGGCAGAGGACTGGGAGCCGCAGGAGACGGCTGAAAGAGCCGCATGCGGCTTCGGAGCCGCGGGTTGCAGACCTGTGGTCTAAGACAATTGCAAAGTATGTCCATAGACATATATTTTAAATTATAGTTACATTTTGGTTTTTATATATTTGTTTTAAACCACATTAAGATTTGGGGATCTGTACATTCTTCAGAGTAGAGCAGTCTATATGTCCTGCAGATAAATAGAATTGCAACTGAAATATACCCAACATAACTGGAGTAAAATGTTAAGCTATAAAGGGGTTTAGTTGGCTATTCTTGCAATACATGTAATTCATCTTTTTTGTATAAGCTGGCATTGGATCCATACTCATTATGTTCACTGTTTTTTGGCCCACCTCTTACTGTGTGCGTGTTTCTCTCTCTCTCTCTCTCTCTCTCTCTCTCTCTGTGTGTGTGTGTGTGTGTGTGTGAGAGAGAGAGAGAGAGAGAGAGAGAGAGAGAGAGAGAGAGAGAGAGAGAATATGAGAGATTTTCTCCAAGACTGCTAATAGTTGAACAACATGCATGAGTGATACCATTTTGACTTTATAAGTTTCTTTCTCAAATTGCCTCTTCATATAAAATAAACAAAAGCTTCCCCAAGGCTAAAAATGGTGAAGAGACTCACATCACTCACTGAACAAAAGCAGCAAGAAAGGTGCTAAAAATGAGTATTACATATTTTCAGAGTAATTCCCCTCTCTTTTTTTTTCATCTTTTGCATCCTTGAGTATGAAACAAAATAATAAGAACTACAACTAATGAAATAGATAACACCTTTGTACATTTCCTGGAAAAATTTCCCACCCCATCAAATAAGACAATGTAATAAAAACCTACCAGTAAAAACGTCTAATAGTCTTGCTTAAAAGAAAGTTGCTAGAGCTGTACAAAGCAGAAGACTGGTTGCTCACTTCAAGGCTGGATATTACTACTACTACTACTACCACTACTATTACTAGTACTACTACTACTAGTACTATTACAGTACGCTTTGTCACAAAACCTTCAACCTTTGGAACAGGGAGTTCCAATCACAGAACAGGTCATTGAGTTTCCCAGAAATGGTTAAATCCTGAAATATGCCATTCTGAGAAAGCTCAGAAGAAAAGAGCCAACACACTTCAAAGATGGACCACTTCCAAAATATTTTCAACAACCAAAATCAGAACAATCTATTTCAGGGTCAGAATGTTCCATGGCAGAGCATCATATATACCTCTATTACTGGGTTATGGCAACCATCTGGCAGATTTGTTTGCAACACATAAATTAAGCTTCCCTTCCCTCCTTCCAAAAACAAGGAATATGAACTAGGTAAATATTCAGGCTGACAAAGATTACTCTCCTATGTTCAGCTTTCATTATGATGAAAATTCTTCAGTTTTTGTTAATTATTAAGTCTAGTTTCCATTACCCAGTTTAGTTCCCTAATAGATACCCCATTCATTAATTAACGTATACTTTTACTTTCTTGGTCAAGCCATTTCAAATAGTAGAAATGACCAACTTTGGGGCTGAAAAAGGAGAAAATAAAAATCTGTTAGATGTTGGTTGATATTTATTCATTTTTTCCAATGGGAAAAAGTTTAGCATCTATTGTTGTTGTTGTTAGCTGTGAAGTTGTGTCCCACCCATCGCGACCCCGTGGACAACCTTCCTCCAGGCCTTCCTGTCCTCTACCATCTTCTGGAGTCCATTTAGGCTCACGCCTACTGCTTCAGTGACTCCATCCAGCCACCTCATTCTCTGTCATCCCTTTCTTCTATTGCCCTCAACCTTTCCCAGCATTAGGCTCTTCTCCAGTGAGTCCTTCCTTCTCATTAGGTAGCCAAAGTATTTGAGTTTCAACTTCAGGATCTGGCCTTCTAAAGAGCAGTCAGGGTTGATCTCCTCTAGGACTGACCGGTTTGATTGCCTTGCAGTCCAAGGGACTCGCAGGAGTCTTCTCCAGCACCATAGTTCAAAGGCCTCGATTCTTTGGCGCTCAGCCTTTCTTATGGTCCACCTTTCACTGCCATACATTGCAACTGGGAAGACCATAGCCTTGACTATACGCATTTTTGTTGGCAGGGTGATGGTCTCTGTTTTTTAGTGTGCTATCTAGATTTGTCATGGCTTTCCTCCCGAGGAGCAAGCGTCTTTTAATTTCTTGGCTACAGTCCCCATCTGCAGTGATCTTGGAGCCCAGGAAAATAAAATCTGTCACTACTTCCATTTCTTCCCCATCTATTTGCCAGGAATTGAGAGGGCCAGATGCCATGATTTTTAGCATCTATAAACATGTCCTAAACTCATTATATTTCTTTATATCTATTAAATTGTGAATAGGCATTCTTGTGGGACATGTGTGACTAAGGGACAGCTACACTGGGAAAGGAAGGAAAAAGAAATAAGAAAAAAAACAAGATGAGGATGGGGTATAAGATGCAACAGTGTTTCTTAAATTTGTGAACTTTAAAGTGGCTGACTGGAGGAATTCTGGGAGTTGAAGTCTGCACATCTTAAAGTTCACAAAGTTGAGAAGGATAGATAAAAGTATAGATAGGAGGTGCTTTATATTTGTGCTTCCCCTCTATATTTCTAAAATCCCCTAATGGAAGCAGAATAAGTTTCCTCTTTTGAATACAATCTGTTCCCTTTAAACAATGGCTGACCTTATTCTGCAAATACAAAACCACCTTCCCTCCCACTTCAAAAGTCCACATTTTGGTAAAAGCTCATCTCCTTTAGAAAGACACAAAGTTAAAAGGTACTAAAATCTATTAAAAGGCTTTACATTGTTATTAAAAAGTTTTGCGTAGTTCATGTATTCTGAAAGCTCTTGATTTTCAGTTCACAAATACAATCAGTTTAATTTCAGCTTCGCCAACACAGGCTCATCTCAAAATGATCTTTCAAGCAAGGCTGAAGCATGACATACTGTGTAGGTAACTCACCAGTTAGGACTGCAGTTCTGCTCTACTAAGACCAATAATTGGCACAGGAAAAGAATTGCATTGCAAAGAATCTACCTCGTAACTTAGGTTTTAATCTCAAAGAAGCTTTTCAACAATACGATTTGCAAACAGCAACATATGTATACGGTATTTGTAAGTATCTCACCCTTCAGTGCTTAAGAAAAAAAAACCCTTATTATGTTTTCCTTTTAAGAAATGGCAACATTATAATTAAGAAAACTGAACTATAATTCGTACTTCAAAGAACTTTCACAATGTTATTTCTCCCTATTCAAAGTACCTAAATCCTGTTTTCAGGCAGACAAGAGCTGCAGAAAAAGTCTTGCTCAGCAGAAAGCTTTCATTTACATATGTGAGCCTAGCACTGGTAGTGTGGAAGACATGATGATAACTAGGCATAGAAATAGAGAAAGGAACCTCAGACTGTCATTTCTTTCTTCACATTCGAGTTGAACTATCTACTAGGCTTATTACTCAAGCAGACCCAAAATAGCCTAATCTCAGGACCTTTGTGCCTTGAGCAATACTTCCTCACTCCTTTATATCTTCAAATTAATATATTCAATCAAGTAAAGAAATGAATTTGGCATTAAAGCAAGAGCTGTAACTCTTCAACCATCTGATTTAGATGACTAAAATTATGCCGTATAGAACTTCAAATGATGCTTCAGTGGTAGCAAAATGTTTGTAAGGAAAAAAAAAATCTCAGTAGAACTGTACCTCCCAAATATGATTTTAAAATATGCTACTGGCCTTATTTTTTAATGAGAAAGTATCCTGCCTCATATATGTTTTCAACAAATGTGTGAATTTTTAAAAATCTATATATTTGATCAACATAGAAGACATTGGGGAAAAGGGCGGGGGGGAAACCAAGCCTTGAAATATTCAAACATAGAAGTGCTAAATCTGAATAAAATTTAAAATGGAGGAGAAATTTAAAAAGAGACTGATCTTTTCCAAACATAAAGAGTCTGTGCAGAACTATGCACAATTAAATTTTATTGAGATAGTGCAATCAGCTTGGTAGAATATATTGATATTAACTACATTATGTGGCCTAGCTGTTTACCATGCATTTTTTTAAAAAAAGAAGTGACTCTGTGAACTAGCCACAACTTCTGTTTTAAGGAACTCCCAAAAAAGTGCATTACTAAATATCGACAGCATGGTTTTATGAAGTTTATTCATCTAACTTGCCACCAATTATAATTCTATTTTTAAGAGCAAAATACCTACATATAAGCCCTCATTTCCTTATCTACTTTCAAATGACATTCCCATTAATATTCATCCCTTAACCATTGAAAGGGTGTCAACCCTTCTTCTAAATTATTGCTTGATATTAATACCTACTTATGAACAGCATGCAGATTTGTAAATTTAGTAGAGATTAATTGAAGGTATTATCAAAAACAAATATTGTAAAACCCATTATTTCCTAATCCGATCTCTACTGATAGTGTGTTTAATGTAATTTACTTATATTTTGCAGGGGTGTGTGTGTGTGACACACTTGAAATATAGGAGGCTCAGTATTTTTCATTTTGCTGATCCTATTATTTTACTACAGCCTCAAGAATGTTTGCATTAATGGCCCAATAAATAGAATGTGATTTCATTTTTTCCTCTTATATAAACCTGCAGCGAACATAATCTGAAAAAAGTTTTGCATTTCTTTCAAGGTACAATGATTCATGGAACTGATATTACATCTGTTCCATAAAACAAGTCAAGAGACAAATGCTATTTTCTGAGAACACAGTTAAAAAATATGCATACGTCAGTCAACATATTCTTTACAAAATATATTAGCAGGTAAGTGTGGGCTGAAGTCAAACAAACGGCTTCGTAATTAGGACAGCAGCTCATTTTTCTGCCAATTTAAGCTGAAGGACCAGAATACGCTGCTGAATGGCACAGGCTCTGGCACAAGTGTATGAAGGGGAAGGAGACAAGCAGCTGAACACTTGAGGGCTCCATTCACTCATGAAGCATGATCAATGCCAATTGGCAAATACCTCTGATCTTAGGAGAAGCTTTTGTGGGTATGGGTTCTTCTTGGGGGGGGGGGGAGGGCAGAAAGAGCCAGGTTACAAATGAATCCAACCCAGTGTTTAAATATTCTTAATGGACCTTTTTTAATAGCACCCATTCTTATGAAAACAAGAGAATTCAATGGGCAGATCTGAATATAAGAACAGCAGAAATATGTTTATTTAGCTTCATAAGCAAATGATTCTTATGTGCTTTTCACCTGGTGATGGCACAGCTCCTAAAATATGTACGTTCTGCAGACTTTTATTTATAACTTTTTTTTTAGTTAACTTGTTCGTTGCCTCGATCACAAATTGCAACCTGTTACCTTAAAACCATCCGACAACCGAACCAAGAAGAAGACTTGGACAATGTTTTTCAAAAGCAAATTACAAAATTTTTTCCAGAAAGGCTGAAAAACTAAATGGGTACATTTAATTATCAAAGAAAACATGGGAGCAGTGCGTTGTCTTTCAGAGTAGAATTTAATGAGTTAAAACCATTAGATATTGATCAAATTTGAACATTCTATAAGAAATTATCTCTTCAAAGTAAGCAGCAATAATTACAGTAGACATTTTTGCTTGCACAATTTTAAATGTACATAAGTTTGGATACAAATTCTGCTAAGTATATTCCTTCTAGAAGTTCCTGATCTGCCTTGTCAATTTTTTTTTCTTCAAGGAATGCTAGAAGGAAAGGTCAGCTTCACTTGATTTGAGAATAACTAACAGAGAAGATTTAATTGAGGAAATGAAAAAAACTAAGAATACTGGGAGAAAGTGATTCTATAATGTTGGACAGAACTTTGATATTAAATGATATTTAAAAACTACAATTAAGTAGATTACTTTATTTAAAGAAATCATATTTAATTAACTCAGAACAATAGTTGAGTAAAATACATTGATAATAGAAGCTGATGGAGAAGTGAGCCCACTAAAGATGGGAATTTCTTAAATAAGAGATATTACAGCAAAACCTCAGTGTAACAAACCATTTGGAGATTGGCTTGTCTGATTCTACCACATATGAATTAATGCTATTTGTGTTAACTTATATCATTTTTGTCACCTCGGTAAATATGCACACAAATGACATTAAATCAATGCAAAATTTGTAACTAACATTTTTCTATCTACCAATATGTAAGCTGATAATAAATTTAAGTAAATTTAGACTATTTGTGATACCAAATAGATTTAATTTATTATTTTGTGGAAACATCAGGACAGAAATCTTGTCCATCTACCAAAATCATTTGGTAACTTTAGTTTTACTGTATGAAAAACATCACTCAAAACAACTCTAATGAGAAAAGCTTAGTGAAAATCTGAAAGTCACAAAGGACATGTAGAGGAATTGGAAAGAGACATAAACCACTAAAAAAGATTACATACAATAGTCTGGATTGTAGAAATAGTATCAGAAAAACCAACATTTAGAATCAACTGAAATTAATAAAGGATGCTAAGAATGACAAGACTTTTGGATCTTGAAGAAAAGAAAGAAAGGAATTAAATAAAAGTAAAATTTCCTCTATAAAAGGAAAAAAAATACTTCAGCACTCAGTGAAAATGACAAAAATGTAGCAATCAAAAAGAAAAGACAGAATTATTCAAGTAATTTTTTTAGCTCAGTTGGCTCCACAAGGATATACAATTGATGCTGAATGAATTAAAATCTTTAAGGCCACATGGATTGCTGACTGACAGATGACTGAAGGAATTTGTTGCTGATTGATTCGATTGTTTTATTTTTGCATATTCTTAACATAAATTTGCAGGTTTCAAAAAAGAAGCTATGCATAATCCGGAGTTCAGCTGGGTTTACATTCACATAAAAAATGACTTATTTTCTTACCTGACCCGAATCATGCAAACTTAAATCTAGGCCACAAGTAAACTCCGTATGATGCTCCACAGTTTCAAGCAGAGGGTCAGGCTTGGAGAAATCCCAAAATCTATAGAAGGAAACAAGAATACAATTATGGTAATTGAAAGGCCACTGATGGCATGCTTGAAGCTGCCAGATGCTTTTAAAAACCAAACCCATCTACTTTATAAACATAATTAATCCTATTGCCACAGGTCTCTTGCTTCATCTGCATAAATGAGCATTTCATTAAGAAATTCATTAAGAAAGCATTTTCTTCAGTTCAGTATGGAAATTTTGGTCAAAAAAGCTGGCCTAATTATCTTCCTTTGGGAAAATCTGCAAAACAACAACGTGAAGATTGTTTATTGCATAAACAATTTACATATACTGTAACAATTTATATGTGTTATCCTTGGGGGGGGGAAACATTTTTGTTGTCAGACCATCAGTCCACTGGTACAGATAGCTTTTACTGAGAGCTTGTCTCTCAGGTAAAAATATTTCATTGCCCAAGTTCTCTTTTTTCCTCTCCCCCTCCTCCTCTAGAGATGTCAAGAATTAAACAGGAACATTGAATTTGGCTCTTCCCCATATTCTGTCAAAGGTGTTACATTATTTCAGTAATTTAAGGCAGCAGAGGAATCTATATGACTATCAGTGCATTAGATAGCTTGTGTGGCCCCAACACTGGCTAGCTGACAATATATAAGAGATGCCGTAGCATGAGTTATCCCTTGAGGAATTCATTGATCTTGCAAAGCCAAAAAAGCAATCGAACACATGATGACTTAGTGTAATGTGCATTTACTCCCATGTTACACCTTTGCTCCGTGAGCTGCATTGGTTGCCAGTTGTCTTCCGGGTAAGGTTCAAGGTTTTGGTTATGATCTTTAAGTCCCTACATGGCATGGGTCCGCGATACCTCGAGGACCACCTGCTGCCGGCGTCGACTCCCCTCCGCCCTGTGCGCGCCCACAGAGAGGGCCTCCTCAGGGTGCCTCCTGTCAAGGAATGTCGACTGGTGGCCCCCAGGGGGAGGGCCTTCTCTGTGGGTGCTCCGGCATTATGGAACCAACTGCCGGTTGAGCTCCGGACGGCATCAGACCTCCGATCCTTCCGTCGCGGGTTGAAGACCCATTTATTTGAACTATCGGGTCTGGCCTGATGGGGGTACATGGGTTTTTATAGGCTTGTTTTATTATTCTTGTTTTAACTTGGGCATTATTTAATTGTCTTTTAATTTTTGTATTGTCATTTATATTTATGCCCTGTGAACCGCCCTGAGTCCCTTTGGGAGAAGGGCGGTATAGAAATCTCAATAAATTAAATTAAATTAAATTTGATTCCTTAACACTGAAATTTCAAAAAGCAACCTTTTCCAATATTCTTTTTCCTGCTTCCACATGCTTCAATGCGTTATTCTATACATTTACTTGCACAAACAAGTAAATTTTCTGCAAAAACTCTCTCAAGATAGCCAAACTGGTATGTCAGATGAATAGAATCCAAATGAAAAACTTCCTAGGTTCTGAAGATTACAAATTCATGTTCCATTATCAAAATAAGTTGTAGATTTTGTTTTCATACTGAAATGAACAATTTTGGCTATTTGCTAAGCAGCTATATTAAAACAGGAGAACTTAAATCTCCTACAAGCTAAAGCTGACGGAAGGAGACGAGTATTTATGTTTAGACTAGTAGTGACATTACAGACATTTTGCCCTATCTGCCACACTATGACAACTGCAATAAAGAAACAACTAAACAAAGACACCTAATTTAGGGAATGCTTGAAGGCAAACTGTATCTTCCATCAGAGAGAAATGGGCAGAGAAGCTTCAGGAGAAATGGTCTGCAGGGACCTCTTTGTTCTACCTTAGGATATGGAAGGTCCAATTTAACTATGCATTCCCACACCTTTTTAAGAAAATTCTTCAGTCTTAAAGAATTTTGTTTGCTGAAAGCTAAAATACAAAGCTGTATTTTAACTGTAGTACAGGTAGTCCTCGACTTATAACAGTTCGTTTAATGACCGTTCAAAGTTATAATGGCACTGAAAACGGTGACTTTCCATTCTTCACACTTATGATCATTGCAGCATGGTCACATGATTACAATTCAGATGCTTGCCAACCGACTCATACTTATGACGGCTGCAGTGTCCCAGTCATGTGATCACCTTTTCTGACTTCTGATTAGCAGAGTCAATGGGAAAGCCAGATTCACTTAACAACCGTGTTCCTAACTTCACAACTGCAGTGATTCACTTAACAACTGTGGCAAGCAAGGTCATAAAATGAGGCAAAACTCACTTAACAAACGTCTCACTTGACAACAGAAATTTTGAGCTCACTTGGTGGCCGTGAGGACTACCTGTATTACATTTTTTGAACATGCTTGCTTTGAAATACTTATACAGTACAATACAAAAAGTCGTTACTGCAGTAACTTAAAAACTAGCTTGTATTAAAAATAATTTTCAATTATTTCTGTTGGGATAACATCTTTCTCTTGACTTTACCCAGTCATACACTGTAAATATATTTCCACTACCACTATCTTTAATATATTTCCACTACCACCATCTTTACACTCTCACTTCAACCCCTCCTTGGGCCCCTTTGTACCCTTTCCTGTCTAGGTGTCATGACTACAGAGTGATGTGTTATGCTATTCATGTGCTGCAGGTTTTGCTACTGAAACGGTTATCAAGGAGGAGTAAAAACCATTCAACTACATAAAATTCGACATAGAAACAACTGAAGTGTACAGCAAACACTAGAGGCCACGCAATTAAGTTTGTTTAAGCCAACTTGATTAAATTTTCCGCAAATTACCTGGCTAGAGTGATGGCCACACAATGGATGTGCTATGGCAACAGCCCTCTTTAGAGACTCCGAATACTAGAGAGCAGAAGAAATTTATAGTTTCCCAATAAGCTAATTTTCAAAGAGAAGCAAATGAAGGTCAACAGCCTCTTTTCATTTACCTATGAATGTTTTGTAGTATAGTTTGCTAAATGTTCTGACAAGGAAGATAGTTTTGCTATTTATATACAACATCTACGTAATACTAAGACTCTTGTTTCATGATCTTTACTTGGGTGAAATGGTGCATTCTAGAACCACAATTTTTGAATGTAGGTACCTCAAATGGGCTACCTTATAGAATGTGTACAGAATCTGAATCCCATGACTCCAAAATGTATGACATTTGAGAAAGCTGTGGCTAATTCAGTACTACTGGTTGCTGCTGAAGTCACATTATCTTTTATTTTCAATATTCTGTAATCATTTCCCAGGCAGCCGAGAACCCCTCACTCACTGTCCCATCTAGCAGCAAGGAATTGATTCATCATGTAGCTTTTAAAGGAGCAACAACTTTAAGGTTCATGAAGGAAAGCCTGGATATTTGTATTCATTTTACGTGTCCCTTCTCTAGTACACAAACATCACATACAAATATCTATATCTCAATTTTATTTGTTAGTTCGTTTACATCCTGCCCTTATTATTTTTACAAATAATTCAAGGCAGCTAAACATATCCAACACATCTTCGTCCTCCTATAGTTGTCATAACAACCCTGTGAGGGGAATTGAGCTTAGAGAGAGTGACTGGCCCAAGATTTCTTAGATGGCTTTCATGACTAAGGCAGAACTTGAACTTGTGGTCTTTCTTCAAGAACTAAACGCACATACATAGTGCTCCATCCTCCTACGTTTCTTCACAACACTGTGAGGAAGGTTGGGCTGAAAGTCACAAAGTGAGCTGCTATGGTTTCAGATGAGAGGACACATTGGATCTATCTGGCATCAGAGAAATACATTAGCCACTATAACAGATCTTGCCCATCCCTGTCTTTAGAATCTTGGCAAGGATTCTAAATTGTTCTGAGATGAGAATCTCTAAATACAACTTTGTGGTTAAAAAAAATTTGGGGGGGCAAAATTATGCCAGGTGGAAAGCGAAGGGGGTCATCATGGTCAAGAATAACACCAAACATTGTTGGGATATAGCAAACAGGAGGAGAGATGGACATTAGAAAACAGTGTTCAAATATTAAATCTACAGTATTTCAGTGAGTAATAATTTGATTTTTCTTTTTTGGAAGAAATATAACAACTATTACTACTTATAAGCTATTATTATGTAGAGTGCAGGTAGTGGTTGAGGAATCCATTAATAAATGGCAAATTATGTGTTACTCATTATGTTTTTACATTGAAAGAAGCACATTTGATTTTTACATGCTTCACTAAGCATTTACTTACTAAGTTGATTTCCTTTAACATTTCTTAAACCAGAAAATTTATTTGACTGGAAAAAAGAAAATTGTTAAAAGCTAAGAATATATTTAAATATTATGGTTACTAAAGAAATACAGTATCAAAACTGCAATTTTTGTAACCGTATTTCATAAAAAGTAGAGCTGAAAAAGGGTACAGAAAGGAAACAAAATGATCCGTATCTGCAGAATACTTTTCCTACAAAAAAGATATATTTAGAGCTTCGCTTTTCATCTATCTACATACTAAGTCTGCTGTTTGTAGTCTTCAATTTGGCAAAATGGTGTATCATAGGGCAACAATTTTTTAATCAACATACCTCAAAAGGGCAAACTTAAAGAATGCATCCAAAATACAAGATTTATTATTCCCATGGGAATGAAATTTGGCAAAATTGTGGGTGCTTAAATGCCATGACTGTCACATGATCGTCATTTCCAACACTGCCTGCCAGCTTTTCATAAGGAAAGTTAATGAGGAAGCTGGCAAGAAGTTGGGAATAACTCCCATTCTCACTGCTTTTTTGCCCAGCTTTGTCTCTCTGTTTAGGTAAGGAAATATCTTTGAAACAACCTAACGAGTCACGGGTTGTCTAGTCTATATACTGATAAAACTCTCCTGTGTCTCTTTGCCTGTTTATAACCTTCAATTGGGAAAAAGGCACACTGTTGAATTTTTCGAATTTTTGAATCAAGTTACGTCAGATAGGCTGTGTACAAGTGGTGTGAAAATCCTTGAAATTTCAATTACACAGGAGTAATGGATTGCAAAGTTTGGATAAATTCAAACATACATTCCTCCTGATTTAGTCTGGAAATGGAATCCCTTTACATTGGGACAATCAGTATTTGAATTGAGAAAATTTCTTGGGTGTAAGCCTCCCTATATTGCAGAATTACACGAATGCATCCATGAAGCAGCCTTTTATGTATTTGTAATCTTCGCTTTTTTGAGGTCACTCTACAACTAAATCCTTTCTCACTTTTAGTCACCTATAAATCAGAGCTCCATTTACTTGAGTGACAGAGACTTATTATGACAATATATAAATGGAAAAATCCCAACTGCAAATCACAGAATCTCAACGTATTTTTCTTGAAAACTTCCCTTATTTAAGAGCCCACCAGAGACCAATGTTTTCTTAGAAGGTGCCTATCTAAACTAGAAGGTGCCCATCTAAGGTATAAAGTTATTTTAAATTATTACCAGTATAGTAAAATTTAGCCTTTCAGGCCAATAGGATTGCAAAGTAAATTTTGGTATCAAATATCAAAAATACAGCATTAAACATATTCATTGCCGATTTATGTGGCACCTACTAAAGTGGTACTTTCAGTGTCACAGGTTCAGCCTTAAAATGATAACAGAAAATACTTAGTATCTGGGAATCAAAATATAGCACGTAGGGACCCATCCAAATCATAACTGGAACAAACACAGGAATCATCAAGATATTTTTTCCACCACTGGAAAAAAATACCTCTATATGCAGTTTAAATACTGTAATTATTATTAACAGTGATTTATAATTTATTTAGCAATATAACAGTACATTACTAATGAAGTAGTGTTTAAATATAACTTAGACACTTATTGAAAGAAAATAAACCCAGCATAACCCAATGGGAATTCCTCTGTATGCAACACAAACACATATTGTTTTTAATCTTGCATTTATTATTTTTATGAATAACTCAAGGTGGCACATATATATTACGGTATATTCCGTTCTTATCCTATAGGTAGTCCTCAACTTATGACACTTGAATCCAAAATTTATGTTGCTAAGTGAGACATTTGTTAAGTGAATTTGGCCCATTTTGTGACCTTTCTTGCCCCAGCTGTTAGGTGAATCACTGTGGTTGTTAAGTTAGTAACATGGTTGTCAAGTGAATCTGACTTCCCCATTGACTTTGTCAGAAGGTTGCAAAAATTGATCACACAACCCTGGGACACTACAACTGCCATTAATATGAACAAGTTGCTAAGTGTCCAAATTTTGATCATGTGACCATGGGGATGCTGCAATGGTCATAATTGTGAAAAATTGTCATAAATTACTTTTTTCAGTGCTGTTGTAACTTTGAACGGTCATTAAATGAACTGTTGTAAGTCGAGGAGTACCTATATTTTCTCCACACTAACAATGCCGTGAGGTGAGTTGGGCTGAGAGAGTGTGTGTGACAGGCCCAAAGTCACGCAGCCAATTTTTCATGCCCAAGATGTGAGTACAACTCACAGTCTCCTGGTTTCTAATCTTAACCACTAGGTTACTACTCCATTTGTGTCAGAAGTTCCTATCAAAGTGTTTCCAGGTTGAGAGGATTAGATCAAACTCTGCAATGATTACTCATACTCTAGAATCTTTATCACAACAATTGTGGACAGAGACAGCCTGCCTCAGTGCCTGCTTGTATGTGATGCCAGATTATGTGAGAAATAAATAAAATAAAATAAAAATAAAATGAAGTAATTCGTATAAAGTATACTGCCTGATCAGCACACTGGAAGAGAAAAACTGCAGATCTAACTGTATACACAGAACAGGACTTGGCATGCAGAACAGAAAAAAAAGGTTGCTGGCAGTATCTTCCTTCTTAACTAAAATCTCTCTGTTGATGCACTGAAGGGATGAATGAGAAAAGGTAAGTTCCAGGAGTTCAAATTGCTGTTTCATTAAATCAGTATCAGATTGAGGTCCTTCTACAGATACATCTGTATAATGCTGTCATCTAGTTAATAAAATCTAAAGCAGGTGAAATCTATTTATTTACTTATTTATTTAAATAGCAAGAGCCTAGGTACATGAATGAGCTTGGAAGATGCACTACTAATAATTCAGAACTCCCATTTAACGTTGGGTTAAATTTCCTATTTGGAATTAGGTATGTCTAGTTTAATGAAGAGAAGGATGAGGGGGGACATGATAGCAGTGTTCCAATATCTCAGGGGTTGCCACAAAGAAGAGGGAGTCAAGCTATTCTCCAAAGCACCTGAGAGCAGGACAAGAAGCAACGGAGGGAAACTAACCAAGGAGAGAAGCAACCTAGAACTAAGGAGAAATTTCCTGACAGATAGAACAATTAATCAGTGGAACAACCTGCCTCCAGGAGTTGTGAGTGCTCCAACACTGGAAGTTTTGGACGACTGGATGACCATTTGTATGAAATGGTATAGGCTTTACTGCCTGAGCAGGGGGTTGGACTAGAAGACCTCCAAGCTCTATTAATAATAATAATAATAATAATAATAATAATAATAATAATAATAATAATAATAATAATAATAATTTTGTTGTTGTTGTTATTCATTGCCCAGTCAGCCAGCAGCCAAGATGTTCAGACTGGATTTGGCATTTTTTAGCCTGATCATCATCATCATCATCATCATCATCATCATCATCATCATCATCATACACATTTTGCTTTCCTTTTTTTAGCACAAGCATTACCAACAGAAGATCAATCCATAAGTAAAGTTAAATCAACAAAGGCAGCAAAGTATAATTTATGTGAGGCTTCTATTGCTACAAATTTCATTATGTTTCCAAGTACATTTCTACCAAAAAACCCCCCCCCAAAACTACAAATATTAAAGTAGCCCAATTTTCTACAAAACTTTCTGTAGAATGGGTTGAATTGCATGATCTCATAAGACTCAGTTTACTTCATCCTATTATGGTAAGAAAAAGAATACCCATCTATTTGGGGTTTTTTCCTAATGAAGTCTATTTGGGGGTGGGTGGATTTAAAATTATGTTTGAAATCTGAACTATAAATTGGATTAGGCCATGTCTAAAGCTTTGATTGGGTGGTCTCTGGATATCTACCAAGAACTTCCAGTAAGCTATAACTCATGAAATGTCACTATCAAAACAGATATTCTCTGAGGCAGTTCATTCCATGGTATTTTTTAATCTCATGATGCGCTACTTTTCTAAGCAAGGTCTCGGCATCTGTCTTTAAAAGCAAAAATTGGAGATTTCTTGTTGTAAAACCTTTTAAGGTTACATAAGTTATTTGGTTAGTTATGTTGATCATGCCTGTAATTTGATAAGTTGTCAAACTTATTTATTGAAATTCTTGTACATTGCTTTATTATTTCCTGTTTTTGTGGTTAGAATTTACTCTAAACTGTCCCTAGGATACTGAACTGAAAAGGCAAAGTAAACATTTAAAACTCAGGAAGTCTCTATATAAGGCACATCAAAATAGAAACTTAATAGGACGCACATTTTTAAAATAATTCAGAAGAATAAGTTACATGAGAAGAATTACATAACAGCCATGCAGGATCATGACAACTAGAAATTCCCCATCAATTTAAGTAATCTTTTAGGCAAGATCACCTTGCCTAAAAGATTACTTAAATTGACGGGGAATTTCTAGTTGTCATGATCCTGCATGGCTGTTACGTAACATACCTACTTTTACTATAGCCTGTTAATGTAATATTTGGTTCAGGTTATAAATAGAGAACTAAACTAAGGCCTATCCAGACAACCAAGCACTAACCAAGTCACCCTTAGAACAGGTTTCAACGTAATTATAGGGCATTTGGATGGGAAAGTTATGAAGTAGGTTTACAAAATTTTTGAAGGTTGTTACATATCTTCTAAGAAAACATCTTGGCAGAATGGGCTGCCCTACACAGCAAATTAGAAGGTGCTTTATGATTATTTGGAACAAATAGATATTTCTCAAAAGAATTCTCTATTTTGCTAACTCTAATGATGAACATGCGCTCCAAGAACATTTTCTGGATTTCAAAACATACATACGTTATCCGTCATTACCACTATCTCCTTTTGAGCAATAGATATTTTAAATAGGTATAAACATACGTAACAAAATAAGAAGGGATAACTTTGACTCCATCCCCTGCTCAATGCAGGAATACGAATTAAAGCATCCCTAACAGATGGCTGGCTGGCTGCTGTTGGAACTCATCCAATAAGAGAGACCACCATATCACTGGGAAATTGGCTCTACTGTCAAACATCTCCTACTATTACAAAATGCTCAGTTGCACTTTGTCTTCCTGAAACTTTACTCTATTCATTGTCCTGATCTCCAAATGACAGCGAACAAGTCTTGGCCTTCTTTCATGGGACATCATTTCAAATATCATATCTCAACTCAGTCTCCTAAGCTTCCCAAATCCTTAAAATATGATGTTCAGAACCAGACACAATACTTCAGATGGGGGTCTGATCAAAGCAGAAGAATGTGGAACTTTATAAGAAGTAGCTTTTAAAAAATAAAAAAGTACTTCTACTTAAGTAATGTTTTTAACGAAAATCAACAAACTAATAAAAGCATTCTGAAATGCAGACGGGTGACTACTATATATATAGATGTATGTATGTATGTATGTATGTATGTATGTATGTATGTTATAAACTGTTTTTGTTGAATTGCTACAGCTTATCAATAATAGAATTCTATCCAGAGGAAAAAAATCAGGTCTGTTTTGTTTTTTAAAAAGCTTACAGAGATATCTAATTAGTTGATTTTGTTAATGCTGGAACACAAAGCTTATCTTCCAAAAACCAGAAGAAACAGATCAAGGTTCATAAAACAGTTTTACAATAACAAATGGCATAATGTTATAATAAAAACTATTCCATTTGTGAAAAATAATCTTACTGATTCCAAAATCCTTAGAAAAACAGTTATAAAGAGCATTTGTCATGGCAGATGGCCAATATTATCCTCTCACTCATTATTATTTAAATGGAGAATACACACATTTTTAGTTAGCAATTTTGCAAGTATAATACTAAGTACAATAATAACATTATGCCTAAAGCATAATAAATATAATTTTCTTCCTAGGCTTCATTTGAAGGCAGTTTAAGTAGCAAACATATGTCCACACAACTGTGTGATCTTCAGATGGATTGAATTATAGTTCCTATTACTTCTAGTAGCCATGAGCAATGATCATACTGACTGGATATGAGAAAAATTCCTGTTTATATAATTTGAGTGCCAGGTTAAAAGATGGCGAGTTTATGTTTAGAATACACTTAGGGGGGAAGGAATGATAGTAAGGGGACTAATATTAAATCTTGAGAGGATATTGTAGCACTTGCATTATATTGTTGCTGTTGGAAAAGCAAGATTGTTCCGAAAATTACTGCTTTGGTGAATAAGGGTATCCTCTTTTACTGTCTGTTTTCTATTTCTACAGCTTATCTGGACATGTTTGCAAGCAAAACATCAAGCTATTGACAACAACAATTTTTATTTTCTAAGGATAAGCATTTGTTGCTTATCTTTCTGGTAAATAAAGGTAATGCTTAGACCTGATATTTTGCTTTATAAACTGTCCAACTTATTTTTTTTCAATTAAAAAGATTTCTTAATTGTTCAATGATAGAAGAAGCGTGGCAAAAAAAGTGTCTGCAGTGACTTTGGCATCCACAGGTATCAGACTACCTAATTAAGAATGCCTCTGCAAACATAATTTTTTGTTATAGAAAACTAGAAATTGGACTACACTGTAGCTACACAGTTTTTGTGTGAATTGTAAGTATCAAATCACTGACTTACCATACTTACCAGTTATAAGCCTCCATCTAGAGAAGCACTGTTCATTAGTAATATGAGAACAGATTCAGCCCACCCACTGCATATTCTCTGTATGCTCACTGACTTCAAACAATATTTATATTACCACATTCCCTTTAAAGTTCTATCATCTGCATATGATATGTGGTCTTAGAAGATAGAAATTCAAGAAGATTGCACATATGCAAATATTATTAATGAAAATTACAAAATCTTTGTTACAGAGAAAAAATATTGAGCTGATTAAGAGATGAAAAGCAGTAACATTTCTCAGTCGCATTGCCAGTATTAGAATTGGAAGAAAAGGCTATCTTTTCTTTTTTTTAAAAAAGCACTAGGGATTATTTTTTTTATATACAAATAAGGAAGAAACCATCTTTTTCTCATCTCTATTTAACAGACAGAATCAAACTGTTTCTCACAAAAACCTTCCAAGGCCACAGATGCAGAATGTAGCACCTTACCCTGGAAATTCTGTTTTCATAAACTATTAGCAAAAATTAAGGTATGCTTCATTAAAAAGTGCATGGCAGATTATGTGAATTTAATCAAAAATAATTACTGTACCTCACAGTGAAATCGTAGGAACAAGAAACCAATATAGTGGGATGAAACGGTGAAAACTGCAAAAGAGAGAGAGAGAGAGAGAGAGAGAGAGAGAGAGAGAGAGAGAGAAACACAAAATAAGTCTCAATACATATTTGTGGGGGTGGAAGATAGGGAGAGAAAAGTATTTAGAAAGAAAAATTATCCTGTAAAATAACAGTATTAGGGAACCAAATCAAAATATTGTTTTCTATAAAAATCAACATAAAGCTGCTTTAATGTAGCATTCATAATCCCTGCCATATATTAAAATTTCAACTTAATATGAAATATCTTACAGGTTGATCCCCTAAGCAGGTTATGGTACATGTCTCTAAGACTGACCATAAATTCTCAAATCACAAAAAATGCAATTTGAAAACCCAAACTATCTAAATGTTTAAAACACTTTTAAAACATATCACAGCAGTGATATATACCTCTGAAAATCTGTCTCATTTCACGAAATACTTATGAAAGATTATGTCTTTTATTGTTAGCATCAAGGCAGGAATTCTTTTTAATTACCAAGACATAACTTAATCTGGATTCAACTTAACTTAATCAATTGGATTCAAGGATGAAAACTGGCAACAGAAGTTCTTAGTTTCACCCAGTACAAAGAGTAGATCATTAATCATAGCCCTTGGCATGAACTGGAAAGTTGAACAAGAGTTGCAGCAAAGATGGAGAGCAAGAGCCAAACTCTACTAAACCCTCATAGCTGATTCCAGCAACATTCACTTTAAACCAATCTTTTTCAAGCACATTCATAAAGAAGAGCAATTTTCCTCAGAAAGATTTATAGTACTAAACATGTCTTATTTTTTCCCCTTAAATGCTGAAATAGCAAGAATGCCTAACAGAAATCTGAAATAAATTCCACGTTTCAAATTCTGAATACTTTCTGAACGTTTGCAAGTCTGATTTACAACTGAAACAGCCGTTGAAATAGAACATTTCACATTCAATATGGTTTTAAATCAAGATAGTTTGCACAGCCTTCACTACCAATTAATTGTCTGGATTAAGAGACGGGTAGGATGTACAATATTTTTACACTTTACAGTTTACTGTAGCTTAGGTAATCTGGATGTAAAGTCCAAAGTCTACAATGGTCGACCTGAAACGTAGCTTTACTCTGGTGAAGGATTGTTGGTGAGCAATTTTCAAGCAACTTACTAATTTACTTTCAAAGCAATACTTAACTAGCTTGCTAATAAAATATAAGGTACAGGTAGTCCTTGTATTACAACCATTTATTTAGTGACCATTCAAAGTGACAATGGCACTGAAAAAAAGTGATGTAAAAAAACACACAAATGAGCTATTTAAATATTGTGTCCCCACGCCATCACAAGTCCCTTGTGGAATGTAACTCAGTGCCAAAGAAAGATCTGCCAGACATCAGGAGGAGGAGACAGGGCCTGCTAAATGAGGAACACAAATATGGAGCTCATCAAATGCTCTGCTGGGTTTTGTGAACTGCCTGTTTTCCTAGCCATTTAGAAATGCAATAATTAGAAAAATACTAAAACTTACTTTCACTCTTCTTATTGCATATGTATGCCCAAGCAGACTGAATATGGGTTGCCGGATATTTCTCAGATCCCAGCCTTTCAAACTGCAGTCAACAGCACCTGTTACAAGCAAGTTCTGATAAAAAAAGCACAAAAAGAGTTTTATTCTAAGAATACCAACAGCTCTCAAGTTGTAAACCTAAACAACAATGGCTAACAGAAATTTCAATATGAGGAAAAACTTTGGAATGCCAATTCATTCCATTAAAAATGGGAATTTCAGAGTGACTTTGGATCAGCTACTATCTGATAGCTCAGCTTATTTCAAAGTTACTACACTGAGGATAAATTGAGGAAGATCCCAACTATATAAAGTAGCTATAAAGCTGTTGATATTATTAAAACCAATAGTAAATGGAGAATAATCATAACCTGAATTATTTATAAACAAACTAAAACAGTCCTAAATCCTAAAATAATAAAAGCAGCTTCTCCACTGTTTAAAATGCACTATTTCCATTTACTGTACCTGATCATATTTGCACCAATCACAGCTTAAAATCTCAGCTTGGTGAGCAGGAATTATCACCGGGAATCCTGGTGATTTCGCATCCCAAATTCTTAGAGTTTGGTCGCCTGAAATAGACACACTAATAAATGAAACTTTACATAACAGTTTACCACTTTATAAATTGTTTAGAAAGGATTGACAGATAATCAACAGATTTGTTTACAAAGACCGTTTAGTTCATCAAACTGATCACTTCATGAATGAGAAAGCACTGAACGCTAAAGGAAGAAGTTTAATATGTACACTTTAAAGAGGAAGAAGTGCTAGTCACCTTGTGAGGAAACTGATGCTATTTTTAATTATTTTTGTTATTTTATTGTGATTATGAATCACTCTATAGCTGTACATATTATGCTAGAAAAGATAATTATATCAGGTATATAGTATAGAATTCTGTGGAAAATAAGCTATGAACAATGAAAGTGAAATAAACCATAAACTGAGTAAAACCATGGCAAGGAAATTCATGCATGGCTAGTTATCAAATTTTCAAGACTGATTTCGTACTTTCAAGGTCAGGAATCAGATTCCTCAAGAAATATAATCTTTATTTATAGGTTATAAATTTCATAATTTCAGGGTGCTTCTGGACTCATGGCTCCTTGTTTGTCAAGAAACTGTGAAAAACAAAGTGACTGAAAAGATATCTAAAGCAATAGTGGCAAAAAAGAGGACACAGTTGAACAATTGTAAGAGCTAAATAATACCAATAAGCACAGCAAATGAGCAATTATGCTCTACATTTATTGCATCTTTAATTCCTATGTGGTGTCCCTGTTCACATTTACCCACAGCCTTTCAGGTAGGGATAGCAGACCAAAGCCCTGCAAGCACCAAAAATGAATTTGAGGATTTCCTGTTAGATGAACTCAATCATATCTGCCCTAAATTGGGTGCCAATTGATCATAGCACCTGGTGGTGAATCAGGCACCATTTTGTGGCATATCTTTGGATACTTTTGAACATTTAGAAGTATCCTAGGGAATGGATACTTGAACCCTGCTACCTGCAGGTTTTATCCATGCCTTCCCTGTCCCTTCAGTCAAATAGATGGGGTGTGAACTGCTGAATCCACGAGGAACTAACATTTTTTGTGAGGAAGGATCTGCCAGCTTTGAAAGGAGCAATGATCTACAGCAGGGGTCCTCAACCTTGGCAACTTTAAAACTTGTGGACTTCAACTCCCAGAATTCCTCAAGCAGCATTGCTGGCTGAGGAATTCTGGGAGTTGGTCCACAAGTCTTAAAAGTTGCCAAGGTTGAGGACCCCTGATCTACAGTTCTTTAAGATGTGATCACTAGATCTAGCTCAGTTTGATGACTCCCCCCTCCCCCCCCCCTTCCAATCTTTCCATTCTGGGCATCTCATTCCAAGTACCTTAATAGCATCACAGACTGGAAGGATTTCCACCATCAAAAACTGAACATGAATAACTCTGCTAACTTTCCATTCCCTCTTCTATTTTCAGAATTGCCAGTTATGGACATCTTGGAACCTAGGAAGGAATCTAAATCTGAGGGACTTTTATTCCAGCTGTTTATCAATATAGCCACTTAAATTTGTAACTCTCATTTAATGAGCACTTAGTAGAACCTGCTGGTTCACAGCTGAGATGGCGAAGCAGCTGATTTGTACACTGATCAGCTCCCATCTGGAATAACGCAGCAGTCTGCTGGCTGGATTACTCAATTCCACTCTCTGCCTTCTTATCTAGTTTGTTCTCTATGTTGCTGTTTCAGTTGTTCCACATGTCTGCCAGACTATCTTTACTTCTCCTTTGTTACCATTCCTACGTGCTTGTGAAAAATAACAGTTTAACGTTAATTTTAACTCTCCAGCCCTTACACATAGGAACAAAAAAAAAGCCTATTTTGAAAATAAGCTTGTATCTCATGTCTGTGTTGAGAGTTGACAATTACTTCTCTGTACCTAATTAGTTACAGGGTGGCTGACAGCTTTTTCTTCTAGTATTCTTTGGAATCACGTTCCACCGATACTATGCTTAGATTATAATTTATTAAAAATGCAAAGGGTACTTATCTTTATGGGGATTTAAAACTGGCTTAATTATCAACTCCTCATTAATGCTTGCAGCCAATTATGGTTTTACTGAAGCTGTACATTTTAAACCATTAGGTCAAATTGCAATGTACAAATTTATTAATATTGTATTTTATCATTCTGTACTGAATCTAATAACAAGCCAATGAAAACTGAAGCGACCACTGCTACTCCAATACTGAAGTATTTAAAAACCAAATTAGCACTTTAGTAGAAGAGTGTTTGAAAAAGGTGCTTTTGGGGACCTGGGTGAAGGAACACTGGAGAGCAAATTGCAAATTATGGCAAAGAAGTATTTTCCCCCCCAATATGTTATTAATGCAGTGTGGGATTAAACATCAACTAAGGGAATGGATGATATACTGAACATATTTTAGGAACGCCAACTGGGAAAAGAAGATTTTGTTCTGGCTTTGCTTGTTGAAGAAAGCCACATGCACCAGAACCTCTGCCACTGTTCAGAGAAACTGTCCTGGCATGATGCTGTGTAAGAGGTTAACAGAGTTAGAAGGGATCTTGGAGGTCTTCTGCTCAGGCAGGAGATATGACAATGCTGACCAAACCAAAGCATTTCATTAGGAGGCAAAAACAAGTAGAGGATCTCATTTATTATATATTGATCTGACCACTGTATAAAAATCACAAAAAAAGATGGTGATTCTTTTGTTATCAGGAAGCCTAGAAAATTCTAATGACATTGTTTTCATATGAATGATGTTGATATGGCATTGTTTGCATTGGCAGCTAAAAAACAAAAAAAACAAAAGGAAAGGCTAGATATAGTAGCGTGGTTATAAATTACTTTATACTGATTGATAACTTAAGTGTTTCTTGTTCTATGAAATTTTCTGGGCAACAATTGATTCTATTTGCGATTTTGACCCTTTTCTCTGTACGTTGATTTTTTATTGTCCCAGTTTGAGGGAAAGAGAGAGAATGCCCCATCAAATCAGCTCTAGCGTATCAGTTAGCTACTAAAACAGCTGCTAATATCTGCCATTAAAAAAATACGCTTGGAAATAGTTGGAGTGTGTAGGTCAGGGGTGGGCAATTAATTTTCCCAAGGGGCCACATGAGAAACTGGGACTATTGTGGAGGACTGAATCAATGTATCCTGATTTGATGCCCTCAAATTCCGTCAACGCAACTCCTCAGCTGCTTCAGGTGAGAAGCGAGTGCTGCGCAGGGGCAGAAAAATGCTTTTTCTTCTCACCCTTCCATGGCTGCCAACCAACTGAAGCAGCGCATGGTAACTGCGCAGAAGCAGACGCAACTTAGCTTCTTCTCCTGCTACCTGTGGTGTGCTTATTTACATTCAATTTCTATTTTCTGAATGGCCTCATGCGGGCTATATGGAGACAGCCAAAGGGCTGGATGTGGCCCGAGGCTGTAAAATGCTCATGTTTGATATAGGCCTAAGTATCTGAAATATATACAATTATGTAGCTCTGTTTTTTTATGATCAGAAAATAACAATAGCAATAGCCCTTAAGACTTATATACCGCTTCACAGTGCTTTATAGGCCTCTCTAAGCAGTTTACAGTGTCAGCATATTGCCCCCAACAATCTGGGTCCACATTTGACCGTCCTCAGAAGGATGGAAGGCTGAGTCAACCTTGAGCCCCATCAGGATCAAACTCATGGAGTGATTAGTGAGTTCGCCTGTGGTACTGCATTATTATTATTATTATTATTATTATTTATTAAATTTTTATACCGCCCTTCTCCCGAAGGACTCAGGGCGGTGTACAGGGCAATAAATATCAAAAGTGTAAATACAAAAGTTAAAAAAGAGATTAAAAAAATTAAATAATTATGCCCAAAAATACAATACTAAAAATGTGTTAAGAACTTATTTAAATCCAACCCCAAACCTATCAGACCAGGCCAGATTGTTCAAAAAGATAAGTTTTTAAATCACGCCAGAAGGAGCGCAGGTTGGGGGCCATCCGGAGCTCAACCGGAAGGCGGTTCCACAGGTCTGGCGCGCCCACAGAGAACGCCTTCCCCCTGGGGGCCACCAATCGACATTCTTTGATCGGAGGCACCCTGAGGAGGCCCTCTCTGTGGGAGCGCACTGGACGGAGGGAAGTTGATGCCGGCAGCAGGTGCTGCCGTAGGTAATCCGGACCCATGCCATGTAGGGCTTTGTAGGTCATAACCAGCACCTTGAATCTCACCCGGAGGGCAACTGGCAGCCAATGCAGCTCGCGGAGCAGAGGTGTAACATGGGAGTATCGGGAGACCCCCAACACAAATCGCGCAGCTGCATTCTGCACCAGTTGAAGCCTCCAGGTGGTCCTCAAGGGCAGCCCCATGTAGAGAGCGTTGCAGTAGTCCAAACGAGAGGTCACGAGCGCATGAGTGACTGTACGCAAGGCATCCCGGTCTAGATAAGGCTGCAACTGGCGCACCAGGCTGGGCGAAGGCCCCCCTAGTCACAGCTCCTATATGATCTTCTAAGGAGAGCCGTGAATCTAGAAGGACCCCCAAGTTGCGAGCCCTATCTACGGGGGGTAATAGCTCACGCCCCATAGAAAGAGATGGAATATTCTGAATATCCTGAGATGCCGTCACGTACAGCCATTCTAGCCACTGCGCCATCACATAGATCATAAACTATCATATACTATGTGATATACTGAAATCTCATTCCACAGATTGAAAAATCTAATGATACAGGTAGTCCTTGACTTATGACCACAATTGAGCCCAACATTTCTGTTGCTAAGTGAGACATTTGTTAAGTGAGTTTTGCCCCATATTATGACTTTTCTTGGCATGGTTGTTAAATGAATCACGGCAGTTGTTAAGTTAGTGACACAGCTGTTAAGTGAATCTGGCTTCTCCATTGACTTTGTTCATCAGAAGCTTGCAAAAGGAGATCACAGGACTCCGGGACACTGCAACCGTCATAAATATGAGTGAGTTGCCAAGTGTCTGAATTTTGATCACATGACCATGAAGATGCCACAATGGCTATAAGTGTGAAAAATGGTCGTAACTTCAAACAGTGCCATTGTAACTTCAAACAGTCACTATACAAACTGTTGTAAATTGAGGTCTCACTGTACAAGTCTATAGTGGATCAATTATGCATTTATTTGTTCATTTAACATAACAATCATAATTAGTCATAATACAATTCAAAATGTATTATGTATTGATGAAATCAGGGATGGAAGATGTGTGTCCACTAGCCAAACCTTTTATAACCTGTAATCTTTGGAAATACTTTGAGAGTTAGATCAAGAATTAAATAATATTTAAAGTACTTAAGCTTTAGCAGAACTCTAATCTTTAATAGATTAAGCCAGAATCCAATATTCAAGTTTCTAATTATGTAAAAATATACCAGTGAAAAAAAATTGCCCTTAAATTAGTTTGTTAAAAATAATTATTAGGAAAAACCAGAAGGAACTTTTTTAACGGTAAAAAAAAAGATTATTGAGCTTTGGTCTAATGCTGGACACAGAGTACGAACCTATCTCCTAATTCTTTGTATGTAGGCATATCCAACCATTTGAATCTCTGTCTCAGATTACTTAACCGCAGGTTCCTATAAAAAAAAACACTCCACAGATCTGAAATCCATCCACACCTAATTGTAATCATAAAGCCAAGCAAAAGTTTATCAGATTAAATTTGCTATGGCAGTTATCCGGTTATTTGTGTCAGTTTTCAATCATTTCTAATATCTGAGGATGCTAGCACATATATTGTCATAAATGGAAGTGTGACCAGTCAATTTTAAATCAATGTGTCAGTGCATCTGGCTATCATAACTGCAGTACCGACATAATGTTAACTTTCCCAATAAACTGGCAAAGTCAATATGCTCCAACCTAAGCAATTTTTTTTGTCAACACTGCAAATCTTGGCCCATTAGGTATATTAAAAATGTCTAATCTTTCTTGGATTTAATAGTCCATTTATATAAAAACAGATCATTTTCTACTCATATTTAATTGCCAATGGTGAAAAATCAACAATCTTTATCACTAGCATTTTCAAAAGAAGCTATACTTGTCCTAAAATAACACTGTACTTCATTGTGTCCCAATTAAAATGGTAGCAGTATAGAAGAAACATATTTGAAAAACTGTGTAAGAGATTTTTTTCCTAACAATTTAAAGTCTTCAGTTTGCTTCTGAGACAGCTGATATCTTACTTATCTGCAGCTCCAGATACCTCAACTGTTAATTACTTTCCTACATTGCACTGTGGTCATTAACACTGCTGTCAAACTCTTAAACATAAAATGTTAAGTACTGAACATGGAAAAAGAATTTAATTTATTCAAGAGCTAAATAGCTTGTAACTTCTTCTTCTGTTTATACTTTCATATACAAATTCAAAGACCAGGTTCCATAGCAGTAGTGGGAAATCTCTAGAAAAACATACCACTTTTAATATTGTTGAATAAAAAAGAATGATGTGATTAAATCCTCTGAAGATATATGACATTTTTTTTTCCTAATGTAGGGATATGCTGAACTAACCTTACCTGAATTTACTCTAACATACAGTCATGGCCGAAATTGTTGGCACCCCAGAAATTTTTCCAGAAAATCAAGTATTTCTCACAGAAAAGTATTGCAGGAACACATGTTTTGCTATACACGTTTATTCCCTTTGTGTGTATTGGAACACAACAAAAAAGGGAGGAAAAAAAGCAAATTGGACATAATGTCAAACAAAACTCCAAAAATGGGCTGGACAAAATTATTGGCACCCTTAATATTTGGTTGCACACCCTTTGGAAAAAATAACTGAAATCAGTCGCTTCCTATAACCATCAATAAGCTTCTTACACCACTCACCCAGAATTCTGGACCACTCTTCCTTTGCAAACTGCTCTAGGTCTCTCTTATTGGAAGGGCGCCTTTTCCCAACAGCAATTTTAAGATCTCTCCACAGTTGTTCAATGGGATTCAGATCTGGACTCATTGCTGGCCACTTCAGAACTCTCCAGCACTTTCTTGCCATCCATTTCTGGGTGCTTTCTGACGTATGTTTGGGGTCATTGTCCTGCTGGAAGACCCAAGATCTCGGACACAAACCCAGCTTTCTGACACTGGGCTCTACAGTGCAACCCAAAATCCTTTGGTAATCCTCAGATTTCATGATGCCTTGCACACATTCAAGGCACCCGGTGCCAGAGGCAGCAAAACAACCCCAAAACATCATTGAACCTCCACCATATTTCACTGTAGGTACCGTGTTCTTTTCTTTGTAGGCCTCATTTCATTTTCGGTAATTAGTAGAATGATGTGCTTTACCAAAAAGCTCTATCTTGGTCTCATCTGTCCACAAGACGTTTTCCCAGAAGGATTTTGGCTTACTCAAGTACATTTTGGCAAACTGTAATCTTGCTTTTTTATGTCTCTGTGTCAGCAGTGGGGTCCTCCTGGGTCTCCTGCCATAGCGTTTCATTTCATTTAAATGTCGACGGTTTGCATTGACACTGATGCTCCCTGAGCCTGCAGGACAGCTTGCATTCCTTTGGAACTTGTTTGGGGCTGCTTATCCACCATCCGGACTATCCTGCGTTGCAACCTTTCATCAATTTTTCTCTTCCGTCCACGACCAGGGAGATTAGCTACAGTGCCATGGGTTGCAAACTTCTTGATAATGTTGCGCACTGTGGACAAAGGCAAATCTAGATCTCTGGAGATGGACTTGTAACCTTGAGATTGTTGATATTTGTCCACAATTACGGTTCTCAAAATCCTCAGACAGTTCTCCTCTTTCTGTTGTCCATGCTTCGTGTGGCACACACAGACACACAATGCAAAGACTAAGTGAACTTCTCTCCTTTTTATCTGCTTTCAGGTGTGATTTTTATATTGCCCACACCTTTTACTTGCCCCAGGTGAGTTTAAAGGAGCATCACATGATTGAAACAATCTTGTTTATCCACAATTTTGAAAGGGTGCCAATAATTTTGTCCAGCCCATTTTTGGAGTTTTGTTTGACATTATGTCCAATTTGCTTTTTTTCCTCCCTTTTTTTGTTGTGTTCCAATACACACAAAGGGAATAAACCTGTGTATAGCAAAACATGTGTTCCTGCAATACTTTTCTGTGAGAAATACTTGATTTTCTGGAAAAATTTCTGGGGTGCCAACAATTTCAGCCATGACTGTATATGAATGGAGACAAAACTTAAATTTCTAGCAGGGAAGGTAATGATTCGCTGTTAGGTCAAGTTTCACAGGTTTTTGCAAACAGTGGATCTTCTCAAGATGCCAGAGATGCCAGAATATTTCTTACAGTAAGCATCTACTGTATCATTTCATACAGATAACTGTAAGATATTTTAACTACAGCATTTTTATTTTATAAAGCAGTGCTTTTACACCAAACTGGGAAAGCCAATTGCAAAAGGTGAGCTCCCCAAGTGATTGATGAAGCATCATCTGAACAATGTTGATTATGCCTTGTTCTCTATGAATCCTGGATACATTTTAATCTTCTTTACACAATATTCAATTTCACTGTGCAGGTAGAGAACAGAAAGCTACTTTGTGTACAAATTAAACACTTTAAGCTATCAGGCAGTTGTGTTGTTTATGTCATTTTTTAATGATGTTTTCCACATGACTAGCCTTTTGTTATCAGAGAGACATTTATCAGCCAAAGCAGTCCTTCCGAGCTGATCTCTAGCTACATTATTAGCTTAAAAACTGATACCGATATGATAATAGTCGACAAAGGTGTAACAACTCCAGGTTGTTATCAAGATTTCCTATTCTGAACAAGAAATGAAGCAAGTGAGAAAGCACCCACAGAAATACAGATGATTGAATGCAGTATTAACAGTTCTGCAAAGTGCTTTGCTCTTTCCAAACATATTTAATGCTGAATATACCTTAATTGAAATGCCACTCAGGCAGGCCCATTATTTTTCTGTGCTGTAATCTTTTTCCCCTTCATATCCATGCTTACGGCTATAATTTGCACAACTTCAAGTTCTTAAATACTCAATCACTTTTTATTCATTTCCCTTTAAATTTTAACTTTAAATCTTTCCTTTAGATTTTACACACATTTGCTGACAATTTGATTAAGCACACGCTGCAGGAAACTGAAAGCATCTCACAAACTATCTAAAGCTGTCAATATCATTTTAGAATTTGCTATTTATTCACATGTATTTTATTTATACCAACTCACTTTTGTCTAGAGAAGCACAGACACGTCTTTGGAGAAGCACTGTGGTAACAGCTAATAAAATTTGGGCTTAGCCCAGGTAAACAAAAAAAAATGAGAAAGAAATTCAAGATTCTCTTGAGAAAAGGGGAAATGCTGTCAGGCTTTCAAGATTCAGTTATAGCCTCTCAATAAAGTCAAACTTTAGTATTTCTTGTGATGTCTGTTTACTGACCTGGTCTACCTTAAAGGGCTGATACCATCTTTTCACTTGAACATAAGTGTGTGTGTGTGTGTATTTATACAGAAAGTATGTGAAAACAAAAGGAACGCTTTTACAAACAGCATTTTGGTTCAAACAACCTATTTAAACGTAAATAATCTGGCTTCAGACATTCACGCTGTAGTAGTTTCCTACTGAGTTATTGCTGCATTATATCCAGAGTTGCTTTTGAAGATATTTTACAATTTTCAGTTGCATACATAATGGCAGCAAGAATATAGGAAGGTACCAGCATTTTACACACACACCCGCCCACCAATTCAAAGTTCAGGTACAAAAATTCATTGAAATTTCTTCTTAAGAAATATTCCTGAAATTTTCTTCTTTTCTATTTGGTATATGAGGCGTGCTTGACACATACTGATATCTCAACTGTCAAAAGAGATTTCTGCTGGTTAAGTTATAACTATTGTAATGTTTGTAATATTTTCAGTTTATATTACTTATTAAAATAGTATTTATATAAGCTTTTTGAAAAACTGTTTACATATTTGCTATGGTAATACTAATTGATGTGTTGTCGTAATTTACATTAGTAATTTACATTACTAATTACTAACTTAGTAATTTACATTAGCACTGCCGTCTAATGTTTTTCATATTTTGTAATTCATTTTTTAAAAATTTCTGCTTATGTTCTTTCTGAATAAAATAAATGGGACCCAAAAGGTATAGCATTAGGTTACTTGAGGGACCTACTTATATTACCGGTTTTATCAGGGGCAGGAGAGACATGTTCTGGGCTCTCATCAGCTAAGAGATTTCTGCTGGTTAAGTTATAACTATTGTAATGTTTGTAATATTTTCAGTTTATATTACTTATTAAAATAGTATTTATATAAGCTTTTTGAAAAACTGTTTACATATTTGCTATGGTAATACTAATTGATGTGTTGTCGTAATTTACATTAGTAATTTACATTACTAATTACTAACTTAGTAATTTACATTAGCACTGCCGTCTAATGTTTTTCATATTTTGTAATTCATTTTTTAAAAATTTCTGCTTATGTTCTTTCTGAATAAAATAAATGGGACTCAAAAGGTATAGCATTAGGTTACTTGAGGGACCTACTTATATTACCGGTTTTATCAGGGGCAGGAGAGACATGTTCTGGGCTCTCATCAGCTAAGAAATGTCATGTGAGGGGACCTAAGAGAAGAAACGTTTCTGCCATGGTACCCGCCCTTCAGAACATCACCTCCCAGAGATTAGATTGGCTCCACCCCTGACGGCCTTTCATAAAATCCTGAAAACATGAGTTTACCAACAGACCTGAGGATCTGGGAATGTAGCAAAGTGGTTTTATAGTGTTACTGTTGGATGTAATTACCTCAGGTATGGATTTTATTATTTTTTATGATGATTGTATATGCTCATATTTTTTTCTAATTTTTAAAAAATTGTTCTATTATTCTTTTGTGTGCTTTTTTAGAATATTCTTAAATATTAAATTGTTAATGTTTGTTTTAATTGTTCGTAAGTTGCCCAGAGTCACACATATGAGGTAGGTGGCTATCTAAATTCAATTGAATTCAATTGATAAATTCATAGGTAGCTACAACCTGGCCTTTGTGTTGAACAAAGTAGAATAAACTATTAGCAAAATAAAACATCTGCAGATATGATTGCATTATATCAGGGATCCCCAACCTATGGTCTGAGGCCTGGTACCGGGCTGCAGCCTGTTGGCACAGGGCACCGGGAATAGCTGGTGAGCCCCGCCCCACTGGTGGTAGCACCGCCATGTGGGCACTAGTGGCCCCATTTGTACATGCCTGGGGATGCTAGCACCGCCGCCAGCATTATGCGGGCGCCGGCAGCCCGTCTGCACACACGTGTGTGCACCAGCGCACATGATGGCGCATGTGGCCTGTTGGTGCATGCACATGCATGCTAGCGCCATTGTCATGCGCATACCTATTTGCATATGTGTGCAAGGGCCGCACATGCACACAGTTCCCTGCTGTTCCCTTTCCTTCCGAGCCGGAACTCTGCATTATATCTTAAAGCTAAGAATATGTAAGAGTGGGTTGGAATTTCAAGAATCATAGGGCTTTATACTTTTGAGGAAGCTATGCTCTTCTGCCATGTGGTACAACCCTCCTAAAAGTGATACTTTTTTTTTAGTTTTAATTTTAGATCTAACACAGACGTATTAGATACAATACGTTTACTAAGAACAAAGATTACTCTTGGCATTCCCAAGCCCTTAGGCCTGCCTTAAGTAGTTCCCTGGATCCTAGCCACAGTCAACATTAGTGATACAGATACAGTTCCCATCAGATATCTCAGTTCTGGACTAGAAGGCTCATTTCTTTTTTAAAAAAATAGTGCAAAGACAAGAGAAAATATATTTTGCTTTTCCAATACCTACTAATCAGCACCATGGGAGTAATCTCTTTCATATTCTCTTTTAGTCCAATTCATACCAGGTGAATAATTATTCACTGTTGAAACGGCTCATTACTGTACATCTACAACTCTTTTGGGGTATTTTCTTTCTAAGCAACATTATAACCAGGGTATACTATTATATGACAGCTAGTTCAGTGTAGTGGTTAAAGGCACCAATTTAGAAACCAGGAGATTGTATGTTCTGGCCCTGTCTTAGGCATGAGCAAGTTTCTCTCTCTTAGCCCTAGTACCATAAGCCACTTTGAAAAACATGTCAAGAAAACTGTAGGAAATTGTTCAGTCAGTCACCAGGACTCAACATTACAGATAGTTTTTGACTTATAACCATTTGTTTAGTGGCTGTTCGAAGTTACAACACTGAAAAAAAAGTGATTTATGACCGGATTTCACATTTACGACTGTTGCAGCATCCCTATTAGACATGTGATCAAAACTGAGCCACTTGGCAACTGGCATATATATTTATGACAGCTGAACTATCCCAGGGTCATGTGACTACCAACCTTTCCAGCCAGCTTCCGACAAACAAAGTCAATGCGGGAAGTCAGATTCGCTTAACAACCGCAGGATTCACTTAACAACTGTGGCAAAAAGGTTGTAAAACGAGGTGCAACTCATTTAACAACTGCCTCATTTAGCAATGGAAATGTTGGGCTCAATTGTGGTCATAAGTCGAGGACTACCTGTAATTCAAAAGATACAACATATGCTGCTACATTTATTAAATAAAGTAAAACATTCTCAAAGTAAAATTGTTAAAGCTGAGTTGCTATATTAATTCAGTCGCTGTAGCTCTATACTGCAAGGTATAGCAAAACCTAAAAGCCTTTTGCACCTTAGCCAAGCTGAACACACTCTTGTTCCAAAAACCTATGGCAACTGCAGTAAGTACTGGCATGGAATACCAAGGTTACAAAACAGCAAAAGTCCTTAAAACTTGTGAGATTTGCCAACGTACTGAATTTTATTCCTCTGATAATGTTTTCTATTAATAAAAAAGATCCACCTGGTTAAATATTCTATTCTTTAAAGAAGCTATCAAAAGAGGGGGAAAATAGTACAGCATGACCCGGATCTCTGTTCCTTTCGTCGCGACCTTAAAACATGGCTTTTTCAACAGGCCGACCTGGACTGATGGGAGGTTTTCTTAATTTTGTTTTATTGTGTTTTTAATTGGACTATTTATGGGATAATTTGATTTAATACCTTTTAATGTTTGTATTCTGTGTTTTTATCGTTGTTAGCCACCCTGAGTCCTTTGGGAGATAGGGCGGCATACAAATCCCATAGATAGATAGATAGATAGATAGATAGATAGATAGATAGATAGATAGATAGATGTCTATTACACTAATCAAATTTTTGAATGAAAATGTTCAAACCCATACCAGTAAAAAAGCATTTAGTGTTTCTTTTACACCAGAGCAGAGCTTGACTGCAGATTTTTGTGTCCTTTGATAAATCACCCCTATTTACTTATTAATGTTAGTGTATTCACTTTATTCCAATTTCTGTAACATCATTATTACCATACCACCTATAATAGACTCACTACACTACATATTTCATGCATGTGTGTGTAATATGTGTGTTATATATATACACAAACACATATACAGACACACATATATAATACACACAAACATGAGCTCATTTCTATTTTATATATGTAAAATCTAACTGTCATACATAATATCTTGTACACACAACAGATTTCTCAGCCAACTTAAATGTTTTTTAACAGCATAAATGGATGATAAGTGGAAAATTCACAGAACAATAGGATTATGTAGAAGTAGGGTTAGCTGGGAAGCTGAAAATTAAAACAGACAGGAAGACTATCAGGAGGTAACATTTTTCTAGGAGAATAGCTTTATTGTATAGAAATAAAAGAATGTAACTTGCTGAATTTGTTAAACAATACAAATGTGATAAACAAGGCAAAATCCTTATGATAGAAGCAGAAGCTAGCTATTCTAAAGCTCACCAACAAGAAAAAGTTTGAGGCTGTGAGTGTTCTGACAAAGTTGTAATCTCTGAGATTTGTACCATACCACTGAGAAGGCCTTCTTCTGAAAGTAAAAATGATCTGTATATTATTAAGAACAAATATGAACAATCTCTTTAAAAGCACAGAGTTGCACCACGTGTAAGTGCCAGAGTAGTTCAAAATTCCTAATTTAGGTCTTGTCTTTTGGGACTACTATAGGAGACACAGTCAGTTAAAAAATGTGCTTTAATACTTCACATAACAATTGCAACAATGCAACAATTCTGTGTATGATATGCCCCCCCAGTTAGGAAGACCAGTCAAAGAATAGTACCTAGTGAAGTAAAACAATATGTATATTGCCTGCACTTCAAAAAAAAAACAAGCAAAAAGATCCAAAGCAATGAGATTCAGTTTCAAACAATCATATTCAAAGTAGATGCATTACCAAAGTGTTAAATGGCATTACTTTTGAAAGAAACACTCAACTGACCTCTCTTTTTAAAATACAGAAATGATCATGCTGCTACTAATCAAAGAGACAGAGCTATTATACTACTTCCACTGGTAAAGAAGCTCTACAACCTGCTGAATTGTAAAAAACAAAACACTCATATACACACACTGAAATCTTTCCAAAACACAATCCTGTTGATTATTTTAAAATTAAACATGCTGACAATGATTAATTCATTAGTTGGGAATAAATAAAGGCAGTTCAGAGACTCAGCACTTCAGCCTCAGGCTTTTGTATTCCCCCCTTTTTTTGTATTCTATGCATGAGGAGAGCAAGGTCTTTCTCTTTTAGTTTAGAAATTAGTTTTAATCATAGGAAATTAAAGCAAGATAAAACAATTTTGCTTTGTTAACCAAGCCTAGCTAGAACAAGCCACTCACTCAAATTTGAATCCAGCCCTCACCATTTTTGCAATGGGATAAACATACCTTTCATAGCAGTTCAATTTATTTGTTGCATATATTCAAATTGCAATATTTCTACCATTTTCTGCTAAAATAGTTTAACCTAAGAAATAGTGACTGGCCCAAAACCACTGAAATGTTTTTTTCCTGTACAGGAAGTCCTTATTTAATTATCACAATTACGACCAGCAACTCGGTTGTTTACTTAAAGTGGGCATTAAGTGAAAATCTGAGTTCAGCTTTCCTACAAAGGTTGTAAATGCAAGGGCTGATTGCAAGGTTACATTTTCTTCGCCATGATTAACTGTGAACAGTCACTAAAGAAGAACTAACTGTAGTAAAATATAGATTTGAAATGTTGTGTCCCCAATCCTTATCTAACACCCAGCCCCTATACCAGGGGTAGGCAACCTCGGCTCTTTTATGACTCATGGACTTCAACTCCCAGAATTCTGGGAGTTGAAGTCCATGAGTCATAAAAGAGCCGAGGTTGCCTACCCCTGCCCTATACTCAAAAAGCACTACAACTTGTATACAAGAAGTAAGTAACCTGGACAACAACTTCCAATTCCCTGGTGATTAACCATAAGGTAAAGGTTCCCCCGCACATGCGTGCCAGTCGTTTCCGACTCTAGGGGCCGGTGCTCATCTCCGTTTCAAAGCCGAAGAGCCAGCATTTGTCCGAGGACGTCTCCGTAGTCATGTGGCCGGCATGACTGGATGCCAAAGGCGCATGGAACGCTGTTACCTTCCCACCGTAGTGGTCCCTATTTTTCTACTTGCATTTTTACGTGCTTTCGAACTGCTAGGTTGGCAGAAGCTGGGACGAGTAACAGGCGCTCACTCTGTTACGTGGCACTCGGGATTCAACCCGCCAAACTGCCGACCTTCTGGTCGACAGGCTCAGCATCCTAACCCACTGAGCCATGCTGTAATCCAAACACCTGAAAAGCATGAGGATGGCCATCCCTGGATCCAGTAGTATTACTACTACATTACCATAAACAATGTTTATATATAACTAAATAGTTAGGTAAATGGTTCGAACCACAGTATGACCAATTCATTTTTCCAAAGGCACTACTTCCAGGAGCTGCAACCCAACGCTCTACATACAAACTTACAGGTTCCAAGTAACATTTGTGCCTTCAAATCCAAAGGCATAATCCTAACTCATGTTAATATATTCCCAAAAGGACTGTTAAGTATATGTTTTCCAGGAAATGAAATGACTTGAACAATGTCCATAAAGTCATGAAGGTATTGGATAAAAGCAGGGCTTTTTTGTCATAGAACGCCCAGAACGGAGTTCCGGCACCTTTTTTGGATGGAACCTTGTAGGGTAGGCAAAGCAGGTTGTATGACATGTGTGAGTTCCAGTACCTTTTTATTTTACAAAAAAAGCACTGGATAAAAGACATCCATTCAGAAATTTATAACTTCTTGTAGTGCCATATCAGCTAGGAATGGGAAAAAGCTGGCAATGCAGTAAAAAACGAAATGAAATGACAGCATGAAAAACTGCTATTGGTTCACTTGATTAAAACAGTTGCTGATCCACATAGAGGGGCCAGATATGTGTAGTTAAGAGATAACAACTGAGCCTGCTCTTTAATTATAGCTACACATTCTTCATTCCTTCCACTATTTATTTAAATTTATACCACCATCTGCTGGACGGAATTTTAGAACAATTGAATGTAATTGAAGTGCTCCTGCTACAAATAAATAGAAATTGCAGCTTTTACCTGAGGTAGAGGCAAAGCAGCCGGGGACGTGTGGAGACCATATGGTGCTATAAATGACACCTTCGTGGCCTTTGAATGTGCACAATGGCCGTCCCACTTCAGGATCCCACTAGACAAAATGTAAACAAATAGATAATTGGTACACCTACTTTCAGGATATAGCTCCTACTTTGGAGAGCGACTTTATCTTTTAAAACAAGCAATTATTGTCATGAAACAAATGTATTGCTTTCCCACAGAGTTATTGCCCAGTGTAAAAATGCAAGTCTAAAATTTGCCATAATGTGTACCTATAAAACAGTTTTAATTTATGCCTTTCTGAAAATTAGCTGCTTCTTTGGCTAGATTTAGATGCTTGCATGTTCTTAATATCATCATATGTAAGACTAGTCCAACTATCACTTTCACAGACCGAGTTGCAAAAACTATAGTTTTAACACTTTTAATTGAAGATTTTAAATTTTTGGTTTGAGTGTGCTTTTCCTTTTAAAACTGGGAAGCGTCTCTCTCTTTCTCTCTCTCTCTCTCTGAAAGAAATAGAAATGAACAGACTTAGAAACACTCAGAAATGTAGACATGGGATGAGGGGGTGACCATCAGAATTTCAAATCTGGGTTGCAAGTAGCTTTTTCAGCATCAATTACAACTCTGAATGGTCACTAAGCAACTAGTCATAAGTCAAGGTCCATACTTTCAATGATCAACCGCACTGGATTGCGGTTGATAATTGAAATAATTTAAAGAACAATCACATATGCAAGTCTTGATCAATTTGCAGTTTTGTTATGTACAGAAATACATCTCATCACTTCCGGTGGCGACGCGGCGCCGAAGACAGCCGTCTCCGGGCTGTCCGCTCCACAGCTGTGTTTATCCATCGAAAACAGCGCCGATCAGCTGTTTAGGTGGATTTGAAGCCCCCTCCTCGGGAGAAGAGGAGGGGGTGAGGCCCCAGGTAGGGGTTGAGCTCTCCGGGGCCGCCTGAGCTGAAAGTTTGGGCGGCTGAAGGATTGAGCCCCCCCGAAGCCTGGGTTGCTCCGAGCTGCGCAGCGTCTCTGCTCCGTGATTTTTGGAGCAGAGCCAGGCGTTAGCAACCACCCCTGCCAGAAGGAAAGACTCTTGAGTATCAAGGTGCAGGCAGAGCGGTACAGGAGGTCAAGGTGAAGTGGACTTTTATCTTTACTCTCTAGCTCAATGGATTATAGCTTGAAAGTGAAAGTACGCAACAAGTGAAAGTGGGGAAAGATGGCGGCTAAAACTTCTAAAACTCTTCGGAGTGCAGGAACTTCCCCGGTGCAACAGACTTCGTTGAAGCTTTGCTTCCTCCTGCACCTCCTCTGGCATTGACACTTAAGGACTTACAAGATGCCTTTGCAAAGCAATCGCAAGTAATGTCAGATATGATGGATGATAAGATGGAAAAGCTGGAGGCAAAGCTGGAGGAGAAATTGGAGAAATTGGAGGAGAAGATGGAAGAGAAGTTTAGTGCAATGAGGGTAGACATTTTGTCTACAATTGAAAGTGTGGCTGAATGTGTGCAACGTTTGGATGAAAAAGTGGAGGATCTTAGTCAAAAGAACTCTGTATTAGAAGTAAAGGTACTAGAGAATGAAAATATAAGGGACAAAATGGACCGAGAATTGAGCCTTGTCCAGTACCATCAGATGCAGTATGCTATAAGAATCAGGGGCTTAAAGAAGACTTAAAACAGCTGATCTCTGAGGCTTTGGAAGCAGTACTGGGCCAGCCAGCATCTGAAATAGAGGGAAGTATGGATAAAATCTTTCGTGTTAATTCATGGATTGCAAGGCAGAGGAAGTTACCTAGAGATGTGGTGGTCTATTTTACAAAGAGAGCAACTAGAGATGAAGTTATTCAAGCTGCCTACGAAACTAAATTTGTGGTTGCTGAGCAAGAAGTCCTGGTTCTAAAAGAGATTCCTCCAAAGATTTTAAGGAGAAGGAAAGATTTTGCATTCCTTGCACAGGAACTTAAGAAATGTGATATCAAGTTTAGATGGGAGATTCCAGTCGGAATGGTGGTGATGCATGAAGGTAAAAGACATTGTCTGGTTACTGTGACTCAGGCACGTGATTTTTACAGCAATGTGTTAAAAGCAACCCCTCTATCACTTCTGGAAGCTGCAAAGGGATTTGGAGAGGGAAAGCCTCAAGACGCTGAAGGTAGACAGACAGAGGAGAATGGTGCTGGAGGAGATCAAGCTACAGTCTCATCAGCTGCTGCTGGAGAGCAGAGGATGACGCGTGCCGCCTTAAGACGAGCGAGACAAGAGCAAGAGCAAGACCAGCAGAAAGTAATGGAACTTCCAAAGCATACTTACAGTGAAGCTGTGGGAGGGGCGCGGCCTAAGGAAGCTACAGGGGCCATTGCAGACGTGCTCCAAAAACTTTGGGACGCCAAGCATGGCGACTAAATTTTTAACTTGGAATGTTAATGGATTAAACTCACCACAGAAGAGAAGGAAAGTTTTTCAATATTTAAAGCAATTTAAGACTGATGTTATTTGTTTGCAAGAAACGCTTATTAGGGTTATGGACCAAAAGTACTTATTGAACTCAAGGTTGGGTACGCAATTTGTTGCTTCTGCGATGAACAAGAAAAATGGAGTGGTTGTCTACGTTAAAAGTACTCTAACAGCGGAACTAATTGAAGTAGATAAGCAAGGAAGATATGTTATGATAGATTTGCTGTTAGAAGGTAAAAAAACGCTTCTAGTTGGACTGTATGCTCCTAATCAACAACAAGCTGACTTTTTTAACTTACTACACACAAAGGTTACCCAATTGGATTATAAATCTTTTATTTTTATGGGAGACTGGAATGGTGTCTTAGACGTACAGATGGACAAAGCTGGTTCTTTTAAGCGTGTTCCGAGTCATGCTAGATTGCCTAAATCCTTTTTTGAAATGAAGGACGATTTGGAACTGCGAGATATTTGGCGTGATACACATCTACATGAAAAGGATTATACTTTTTTTCTGATAGACATCAATCTTTTTCCAGGATTGATTTTATTTTGTTGACTAATGACTTTTTTTCTAGGATTAAGAAGGCAAAGATCTGTGCAAGAACTATTTCTGACCATAGCCCAGTTTGGTTAGAGATCAATAAGGACAATAGGGATAGGCGCTCTTGGCGCGTAAATGAGAATTTGTTTAGAAATCAGAGAAATGTGGAAGAATGTAAACAGCAGATGAAGGATTTCTTTGAAATTAATATGAATAAGGATACCTCTATGGACATGGTTTGGGATGCTAGCAAGGCCTACATGAGAGGGGTGTTGATATATATGAATAATAAATACAGACGTACCTTGGAAGTTAGAAGGAAAGAACTGGAGAATGAAATTAGGGAAAAAGAAAAGGCCCTAATTTTGAACCCATTGGATGTGAAGATTAAGGAGGTTATTAACCTATTAAGAGGACAATTTGATAAGTTGATGGCTGATCAAGTGGCAACCAATTTACGGTTTGCTAGGCATAATACTTTTTGCAATGCTAATAAGCCAGGTAGATGGCTAGCTTACAGGTTAAGGAAAAAGCAAAGGGCTTCTAATATAGATAAAATTGAATATAAGGGAAAGGTTGTGTTTCAACAGGATCTTATTAAGGAAGCCTTTGTGGATTTTTATTCTAAATTATATGCTAAGGAGAAGATTAATGAAAAAGACATTGATGTATATTTGAAGAATGCTAGCATCCCGGTTCTTACGCAAGCACAAAAGGAGGAGATTAATCAATTGATAACAGAAGAAGAAATTCTTATAGCAATTAAGGAACTGAAGGTGGATAAAGCGCCAGACACGGATGGTCTGACTGCGGCTTACTACAAAAATTTACAATTGGAGCTGATAAAGCCGTTAAAGGAACTGTTACAGACAATTCAGAGAGGGGGAAAGGTGCCTCCATCTTGGAGAACTGCTTTTATTTCTTTGATTCCGAAGGAAGACCAAGATGCTACTCAAGTAAAAAACTATAGACCGATATCACTTTTAAATACAGATTATAAGATATTTGCCAAGGTGTTAGCTAACAGATTGATGAGGGTTCTGCAACAGGTGATTCATGGGGATCAAACTGGGTTTATTAGTGGTAGACAAATGAAAAATAATGTGAGGCATATAGTTGATGTGGTGGAGTTTTTGGAAAGGAACAACCAGATCCCTGCGGCGCTAATTTTTCTAGATGCTGAAAAAGCCTTTGATCAATTGAATTGGCAATTTTTGATGAAAGTTTTAGATAAAATGAATTTCGGGGATAAATTTTTGCAACCAATTAGGGCATTATATCAAAAACAAACTGCCCGAATAATAGTTAACAATAGTCTGACTGAAGTATGTAATATTGAGAAGGGCACAAGACAAGGGTGTCTGTTATCACCTTTATTATTTGTTTTAACATTGGAAATATTATTGGTAAAAATACGGAATTCGGAAAGAATTAAGGGTATACAAATTAGAGATCAGGATTATAGACTGAGAGCGTTTGCAGATGATCTGGTTGTTACGGTGACCCAGCCAGAAAACTCTGTTGTGGACCTGATGGAGATAATAATGCAATATGGGAAGGTTTCTGGATTTAAAGTTAATGCACAAAAAACTAAAATTCTGGCCAAAAATATGACAGTATCGCAAAAGGCCCTTTTAGAAGGATTAACTAGATTTGAGATTGTTAAAAGGGTCAAATATTTGGGGGTGTTTTTGTCACCCTCTAATACAAAGTTATATAAAAATAACTATGAAAAGTTATGGGGGAAAATTCAAAAAGAATTGGAGAGTTGGGAAAAACTGCAATTGTCTTTGCTGGGAAGAATTGCAGCAGTGAAAATGAATGTCCTGCCTAAATTTTTATTTTTATTTCAAATGATACCGGTCCTTAAAAAAGATTCTAATTTGGAAGAATGGCAACGGGGTATCAATAAATTTGTTTGGGCAGGGAAAAGGATACGAGTTAAACTTAAGATTATGCAGGATACTCGTGAAAGAGGTGGTCTTAAAATGCCTAATCTTAAATTATATTATGAAGCTGCTGCGTTAGCAGGTATAAGTGATTGGATTAATTTGACACAAGAGAGATTATTAAATCTTGAGGGCCACGACTTGCTGTTTGGCTGGCATGCATATTTGTTGTATGATAAGAAGGTAGATAATGTGTTTAGAGTGCATATTTTAAGACAGGCATTGCTGAGAGTTTGGAAGAAGTACAGACATAAGTTAGATTGTAAGATACCATTGTGGGCAATTCCAAAACACGCAATAGAAAATATACATGCTGGTTTCAAACATGATGTGACTACGTATAAGGAGATTTTAAGCTTGGAAAGAAATGTCTGGTGTTTGAAGCCGTACAACCTCTTGCGAGATGAGAAGATTGTTCAAACTTGGTTTCAATATACTCAGTTACGGGCCAGGTGGAAAGAAGATCAGAAAATTGGTTTTGCAATGACTGATTAAAATTTGATAAAGCAAATTAGAAATCAGGGTCCAGCACATATCAAACGGATATATCTTGCATTGATAGAAATTGACTCAGAAGCAGAGCTTGTTAAAGATTGTATGATAAAATGGGCCCAGAATATTCAAGAAGTTATTACAATAGACACGTGGGAAAAGATCTGGGTGAGGAACGTAAAATTCACACAAGCCCAAAACTTAAGAGAGAACTTTTATAAAATGTTTTATAGATGGCATTTAGATCCCAAAAAGCTTGCAAGTATGTATCCGAACTATCAGCCAAAATGTTGGAGGTGTGGTGGTGAAGATGCAACATATTTTCATATATGGTAGATCTGTAAAAAGGTTAAGGCTTTTTGGATAAAAATTTGGTGGAATATGCAGAAGATCTTCAAGCAAAGGATAAAGTTTTGTCCGCAATTGTTTTTGTTGGGCATAATTACAGATGCTACTGTTGTGGACACTAAGTTGATGTTGAACTTAATTACAGCAGCAAGACTCTTAATAGGTCAATATTGGAAGAAGGAGGAACTGCCGACTATAGAACAATGGACTCTAAAGGTTTCTGACCTGGCGGAAATGGCAAAGATCTCGGCTTACTTGAAAGATCATTCGCAAGAACGTTATATTATGGAGTGGAAAAATGGATTGATTATATCCAGAACAAATATGGGACTAAAAAGTTTCATTTAGCATTTGAATAAGTCTTTTTTCTTTTCTTTTTCTTTTTATATGTAATATTAATATTGCTTGTAGTTATCTTATATGAGCTAGAGAGCGACAGAATTAATAGTTTATTGTTGTTAGCATATGGACGTTTATGATTGTTCTTTGTTTTTATACCTTGTACTTAGCTTTGGGAAGTCGGGGGGGGGGGGAGGGGGGAGGGACAGGGAGGGTTAGGTAGGGGGGGAGGGGGGATGGTTAAAGATAAAATGTACTGTAAAACTTTTCAATAAAAAAAAAGAAATACATCTCGTGACTCTTCCCACTTGATCAGTGAATTCATTAAATACTGTAATTACAAAACAACTAGATATCTCACTTTCATTCTTTTTTTTAACCAATATTAATTTAAACAAAAGAAAACAAGTAGTTATCAGTTAAAGAAAAGAACAGAAAACACGCTGAGAATATTATTTTAGAATGTTAAACCAATATGCAATTTAAGTAACCTGAAGTACACACATACCAATTTTGCTGTTTGATCCCATGATCCAGATACTATTAACTGATCTCCTCTGGTCTGACTCCAGTCAACACTATAGACCTGTAAATATTAGACACACTTTAGCTTGCTAGGCACACATTGGATAAGCCATAATTAGAGCATATTTCCTGTCCTGATACTGAAAGAATATACTGACTATACTGTGTAAGAGAAATAAACACTATATATCAAGGTTCAAGACTGAAAAATGAAAATCTACAACTCAAAATAAAAGGTTTCTTTTAATACATATGCACATCAATAATCAACTATTTATGAAGGTACCCAAGAATTTGTTAGATTGTGACACATAAGAAATTTTATGCACGCATGTCCATTTATACTAAAATATACTTGTATATAGATACATAGATATGTGTGTGGTTGTGTGTCTGTGTATCCAATGTGTGTATGGCTAGTTGGTACATCCTTTTATTTATTGCAAGGTAATAACTGTAATCTTTACCTTTTCTTCCTAAGACAGAAAATTAAGACTCACTCAATTGTGGTTTTCGATAATATTTCAAGAATTCTTTTTGCTCAGAAGAATGGATCTGTTTTATTGCTTGCTATTTCCTCAATTATAGTTTTTAAAAGCATTGGTCCAAACACTGCTCACTCTTTATTTTCTGCCCAGTTATTCTTAGATTTGCACATTTCTTTTCTCTTTTTCTAGTACTGCATCCACTGTGCACAGAAGATAATCTCCAGGAGAAAACCACAGCCCGTTATAAAAACTAGGTTACCACTGCAAATATCCCAGTTCAGATACTCATCTACAATTGGTGTAGCATGGAAAAATTGCACAAGCCCAAGGGCTATTTTTAAATTTGCTAAAAGATAAATGCAGCTTCCTGACGTGATCCAATTAGTTCTAGTATGGTGTATCAGTATTAACAGTTTTTTAAATATATTGTTCAAAGACTGATACTGAAACACTATGTACAAGACTATTTTCAAAGGATGGTCAGACTATTTTATCAATTAACTAGGCTGCCCAAAACAAAACAATATTCTTTTACCCTGGGAGTAGAATGTTTTTTTACCTTTATTTTATTTTCTTAGATACCGTCTTAAGACTAACCAATTAATGAACTATTACTACAGAACTTCTAATGTTGTAGAAGAGTCAGAATATTTAATTTTCAGCAACTGAACATATTTCTCAAAAGACTAATATAGCAAAAGCCTGATGGCACTCACTGCTTGTGAACCTCCTCTTGAGAAGAGCTAACCCTGATGGGTTGCAACAAAATACTCCTGCAGACTATATGACTCCTGCTTAACACGGTCACCATAGAACAGGGATCGCTCCAAATACCAACAACATAAAATAATGCTTAATATATTGTTTAAGTTTATCTGCATTAATTACCGTAACTGCTGCTTTTGATTAAAGGTAAAGGTTCCCGCGCACAGGCATGCTAGTCGTTTCCAACTCTAAGGGATGATGCTCATCTCTGTTTCAAAGCCGAAGAGCCAGCATTTGTCCGAGGAAGTCTCTGTGGTCATGTGGCCGGCATGACTAGACGCCAAAAGCGCACGGAACGCTGTTACCTTCCCACCGTAGTGGTCCCTATTTTTCTACTTGCATTTTTACGTGCTTTCGAACTGCTAGGTTGGCAGAAGCTGGGATGAGTAACAGGTGCTCACTCTGTTACGCGGCACTCGGGATTCGACCCGCCAAACTGCCGACCATCTGGTCGACAAGCTCAGCGTCCTAACCCACTGAGCCATCACGTCCCTCTGCTTTTGATTAGGTGAGCCAAAAAGCCCAGAGAAGTTTCTTCTCTGCCTTTTTCCTTGCAAAATAAAGTGTTTTGCCCATGTACAGGCATGCCACAACAACTGGAAGCAGTTTATGAAGCAGCCAGTCATGTCTGGAAAAATACATTAATTCTTCAAATAATTTCTTTTGTAACTGTATCTGGCACTAAAGCTAGAAGGATGACTTTGAGCCAGTCGTTCTCTTTCAGCCCATTTGCGAAAAGCCTTACAAGAAACCTGAAAGGACTTCCCCAGGCAATTGTCAAGAATCACATTGACTCAAAAGTGTATGTGTGTGTGTCTTTAATACTAGAATGGGAAACTTTTAGTCAACCCAGGCAAAAAAACCAACCCTTTACTCAAAAACTCATCATCCTGCCCAAAAGCTTCTTCTCCCAACCACTGCTACCTTCCTTACCCTTTTAGGATGATTTCTTCAACACATATTTTCTCCTAAAGAAGAATGTACAACTGTACATGCCATACGAAGAGCTGCACTTGGCACATGCTTATTCATTCCTTGCACACCTTCCTATTACTACACACTTTCCCTGATGGAGGCGAACGCAGTGGCCTCATCTGACAATAACTCCTTAGAAGAAGATAAGTTAGGCTACCCCAAAACTGCTCTCTGAATCAGTTGAGGCAATCACTAGCACAGGACAATGGTTAAACTCAATCTCTGCTAACCCTCTCTCCATGTCTTTGATCATCACAGCCGATCTGTTTCCTGCTTCTATTGCTTTTGTTTCATGTCACTGACTTTCTTCAAAGGCAATGGATGACAATTCCTAACACATTTTAAAGGCCTTGAGGCTATAAGGAGGATTCAAATGATATCCAAATAAAAGGAAGAAAAAAAACTACTTTATCAATTGAGGATGTTAAGCCTGTTTCATTCATTAGTGGACAATTGGCGCTGGTAGAAACAAAAAGCTGCCAGGTGGAGAAAATCCCACAGACAGGCCTTTGAATTTTTTACATAATTAAATGTGGAACCTGTAAAATAAGAAAACAGAAGGGCAAGAAATGTGAGAAATGCTTGAGGCTAATTCAACTGGATTTTGAAATGTCCTACTTCTATAACAGTCTGGCGAAAGATATTCCAGTGTACGGTAGAAACAACTATTCCAGGGGTCTTCAAACTCAGCCCTTTTATGACTCATGGACTTCAATTCCCACGCTGGCTGAGCAATTCTGGAAGTTGAAGTCCATGAGTCATAAAAGGGCCAAGTTTGAAGACCCCTGTACTATTCCAATCTTACCAATAGTCGCCTACCCTTAAAATTATGAAAATTATGAAGTTAGAACAATTGATCTCAAAACATTTGTTAGAATAATTGATCTCAAAACATTTTGCAAACCCCTTAGAGAAGGTATACTTGGATTGCTCCAAATTTTGGCTATTTTAAGATTCTAACTTTGCCACAAAGACAATGAATACATTTTTACGTTAGCTTCTCTTATTAATCTTGGGACAATCAGCATAGTTCTACAAAGTGATAAACCTATGTATTCTGCAGAGCAGAGAAAGTTATGTGTAGGAAAGCCAATAAAGAACTTGTTTTATATGGCAGAAGTTCATACAATATAAAAATACCACAATCTTTCTGGAAAAAGAAAAAAAATAGCGTAATTTTAGATAACATAACCTTTGTAGTGTTTCTATAGTTACTGTAACACTTTAAAAAAAATCTTTCCATTTTTCCCCAATAGAACTAACAGAATCATTATGTTACATAATACTCAAAAATAATCTTCATTGATCTCAGTGATGCAAAACTGCTATTCAAACAGGGATACAAGATTTGTGAGAATAATATATTGCTGGATAGAACATTGCAATTTCCAATGGAAATTCTGCTTGTTAGTTATTATATATTTTCAAATGTTATTTTCTCCAAAGTATATTTCTTTTTAAAAAAATATTTTAATAACATTTTTATAAAGAAAAGATAAAGAGAAGAAACTTACAAAAGCAATAGCAGGATAAATCAGAGGGATTATCCAATCACAATTCATACAAGTGAAGAAAATTCTGGTATTTTTAAACTTCAATTACTGTTTTTATTAAGAACAAAGAGTTCCTTTTTGAAGAGTTTATCTCAGTGATGGAGAAACTTTTGGAGACCGAGTGCCCAAAACCTGCCCCCGCCCCACCCCCCTGCCTGCCCCCGCCTCAACCTACCTGCCCGCAGGGCCACCCACTGCCTCCACAGCCTGCCACAGATCACCCAGGCAGCCCAGCAGCACCATGGCGGCCAAGCCCTCTGCCCACGCCCTGCAGCAGCATCTGCGTGTGACAGGGCGCGAGGGCGGAGTCTTGTCTCCACTGCCTGGCTGCCATGTCCTTGGCTGCGTTGCTCCGCGCAGGCCGCACCCAGGTGTGATTCTCCTCCGGGGGGGCTGTTGGTGAGGAGGGGGCCACGGGGGGAGGCGGGGCTGGGTGACGGCACACATGCCCACAGAGAAGGCTTTGAGTGCCGCCTCCAGCATGTGTGCCATAGATTCACCACCACTGGTCTATCTTGTTCTAGACAAAAAATGACTATATTTAATTATACCTCTTGAGTGTGTTCTTTATAGACCTGCAAAGGACCTGCAGGTTTTTCTGTATCCCAGATTTGTAAAGATCCATCTCCACTAGAGGTGACCAGCACATGTTCATTCTTTTCACTCCATGTCACATCAAATAGACCATCATTCCAGTCAAAACTAAACCAAAAGCGAATATATTAATTTATGACAAGAATATAGCATGTAATATAACTGGGTACTATTTAAAGATACAAAATTTTTATATAATAGCTAAGTTCACCCAACACACAATCTCAGACCAAAAATTTACACCTCACCAAAAAATATGATTATGTGGGCCTGGGGAGAACCTGGAATGAAATTTTTAGCAAGTCACAACATTTCACTGAACTACATTCACTCAGTTTAACTTATCTTAGAGAGAAATTGTGAAAAGACAGGAACCGTCACAGATTCCACTATGAGCTTGTTTAAACAAAGAATGTATTGGGGGAGGGGGTTGATGTCACGCTTTTAACATTCGACATTTTAAAAATTAGTTTACTAGAAACAAATAGATCCAACTTTTCATGAAGTTCATATCCACAGTTTGTCTTTTTCAAGCTTATTGTCAGTGGGGCCATTGATAGTATACAGAGTAAAGGTGATAATGAATCACCTTGGAAAATTACACATTTGATTCCAACTTCTAATTCTTCTCCATTAGCGATCAACTTTGATCACCAAAACGTCACTGAATTATTCGTATATTGTTAAATGTTGTACTGACTGAGATATTTCTCAATCCAGCTATGTGAAATGGAATCAAATGCCTTTTTATAGTCTATTCAAGTTATACTTTATGAGAACAAGCTGGAAGGAAATTTAATAACCTAATTGAAATTAGGATGGATTTTCTATTGGTTTGATCAAGCAGGTAATTAAAAGAAAGTTCAATGCATTATTTTGTGCTTATAAAATGGGTTATTCTTTTTTTTCTTTGATATATAATGCTTAATTCCTAAATTTTGCAAAAATATTACTGAAAGTGAATTTGAAAATATATATTGCATGTTAAGAGAGTTTAAAAAGATGCATTAGAATTGCTTTTAGTTATAAAGACAAAATGTTTAGAAAAATGTTTAGAGTTTTAAAAATAATATAAGAGTTTTCCCTGTAAGGTTAAAGAATTTGAATGAATGAGTTTTGTTAATATAATTGTTGATAGTTTAGAAAGATTAATAAATATAGTTATCACTTCCCAGAAGAGGGAGAAAAAGATAAAAAATATTTTAAGATGGTGACGTAAATTATTTTTAACAAAGAGATTTTATTTGGTCTTATTTCTATTGGGATATTGCTTCTGGTATTTATGTTTAAAACAGAAAAAATGAAATTAAAATTTAGTTGGAAGATTTATAGAATTGGCTTGTAACAATTATAGGTAATTAAAAAGCTGAAGTCATATTTAATGTTTAATATTTTTAAATTGTGATTTAATTTTTGTGGCTAGACTTAATTTAATTTATTTTAATTTTATATTGGATTGTTTTTAAATTTTGCCTTTTAAACCGCCCTGAGTCCTTTGGGAATAGGGCGGTATATAAACCGAATAAATAAATAAATAATAAATATTAGAATTTTACTATGGTGGAAAAAGAGTTGGAAGTGAATACAGTACCTTTCTCTCTCTCCTTTTTTATAGTCATGCATTCCCCTTCCTTTTCTTAATCTTTATTTTCATTGTATTTTATGCTGTAATGAACCTTAATAAAATTTCAGAAAAAGATTTGGTTTGTAATTATGCCCACAAGTTACTTATATGTTGTTGGCAAACAAGTTATGGATCTGTAGTTAGAAATGTCCTACCAGTTGTTAGATGTTTTACTTACAGATTACTTGATGGAAAACCCCCTTTGCAGTTTTAATGAAGAGAACATCTGTTTTACATGGCTGCAATAGTGACAAATATCTCTAGTTCGTGTGTAGGATGAGAATGAAGGTTTGTTCTTTGAGCTTGTAGGTTGGCTTCCAAACGTTTTGGTAACAGGCGAGGTAACATCTTCAGAATTAGGGGATGTCACTGTCAGTGTTCTGTTTATAAAGGCTTCAGGTGTGGGGGTGTCAAATGATGGTCTTGTGATGGGTCAAGTGAGAGTCATCAATGAGAGGCTTGTGATAGGTTTTGTGATGGATCAGGTGTGAGTCATCAGTGAGAGGGTTGTGATGGGTCTTCTGATGAGTAGGTTACATCAGGTCAAGGTCATTGGGAGGTGAACTGCAGGTGGAGGGGAAGGGGGGCTTGCATGAGCTGGTTGACACTCGGTGCTGTCTCTAGTTGACTGGGTGGTTGATTTGGATTCTGAGGGGTTCATCGATTGGTTGTAGGTCCATGTGTCTGTTGATGGAATTGCTTGTGGAATGCCAAGCTTCGATGAACTCATGAGCATGGCGGGTGGTAGCGTGGCCAATGATTTTTGTGTTGTTCCAATTGAACTGGTGCTGTTTGGTGTTGGTGTGAATAGAAATTAAGGATTTGGGATCATGGCATTTGACTGCCAGACAGTGTTTGTGGATCCTGATTGATGACTCAACCCACTCAATAAACTACCCAGAACAATTTCTCCAATGCATTAAACACACCAAGATCAACGAGGAAGAAATTATGGTCTTGTTTGACATCACTGCCCTCTTCACCTCAACTGACATCGACCTGGCTAAACAAGCCATACACCACCTACTCACTAAACACCAAACCCACAAAGATGATGCCATTACAGAACACTCCATGTCTACAGAAACCAATGTGAAATTCCTGGATCTATGCCTCAACACATATTTCAAGTTCAACAGGAAAATGTACAAGCAAGTACAAGGTGCACGGGTGGGTAATTAGAAAAAGGAGTCATGCAAAAATTCAAATCTATAGCTCTAATCATCCAACCAAAATTCTGAACACGCTACATTGATAACACCTTCGTCATCATCAAACGCTCTCTACTTAATAACATATTCCCTGGGATCAAATTTACACGTGAAGAGGAAACAGACAACAGACTGCCATTCCTCAATATTGATAGAAGACTAGATAACAGAGGACTGGAAACCTGCATCGACCGCAAACCCACACACATGGACCAGATCCTCAGCTTTGCAAGCAACCACACTACCGCACAGAAAAGAAGCTGTGTCCAGACCAGACATGTCAAACACAAGGCCCGGGGGCCGGATCCGGCCCGCGAAGTGGTTTCATGTGGCCCGCGAAGCCATCCTGGAAACAGTGAGGGAACGGCCCCCACTGCCTTGGCCCTGGCCCAGAGACCCTCCTTCTGCCAGAGACCCTCAGATCTGTCCCACTCCTGCCCAGGCCCCCATAGGCACCCTTGATGCGAATGATGTAGAGCTGGCCATGCCCACCCAGTAGGCCATACGCAGTCTAGCCACGCCCACCCAGTAGGCCACGCCCACCCTGGCCATACCCACTCGGCCCCTTGAGGGCAACCACAATGCTGATGCGGCCCTCAATGAAATTGAGTTTGACACCCCTGGTCCAGACCCTCTTCAGACACACTGCAGCACAACACTAAGAAAAACAGAGGAGAAACGACTGGACATCTTTCTCCATAACGGCTATCCCAAAAACTTCGTATTCTGACACACAGCACCCAAACCACGACACATCACACAGCTGACTACGCAAAAACTCTACCATACACAAAAGGGGTGCCGGAAATGACAGCCAGAATTCTCCAACCCCTAAAAATAGCAATAGCCCATACATCCACAGCCACACTCGGCCAGGAATTATGGATGAAAGAAACAATGTAATCTACAAAATCAACTGTAACAATTGCAACCAATTCTACCTAGGACAAACATCACATCAATTAAAAAACAGGATCCCTGAACACCAGCTGGCAGTCAAATGCCACAATCCAAATCCTTAATCTCTACTCACACCGACATCGATTGGAGCAACACTAAAATCATCGGCCAAGCTACCACCTGTCATTGTCATGAGTTCATCAAAGCCTGGCATTCCACAAGCAATGCCATCAACACATTGACCTACAACCAGCCTACGAACCCCTCAGAATCCAAATCAACCTCACAGCCAACCAGAGACAGCACCGATCCTCAACCAACCGACACAAGGCCCCCCATCACCTCCACCTGTTCACCTCCCAATGATCCTGACCTGATGTAATCTCCCCATCACAAGACCCATCACCAGCCTCTCACTGATGACTCACACCTGACCCATCACAAGCCTCTCACTTGACACACCCACACCTGAAGCCCTTATAAACAGAGTGTGGTGGGTGGTAGCGTGGCCAATGATTTTTGTGTTGTTCCAATTGAACTGGTGCTGTTTGGTATTGGTGTGAGTAGAAATTAAGGATTTGGGATCATGGCATTTGACTGCCAGACAGTGTTTGTGGATCCTGATTGATACTGACATCTTCTGAACTCCACTGAAGAAATTTTACATGTCCTGTCACTACTAACCATAACAGATCCAAGGAATGGAAGGTAGTTTTTTTTAAAGTAATTGCTGACAGCTTTTATTTTTTGGTAGACTTTAATGTTGTAAGGTTGTTTTTCCTTTTTGTGGTACCAATGTAGGCAAGTTTCATATGCAATGTTTTTATGAAAGGAGAATCTTGAAATTTGGAAAGTGAGCAAGTGGTTCAATTTCCTTCTTCTCTCTGCAGTTGACTTTTGTTTTATGATTTGGGGGTATGTGTGTGCTATAAATATCCCTCTACAAGAAAGGATAAATGCAAGTAACAGAAAATGAAAGCCATTTTAAAAAATTTGTTTTTGTTAAATTAACACCTGTACAGTAGAGAAAAGAGAAAGACATTTCCAGTATTTCTAAATCAACAAGTAATACTATACTTTCAAAGGTTTGAATAGGTGTTTACTGTCTTTGTCCATGGAAGATAAAAATTGTAAAATAAAAAAAATCCCACCCCATTTTGCAATACATTTCACCAAAACAATATGCTGTAATCAGAAAGTCCTTGGAAAACATTCCCTCCTCTTCCCTGTTGAAGTAATTTTGTTTATATTATAGAGTTTTGTCCTATAAAGAAATTTCTGTAAAATAAATTAAAAAAGACATGAGGATTACAGAATTAAGATTCATATTTGGGTCTCAAGACAAATTCACCTTTGGGGTTTGAGATAAAATTTGGAGCTGGCAATACCCTTTACAAAAACTTGAATATTTTGGTGCATAACAAAAATGGAGTAAACCTTTTCCAAGACTGCGGTAAGCTATTAAACTGAATAAAATTTAGTAGACATAAATCTGTGTTGCATCTAAAAAAATTTCTAGTTGTCCTTACTACCTAAAGGCTTCTTGAGGCTTTAAAGGCTTCTGAACTGTTCTACTGTCAATATTCCTTTCAACTCATTTTTTATTCAATACTATTCTATTAAATCAACACACAAGAATTTAGCAGTATAAGTGCATTTGGTAGTTACGTTTTATCAAACTACATCAGAATATCTAATTCCCCACACACAAGATTATGCAATAATTACTTTTATTATGAAAAAACAAAATACCTCCTGAAAAGATGAAGTCCAGCTTCATTTTGTTCCAACACTACTAGAGTTCCACAGCCTAAAATGGAAGACAATAAAAAACACACTGAAAACAATGGTCTGTATAGTATAATATGGACTAAATTAGAGTAAGATTCTTGAAAACTGCTGAACTTTGGGAACCCCTTTTAGAAAACACTGAAGCCTACCTTATAGCCTTGTCAAATTATATCTATTTAACATAGAATTGCTACTCTGGCAGTGCTTTTCTAGGGTATGAGAGGCTTTCATCACTCAGTTTTTAATTCTTTTAACTGAAGCTGGGTCCTATTATAAACAAATTATGTGCTCTACCACAGGGATCCCCAATTCCTGGTCCGTGGGCCAGTACTGGGCTGCGGCATGCCAGGAACCGGGCCACACAAACCAGCAAAGCCCCATCTGCGAGATGCAGGCAGCACACAAAACCACACACCCTCCGGTCCGTGGAAAAACCTCTCTCCACGGAGCAGGTCCCTGGTGCCCAAAAGGTTGGGGACGTCTGCTCTACCATCTTTTTTTTTCAAAAGTTGTACAGGATACATTGATACTTAATGCTATGCTTGGATGAATTTTACAGTTAATAAGTCTCCAGAGACTACATATACAGTAAAAATACATCTCTATAGCATGGGTTGTTAAGCAGAATCAGTATTACCTTTTACAGCCTTCAAAGTTGGACATTTCAAAAACCATTTTGAAAGCTTGTGATGGGGAAAGGAAGGAAGAAGCATTTTCAAATAAACATTTGAAAAAAGATTATTTTTTGACTTTAGGGTACAAAAACAGAACGGTCACAATTAACTTCAGATATAGTTTTAAGATGACCTTATGGAAGGAATGGCTGAACAGTTAAGGTAAAAGAAACAGCAAATGAAACCAAATGGAAAGAATGAGAAAGAAAGAAACTCAAAATAAGCCCGCTTTGATTTTATTTTGTGCAAAAAAAGGTAGAGGGAAACTATAGACTTTCAAGATTCTGTTTTATATCCCATAACAATAAAGTAGCATATTGGAATTCTTGCGGTATCTGGTCTGCAAGATCCTGGGCTAAAGGAGTAACATATAGATCTAATGACTATCATAAACTGTGTAACTTATACTGAATATCTAATTGTATACTTATTCCCTATGTAAAACGGAAACACAAATGTTTCACATGTAACTCCAGAACTTATTCAAATGTTGTCCCCATCACTGGGAGAAAATGATTAAATGTATGACAGGGAGCTACCATATTAACTACATTTAATTTAATTTTAATTCAATACAAATGATTATTTTTTCTTTTCATTCTTGTACTGTACACCTTTTGGATTGCAACCTCAAGCACACCATTCAAATATCACAGCATGTGGGAATGCTTCTTTCCTAAGGCATTTTTGTTATCTTCGGAAGTTCACTTTCACATGCAATACAGGTACTCAATTTACAACCATTCATTTAGTGACCATTCGGAGTTACACTGGAACTGAAAAAAGTGACTTATCATTTTTCACACTAACAACTGCTGCATCGTCTCCATGTTCACGTGATCAAAATTCAGACACTTGGCAACTGACTCATATTTATGATGGTTGCAGTGTCCCAAGACCATGTAATTGCTTTTTGAGACCTTGTGAGAAGAAAAGTCAATGGGAAAGCCAGATTCACTTAACAACCATGTTACTACTGCAGTGATTCACAATTGTGGCAAGAAAGATCACAAAATGGGGCAAAACTCACTTAACTGTCTCGCTTAGGAACAGAAATGTTGGGTTCGATTGTAGTTAAGTCGAGGCCTAGCTGTAGTAACATACATTAGACAAGGCAAAGAACATTTTCGATACTAGATTTGCAAAGAGACATACAGGTAGTCCTCAACTTTTGAGAACAATTGAGCCCAAAATTTATGTTGCTAATCAATTTCCTCAACCACATCAGACATAAAAAAATTACCAGCCACAATACTATAATGAACCATGCATTTGTTTAGGATGCATGTGGGCTTTTAGCTGACGTTTTTCCACTGAACGTATGTCAAAAGCTGTTTTATTTCTGCTTTAAAAGAAGGGAACTTTTTTTTCCCCTCGGAGCTTCTTCATTCCAACTGGGTGTAACCTAAAAGCACACGCCCAGGAAAGCCTCAGCAGTCTCTTCCCACGTGAGGATTGTGTACAGCGCTTATCACGGCTTCTTCACAAGCCCCTTCCCCTGATTTTTCGTGATCTCTGAGCGAATCTATTAAAAATACCGTCCTAAAAAATGTGCATTTATCACACTTGGAAGTCTCCCAGTTACTGTAATTTTAGCTCACCAAGAGCATGTACGCGTTTCTGTGCCAAGGTGAACTTTTATCAACTGGGTTGAATTGCAATCTAAGCTGCAAAAACCTAGCATTGCAATCTAGGAAGCAAGTCCCATGAAACCCAGGAAAGGAGCAGTGGCTTCTATCCAAGCGAAGCGCCTCAAACACGCACGCAGCCTATGGAGCCTATGGCAGCCCTGTCATGTTACAGGACAAGTCTGCTCCAGACAGCCTATCATCCTCTCCAACCACCCTTTGGACACGACCAAAGAATCTAGGTCAGGGGTCTTCAAACTTGGCCCTTTTATGACTTGTGGACTTCAACTCCCAGAATTCCTCAGCCAGCCATGCTGGCTGAGGAATTCTGGGAGTTGAAGTCCACAAGTCATAAAAGGGCCAAGTTTGAAGACCCCTGATCTAGGTAGCAGAAAGCGCTTAGGTAGGAGGGTTGCTACTGCTGCTGCCGTCACTGCGCACGCGCCACCTGCTGCCGTTTCACCTGCAATCCCGTAGTACTGCGAGGTAGCGCAGGCCAAACGCCCCGGCAGGTACGGCGAAAACTCTACCGCGTAACCGTGGCGGCCGGGCAAGCGGAAGGCCTGCGCCCTCGGGAGCTTCCCTAGCGCCTCGCCGCCGTTGCGGCTCATGGCTTCACCGCAGGCGCTGAGCTCGTCCGCCTGGCAGCCGGGTGGCAGCTGCTGGCGGGCGGCTTCGAAACCGCCCGCTCCCTTCCTTCTTTCGCCGCCCCTCTCGTAGGGGCGGGGGTGAGGGAAACAAGTCGCCGCCGCCGCCATGGTTGTTTTGGGCTTCAAAAAAAAAAAGCCTTCGAGGATGCCTTCTTGCGAGCCGGACTTCCGGTGACAGCTTGCCCTTCTTTGGAATCCCTTCGCGCGAAGAAGGCGCGCGAGGAGCTTCTAGTGCAGGGGTAGGCAACCTCGGCTCTTTTATGACTCATGGACTTCAACTCCCAGAATTCCTGAGTCAGCTATGCTGACTCAGGAATTCTGGGAGTTGAAGTCCATGAGTCATAAAAGAGCCGAGGTTGCCTACCCCTGTTCTAGTGATTCGAGGATTTCTTTTTGTAGGTTTGTCTGGTTTGCGGCGTTCCTGCCGTCTTCTAAGGCAACTTGTGAAAAAGAAACGACATTTGTGTTTTCACAACGCGCTCAAGCTGGCCAGTGACAAACCCATTTTCTCGATTCGCATAATGCATTAAACTACAGACTAATCCCACGGGCTAGTTTTGTGCAAGACGTAAAACAGAAACAAACGTCACGATTAAAACTATCCAAGATGTGTTAGGTTGCGCACACGACACTACTGCGTCTTTTAACTGACGTGTTTAAGCCTGTTGTGTAATGATACTGTGTTAACGTTGACTTTGCGATATTTTATATTACTTTTCATTAAGATGGATTATAGAGTGGTTTACAAGGGTACAATAGTAAATAGGTAAAACCACAAATGAATATTTGTTTTTGACCTTTTAAAAGGCAGATTAATAAATTAACGTCAAGGCATATATTGCAATAAAATCTTTTAAGGACGTCATCGCTCTCTCCTTTCTGTAAATCTTCGGTTTGACAGTATACAGAGGTTTTTTTTAAAAAAAAAGTTAATGCACCTTTAATCTTAAAACCAACACTCCCCCTTTCTTTGGACCTGTTTAAAAAATTAATATTAACATATATTAAAATCTTACCGACATTAACCTAAAATTACAATTCCTATACTGAAATTACATTCTCTTATAACACTAAGTATTGTTGAAATTTGCTGGTGATTTTGCTCAGAAGAGCTCTGAGATCCCTTCCAACTCTGTCATTCTGTGATTCTGTAAGGGTATACTGCTTGAGCAGGGGTTGGACTAGATGACCTCCGAGGTCCCTTCCAACTCTTATCTTTCTGTGATTTTGTGATACTATACTTTCATCAGACCATTACAATTGTAGATTATAAACAATTAAGATTTTAATTGCTATTCATGCATACTGTGTGAACATTAGAATATTCATTTTAATACAGAAGTATATCTACAAATTTCCACTCAAGTGTAATAACAGAATTATCACCAAAGCTACCAGCGTCTGTTTCCTGTTCTTTTATAGACCCACTGGTAATTAATTGGACTGACTGAAATTCTATTGTCCCACTCTTCTTTATTTCTGTCTGCTCTTAGATAAAAAAGCTCTTCATTAGCATTTTACTAGAATAACAAACTTATCTCACAAAGAGTGGAGGTCAACAGATATGTTATTATTTATTAATTTATCAGATTTACATGGCCACACATATCACCAAAGGTGATTCTGGCTAGCTGACAACATTTCAATAAACCAATGCATACATTAAAACAGCCATATAAATCACATGTGTTAAAAAAAATTTAAAATTAAAATATACAAGCTCTAGGCACGGAGAGAATGAGTATATCCACTTCAGTAGTGGAACCACCTGAACAATATCTCTAATTGACAAATCTTTTTCTTTAATTAATCATTTAAAAAGTTTAAGAAAATAGCATTGATTTTAATACAGTACAATTGAACTTCTAAGGTAGCACACATGGCCTGGTTTGCCCAAAATGTTGGCTAAAATGAGGCTGCCTAATTTATAGCTCAGCATGTAATCTGAGTGAATCTGGTTAATGTCATGGGCAAATTTAGCATGCACTTCATTAATTCAGTTAACTATATGCATTGTGAGAAGACTATACAACCCTATGATGTGAGTAAATTTTAATTAATAGTATTAATATTTCAAACAAAATAGTGATCAAAATATGCTAAATATTTTGCAACACTGATGTTATAAAAATAATGCTACTGTATATAAAAGCTATTTATTACTCTGTATAATTTTATGCACAGATAATAAGGACACCTGAAAGTTTGTGGCTTATTGTGTAGATAGTTGAAAGATAAATAGGATGAACAATAAGATTTTGCAGAGGTTACAGTACAGAATCCAAAAGCACCTGTGTGGTAAATGCTTATTTTGAACAGGTTTATTAAAAGTACAATAACTGTTAGAAAAAGCCATAATACGTCTAAAATATATATACTTGGTATATAATAGATTGTATTTGATATTCTCTTCTATTTAAACACTTGATACACATCACGAATATGTGCTCTTACCGTCAGGAAAAAGAGGAATAAAGAAATTTAAATTTATTATTAGTTCCAAAATGCATCATATTTTTTTCTCTGTCTACCTAAAATATCTCTCAGATTTCAGGAATTAACCTTTGGAAATGATTGTGTAGTGCAGGGGTGTCAAACTCAATTTCATTGAGGGCCTCATCAGCATTGTGGTTGCCCTCAGGGGGCCGGGTGGGTAGGGCCAGGATGGGCGTGGCCTACTGGGTGGGCGTGGCTAGAGTGCATATGGCCTACTGGGTGGGCACGGCCAGCTCTACATCGTTCGCATCGAGGGTGCCTATGGGGTCCTGGGCAGGAGTGGGACAGATCTGAGGGTCTCTGGCATAAGGAGGGTCTCTGGGCCAGGGCCAAGGCAGTGTGGGCCATTCCCTCACTGTTTCCAGGATGGCTTCACGGGCCACGTGAAACCACTTCGCGGGCCGGATCCGGTCCCCGGGCCTTGTGTTTGACATGTCTGGTGTAGTGGAAATTTCTGCTGGATTTCAGGAAAGCTCACCAATGCCTGCTGGAAACCCTATGAGTCTTATTATCTGTGAAATTATTGCCTACCCACTTCCAAAATGGCTGTGGCTAGCTTTATAAAGTGCAAAGGAAACAAGGGTATATACAAAATGAACACAGGATTATACAAAAGCAATCATCTGGTGGAATAACATACCATATTTGAACATTATCCCCCAGCTAAAAGATACCCACCCAAAATATATGCATGGGGGAAATGGTTTAGAGAAAGAAAGGAAGATTCCATTAAGATCTTGATGGAAATACTGTTCCAAAGAATAGGTGCAATGACAGACAGCTCACTTCCTGGTTCCCGCTACATTATATTTTTTAATTGTTGGGACCCAGAGCAATCTGACTTTGTTAGAACAAACAGGATGGGCAGACATAATGCAAGACAGATGATCCCTCAAATAAGCTAAAACCTTATACCAATGCCCCCCTCCCCCAACCTTTTGGGCACCAAGGACTGGTTCCATGGAGAGAGGTTTTTCAGCAGACCAAAGGGGGCATTTCATGTGCTGCCTGCATCCCACACATGGGGCTTCGCTTGTTTGCACGGACCGGTTTCTGGCATGCTGCGGACCAGTACCGGTCCATGGACCGGGGATTGGGGGATCTCTGCCTTATATCATCAGCACCTTGAATTATATGTAAGTCTTGACACCAGATAGAGAAACTCAGGAAGAGACTTAGATATAATTCAAGGTGCTGATGATCAGCTACACTTTATAGAGCAGGGCAGCTAGCCACCACAGAGGTCTCTTAGAACAGAATTACTACTTCATTTCTCTGGACTTCAGAGTTGTGACTGCTACAGCACCCAAAACACAGTTAAGTAAATTTTGGAGAAGGCAACACCTCCCCCATCAATCAAGCAGGTTTCAGTAATTTGTCCATTTTCTCTACAATTAAATTGTGGAAGAACGTGGACTCTAGTGGAGTTCCCCAAGGCCCTGCAATTGTTAATTGGGGATTCCATTAATAATGAGGCCTGGTTTCCTTTTGTTTTTTGATGGTTTCCTCAAATTCCCACTTTCTCAATTTGTGAAAAATCCAAATGGGAACATCTTGGAGAGCTATCAGAATTTTGCAAGACTGAGCGATCTTATAAAATCTAAACAAATCTTAATTTTTGGTAAAATAAATATTGTAATGCTCAGGCCAGTATGTAATGTTTTATTTACCTGAAGCATAAGGTAAAGGTAAAGGTAAAGGTTCCCCCGCACATGCGTGCTAGTCGTTTCCGACTCTAGGGGCCGGTGCTCATCTCCGTTTCAAAGCCGAAGAGCCAGCACTTGTCCGAGGACATCTCCGTGGTCATGTGGCCGGCATGACTAGACGCCAAAGGCGCACGGAATGCTGTTACCTTCCCACCGGAGTGGTCCCTATTTTTCTACTTGCATTTTTACGTGCTTTCGAACTGCTAGGTTGGCAGAAGCTGGGACGAGTAACAGGCGCTCACTCTGTTACGCGGCACTCGGGATTTGACCCGCCAAACTGCCGACCTTCTGATCAACAAAGCTCAGCGTCCTAACCCACTGAGCCACCGCGTCCCTTTTACCTGAAGCATAGCTAACCCCTAGTACGAACTAGGCCACTATAACCTGCTATGGTTAAACCATAGTTTAACATGTTTTCTTAGGTTATGTTGGCAAATTAGACCTTTACTAATGCAAATATATAATCCTTGGACACCTGTATGAAATAAATTCATGTTTCCATCAAGCAAACTTGTTATTCTAAGCTTCAGTTTTTATTTTATTTTATTTTTAAAAAATGTAACATGTTTATTTTTGCAATCATCCGTATGATTTCTGAGCTGTTCATCTTTATTTTCAGGTTTCCGATTACATCATTTAAAGATATATCAAGGGACCTTATCTCAGGAGGCACAAGTGGCAATGTTTGTTTTATTGCAGGAAAAGGCAGAGGTTGCATTGTGCAAAGAAAAACGTGAAAAGAAACTTTTAGAATGAAATGTCCATTTATTATGCAAAATGCACTTTCAAAAAGAATGTATTCTAAAGCGGGCATTTTTGAGGTAAGGTAGCACATAGGGTGGTGCAAGAGGGCATAGAAATCACCTTGGAGAAAATAAGCAGCAGCTGTTAGCAAAATGTGAGCTTAGCCTGAGAAAACAAGAGAGCTTGAGAAATAAAACAAAAATTGCCCTGCATTGATGCCTTTTTATACAAGACAGAAGGAAGGGAAAACCCAATCGAGATGTTATTAGAGCTGATATCAATAGAGTGGAGTTCTATTATATATTGTGTTTGTTTCTTGACCTGACTTATCTTGGTTGACAGATACCGATCTCTCTGGTCAGCCAGTGCTTTAAATCTCAAGAGACATTATATCTAAGCAGGACGAGACACTCCTGGTGACAGAAGTAAATTGTACTCCTGTTCAGATACAGGTAGTCCTTGACTTAACAACAGTTTGTTGTTTAGTGATCGTTCAGTGTTACAACACCAATGGAAAAAGTGACACGACCGTTTTTCACACACTTAACGACTGTTGCAGCATCCCCATGGTCATGTGATCAAAATTTAGATGCTTGGAAACTGACTTGTATTTATGATGGTTGCAGTCTCCTGGGGTCGCGTGATCCCCTTTGCGGCCTTCTAACAAGCAAAGTCAGTGGGGAAGCCAGATTCACTCAACAACCATGTTACTAACTTAACAACTGCATAGATTCACTTAACAACTGCGGCAGGAAAGGTCATAAAATGGGGCAAAGCTCACTTGACAAGTGTCTCATTTAGCAAGATAAATTTTGGGCTCAATTGCGGTTGCCATTCGAGGACTACCTGCACTTTTATTTTTGCATGTTGCCTTAACCAGTGTGCAAAACTGTATTATACAGCAACATCCATAATATCCGACATATCAATCAGCTTTATGGTGAGCTTAGTGGGAATAGGGTGTTTCTAAAGGCTAGATAATATGGAATGTGTTGTTCCATGCAGGCACATGTATAGGTTGTTATGTGAAAGCTCCATTCTTGGAAAATTTTACACCAGATTGGCTACCACTACACAGATTAACACCAGATGTGTGATTACTCAGCACACTTCTATTCCCCTATTAGAAGAGATTACAGATGTAATCTCAGAAGGGCTATAATTGCTAGAATGTTATGTATTCTCTGCCTTATCTAGAATAGGCTAGAAAAGACTCGTCAACTTGAGAAAGTACCAAGGATGCCTGTTGATACTATCATCCCAACTGGAAGCTCCTTACCAGTCCTCTAATCTTCTAGCTGTTGCTTTTTGCTTGCCCGTTGGAAGCAACATCTGTGTAACTTGAATTCTCCCGCTGAGTAAATATGAGTGGAAGTTGGCTCAACCGTGGAATATTGTCGTTTGTTCCTGTTTGGCAAAATGCAGGAGAGAGCCACCAAACCATCCATGTTTAAGAAAGTACAGTTAGTTCTAGACCAGACATGTCAAACACAAGGCCCGCGAAGTGGTTTCATGCAGCCCGCAAAGCCATCCTGGAAACAGTGAGGGAATGGCCCCCGCTGCCTTGGCCCTGGCCCAGAGACCCTCCTTCTGCCAGAGACCCTCAGTTCTGTCCCACTCCTGCCCAGGCCCCCATAGGCACCCTTGATGCGAACGATGTAGAGCTGGCCATGCCCACCCAGTAGGCCGTAGGCACTCTAGCCACGCCCACCCAGTAGGCCACGCCCACCCAGGCCATACCCACCCGGCCCCCTGAGGGCAACCACAATGCTGATGCGGCCCTCAATGAAATTGAGTTTGACACCCCTGTTCTAGACTTACAACCATTTGTTCAAAGTTACAGTGTCCCCTGAAAAAAGTGATTATGACCGTTTTTCACACTGACCACCTTACCAGCATAGCCATGCTCATGTGGTCAAAATTTGGACGCTTGGCAAATGGGGCAAAACTCACTTAACAACTGTCTTGCTTAGCAATGAAAATTTGGGGCTCAGTTGTGGTTGAGGAATACCTGTAATCTCTCATGATTAATTTTGTCTTAAACAAACAAAATACTGCCTGCTTCACCTTTTTATGACCAAAGAAAGAAATTGATACTTATTTTTAGTGCCAGTAGCACGGTGAGATGAGAGGAAGTCAATTTGGGGGTTGTATGGGGATTACAACACACAGGAACAGTTTATGGATAAATGTTTATGATTGTTATTTTAAAATTGCTTAGATACATGATTAATATTTATGTGGATGCATACATGATTGTGCATAAAAAGAACAACTGCAATATGGTTTACCCAAATCAAAGAAAATCACTTAACATGGTTAGTAGAGTTCTTGCTTTTAAGAGATCTTTTAATGATTTTCCCCATTTCTAAAAAAAATCAATATTTAGAGTCTGGCTAGCATTTTTCTAAATAAAAATCCTTAGCTGCCTTTCTTTTTCAAGAAATCTGGAAGTAACTATTGTTACCTTTTCAATTTTAATAAAATACGTGGGTTTTGTGTTTTTAAAATTAAAAATATCTGTTGCTTTCCTTTCTCTCTTTTCATTGCCAATTATTGCTGTCTCAAGTTACCTCCTGTCCATGATGTTGCAACCATGTAAATATGAAGATTAAAGAATTACTGCATAAATCTTTCACACATAACCTGTACATTCTTTTTCATTTAGGATCTTACAAGTTACTTGTTCTAATTTACTTTTCTGAGAAGCCACATTTGTGATGCTAAATTCCTGGATAGCTCTAAGCTATGGCTTATCTTTCAACCCTGATTTTCCTGGGCATCAGGTAGTTGCTTTGGATTCAAAAGACAGTTGTGTATTTTGCTCCAGGCATCATTTTCCACCAAGCCTGAATTTATACCCAACTCTTTAGCCAAATTTTAAAAATTCTGCAGGGACTTACAGAATCCATTGCAGACAGTTCCTGCTTTCAGAGTTGCAATCCAAAAGACATTACAGAGGAAAGGGGAAGTCTAGGAAGAAATAGTAAACCATTATTTACTAAGACGTTTTTCCCTAGAAGTATTACCACCATTCTTCTGAAAGATCTCAGTCAAGTTCCTTGTTTAAAGAAAAACACAGATAACTGAAAAGTTGAAGTGGCAAGAGATTAATTTCTCCTTTTTCTAGCACATAATGCGTCCATGGTTGAGTAACAGCAGGGGTGTCAAACTCTTATTTCATTGAGGGCCACATCAGGGTTGCGGTTGAGCTTGGGGGATGGGGGGGCATAGTGGGGGTGGCCAGGGTGAGCATGGCCAGCAAAACGTCGCTCGTAACGTCGCTCGTGTTGGGGGTGCCTGTGGTGACCCGGGTGGGGCTGGGAGGAAGGCGAGACCAGGGCAAGCACCATACCCTTGTCCACCAGAGGAGTCTTGCTGTCCCGCTCAGGCCATGCAGAGGACCCCCAGTGATGGAGGCTGCCCGGAGCCCTGGGTAGTGGAGGGTTAGCACCCAGCCCAGCCTTTCCCAAAGGGGTCCCCGGCTGCCCTTGCCTCCTCTTCAAGGCTGCTGCTGATCGTCTCGCTCTCCTTGTCCAAGTTGCTCATGGTGTGTGCGGGAGGGTAAAATGTGTGGGTCAGAGGGAGGCCCACTCCCTCTCCCTGCAAAGAGACCCGGCTTTGTAACCAAAGCATCCCCTGCGACAATGTTTTTCTATTAATACATGAACCGTAAAAGAGCTCTCCTGTAGGGAGTCTGCCATGGTCTAATTCAGACTGGAAATATAGCAAAGGAAAAATATTTTTCCCCCACTCTGCTTTGTCCTGTTTTCCCCACTGGAAATGGCTCCTTGCAACACACAAGGAAGGGATACTTTCCTAAGAGTTCACAATTCAAGAATACCAGTGTTAACTTGGATTGCCAATTAAGTCCTGTCTGTGACAAAAGAGAACACAAAATTGCTTTCTTTTTTGAGCCCGAGTCTCAATGGATCCAGGATTGAAGAACTGCGTGAACTGGGGCACCTCCAACCAAGTTGCTCCTTCCTTCCTTCCTTCCTTCCTTCCTTCCTTCCTTCCTTCCTTCCTTCCTTCCTTCCTTCCTCCCTCCCTCCCTCCCTCCCTCTGTTCTTTCCTTCCTATTCTCATCTCTTTCCTTCCTCTGCACTCAGGAAGGGGTGATGGGAGGAGAAGAGATTGCCAGCACTACTGGTGTCCATGCTGCTGCCGGCTGTCGCTATGCCACATGGGCGGGGCTGGTCCCGGTGAAAGGGAAGCCTTGCGGCTGCAAGGCTAAGTCAGTGAATGGGCCATGGAGGTGCTGGAGGCTGAGATGCGCTCAGCATTAGATCCACAGAGCTGCCCCACTGCCTCTGCCCCTCCCCCCAGGTGTACCCACAGGAGACAGCCAGCACCGGCGCCCTGGGTGAAGTCAGCCTGCGGGACAAGACAGGCAGCAGGGACATGACTCCGCTTGTATGCGCACCCAAGCAGCAGGGCAGGGGCGCCTGTCACTGGTTCCAGGGCTGCCCCATGGATCTAAGGCTGAGCACATTCTGGCTTTGATAGCTGGCACCAGGTTATAGATCAGTGCCTGGTCGGCCTGGGCCAGGTGGTGGTGCCACGAGCCGGTCCTTCGCTGTTTCCAGAGCAGGTCCCCAGGTCAGCTGGAACCACACGGCGGGCCAGATGCGGCCCACAGGCCTTGGGTTTGACATGGCTCAGTATCAGAATCTAACCATTGCTAGTAGAAAATGAACTCATACACCAGTTAAATATTATGATTGCAATATACTTTATTTACTGTATTTTTAGGTAGGTTTAAAATAGGTTAATTAAATAATGTCAACTAGTTGGCTCCCTCCACCACAAGCCGCACACCCCTTCTCACCAGCTCTTGCAAAACGTTGGTATTCTTGCATGAAATCTCATGCGACGATGGTATTTTTTATTTTGCCACCATCTGCACAATACGTTGCACCATTATTAAGGTTTGAAAAATTTTAATACGTTTTATTTTGAGAATTTTGGATTGTATTATATTGATTGTTTGGTGGTTTTATATCCTGTAAATATGGATGTAAGATTGTTACCGTTGTTATATATTTTGATTGTGTCTGGCCCTAAGGCTGTAATAAACAGTTGTTGCTGTATTTTGCCCATTTAATTTTTATCTACTTTATGTGAAAATTTGGAGATCTGGAGATGCCATTGACAAAGTTCATGTGAATCGATGTACCCAAAGGTCCTGTACAATATTGACCTTTGGCTTCCATAATAATTCTCAAATTATTTTAAAATAGTTTAGTGATTTGTTGTAAACTGCTGCACTGATCGGGCGTTGGACCTTTTGGGCACCAGGGACCGGTTCCTTGGAGAGAGTTTTTTCCATAGACCAGAGGAGGCATGGTATTGTGTGTTGCTTGCATCCAATCAATGGGTGGGGGCTTCACTTGTCTCAACGGCCCAGTTTCTGGCATGCCGCGGACTGGTGCCAGTCTATGGATGGGGCTGGGGACCACTGGTCTAAACAGGATCATTTAGGCTGACTGTATTTTACCTAATTTTTCAATTGGAACTCACTGTCCATTTCCAAACATGTTTTTAAGTTTTGGGGTTTAGACTTTAAAGGCTATTACTTTAGATTTGGTTGACTGAAGCAAATTCTTCATGTTTTTCTACAGAGCCAAAGTTTATCATCTAAAATCCCCCCCAAATAAAATTACAAGAAAACATCCATTCACTTTGAGAGGTGAGGGAATATATGCCCTCTAATCTTTAGGAAGATTCATCAGATGTCATTTTGACTTTTTATACCACATAAACATCTTTAAAAACTTTTTATTGGCTGCTCTCACATACTTGCACTGATTTTCCCTCTTTATTGCTGGCCTTAGTCTTATGCTGTACTGTTATTAGTTTCAGCCTTGGTATTTTATGTGTTTATATATACAGCAGCCAGACAATTCCAGTTACTAGGCATGGTAATAAATGAACAGTATTTGTGTAGAATCATACAGCTGGAAGAGGTTAACCTTTTGCTTAGTGCTACAGTCCAAATCAAAGTAACCTTGTGGCTCTCCTACACATACAACCTATTGTATCTTTAGGTAATTGGTTCCACTCTTGAACTGCTCTTAATAATTAAAAAAAAATCTAATATTGGACTAGAATTTGTCTTCCGGTAACTTAACCCCATTATCTTTTTATTTATTCTATCTCCTGCACTCTAGAATGACAGAAGAAGATCGAGATCTGTTCTCTAAATGATAGCCTTTCAGGTATTTGAATATTGCTGTTATATCCTCCATCAGTCTTCAATTCCAAATCTAGTTCCAATTTCTAGTTCCTCCCACATGTTTTCATAGGATTTAGTCTCCTTATTATTCACATTCCTCTGAGTGGTTCTTTTTTTGCCTGAATCTGCCAACAATACTCAAATAGGGATTAAACAACATCCAGGTAGTCCTCAGCGTATGACCACAATTAGGATGGATCTAAGTGATGGGGTCATTAATTGAGTGTGCTTGATTTTACAACCTTTTTTTTCTTGCTGCTGTTCTTAAGCGAATTAATCGTAATTAAGCGAATCACACTGATTGTTACAAGTGAATCTGACTTCTCCTGTTGACTTGCTTGTTGCAGCTCTTCTGGGAAGGTTGGAAATGGTGATACATGTGACTGGAACATTGCAACCATTGGAAATACATGGCACTTGCCAACCGCCTGAATTTTGATTACATAACTCTGGGGACGCTGTGATTGATGGTTGTAAGTATAAGGATCAGTCATGAGTCACTTTTCTAAGCACTCTCATAACTTTTAATGGTTGTTAAACGAATGGCCATAAGTCAAAGACTACCTATAGTAATTAGGTTTCCCCAAATATACTATTGTTGATTACAACCTAAAATAGTATTGGAGGTTTTTGCAACTGTATTATCCTGCTGACTCTTATTCCATTTCTAATCAACTACTACGCCAAAGTCTTTTCACAAGAATAACGGCCAGAAATCCACCCCTTTCTATACTTGTGCTTTTAATGTTGTGACAAGCTCAGTTGTTGTTTTTTACCCACTAATGTATTAGTGACTAATACATAGTGTTGATTTAAAGAGGAAAAACTCTCCAAACAAATTTCTGGTAGCAATCCTTGTTCTGCTATGTTCTCATCTCATTTTTTGTGGAACCTGGCTGCCTTGTATTTGACTCACAGATTCTACTTACCAAGAAGCAGTTATTCACCACGTAGGCACACAACAGCCACTCAGAAGATGGCTTTCACAACTGCAATAATATCAGAACAGTTTCTCTGGTCACTGCCCTCTCTTCCTTGCATTTTCATGATTGAACTCCAGAAGAAAGCCCCTTCTTTCCTTGTCTGGATCTATTTCCTTTTCTTCTGTAGTCACGTTACATTTTTTTACTTTTGCATCCAATCCTAGAATTTCCCAGCTTCTGGCTTATCAAGCTCAGAATCAGTAACTGGGTATTTCCATGCCTTTTCCAATGAGGAACTTTCCCAACTCTTCCTGAAAATCCTAGGAACTGAGCCTGGGTCCCTCCCTGCTCTGTGTCTTTCAGTCAGTCTTGATTCCTGGCAATCACACAAGACAAATTATAGTCGCTGGCCCAAGGTCCACGCAGCTGGCTTTGTGCCTAAGGCAGGAACTAGAACTCACAGTCTCCCGATATATGTCCTCTGCCTTTAACCACTATGCCAAACTGCAAAGATATACATTACCTATATACAGTGCTTTTTTTGTAAAAAGAAAAAGGTGCCGGAACTCACACATGTCATACAACCCGCCTTGCCTACCCTACAAGGGTTCCATCCAAAAAAAGGTGCCGGAACTCCTTTCTGAGCGTTCTATGAGAAAAAAAAGCCCTGCCTATATAATAAATAACAGAATTTATATCCAAAGGGCTGGGATGGCTTGTCACTGAGAAAAATGAAATATTCGTGCAATAAGTGAGCAGTGGAACAGCAGAGGGCGCCATACAATACAGTATAGCAGCGTAAAGGGTTTTTGTTTTTTCCCCACTTTCATTGCCGCAACGACTCTTTACCAAAACTTTCGCACTCCCGAGATTTCCCAGCGCAGGAACGCGCAGCTCCTTCCACTAAAGCAGGGGTAGGCAACCTCGGCTCTTTTATGACTCATGGACTTCAACTCCCAGAATTCCTGAGTCAGCTATGCTACTCAGAAATTCTGGGAGTTGAAGTCCATGAGTCATAAAAGAGCCGAGGTTGCCTACCCCTGAGCATAGCTGGCTCAGGAATTCTGGGAGTTGAAGTCCATGACTCATAAAAGAGCCGAGGTTGCCTACCCCTGAGCATAGCTGGCTCAGGAATTCTGGGAGTTGAAGTCCATGAGTCATAAAAGAGCCGAGGTTGCCTACCCCTGAGCATAGCTGGCTCAGGAATTCTGGGAGTTGAAGTCCATGAGTCATAAAAGAGCCGAGGTTGCCTACCCCTGAGCATAGCTGGCTCAAGAATTCTGGGAGTTGAAGTCCATGAGTCATAAAAGAGCCGAGGTTGCCTACCCCTGAGCATAGCTGGCTCAGGAATTTTGGGAGTTGAAGTCCATGACTCATAAAAGAGCCGAGGTTGCCTACCCCTGAGCATAGCTGGCTCAGGAATTTTGGGAGTTGAAGTCCATGACTCATAAAAGAGCCGAGGTTGCCTACCCCTGAGCATAGCTGGCTCAGGAATTCTGGGAGTTGAAGTCCATGAGTCATAAAAGAGCCGAGGTTGCCTACCCCTGAGCATAGCTGGCTCAGGAATTCTGGGAGTTGAAGTCCATGAGTCATAAAAGAGCCGAGGTTGCCTACCCCTGCACTAAAGGTAACCCCTCCCCCCTCCCCAGATAGGAGCGTTTATTTAGCGAGATTTCACAAAAAAACAACAAGCGAGGTTATTCAGACAGGGTACTTACATTAGAAATTCAAAATTGCGATCAGAAACAGGCCTCTGCAGCCATGTGACTTGGATTCAGTCTTGGCTGCTGCGGAAGTGGGTGGTGTGTTGTTTTTTTGTGTGTGTGCCTGGTCACATGGCCAAAACCATCCGGTGATTTTTTGCAGCCGGCAGGACTGATCATTTTTCCTGGAGCTGCGTGGAAGATCTGCTGCTTGCTGGGCTTAAGGACTGCGGTACGGTAGAGAGCTAGAATTACTTCTGTGAGTATTTTAAAATATTCTTTAGTACTGTGCCGTGTTGTTGTTTGTTTTTTTTTGTAATCCCTTTGGGGGAAATGCTCTGCTTTTGATTGCGTTTTGTAAGTACAGTACTTTGCAAGATTGATTGTTTGCGTTTGCCTGAAACTTATAGCATGTGGCTGCTGCTGTCTTCTCTCCCTAGCATAGACCCACCAGAGATTCTGCCTGGAGAGGGTGGCAGTGTGTGTGGGGTTTTTTTTTTTTGTTTTTTAAAGGTTTAAACATTTAAATTGCTTCCAGAAGTTGTGGCTGTTCCCTCACTGGAGGCTTTTAAGAAGAGACTGGATAGGCATTTATCAGAAATACTGTACAGTAGCGTACTCTCTTGTGAAAGCAGTGGGTTAGACTAGATGACCTCAAGGTCCCTTCCATCTCAGTTACTGTTGCAAGCCAACAGTTCTGGAAACTCCATCCCCATCTCCCTCTGCATGCCTGGTTGAAGATGCTTAAGCTAATAGCCTGTGTGTGTGTGTGTGTGTGTGTGTGTGTGTGTGTGTGTGTTTAAAAGCAATCGGAGATTTCTGTAAACTCCTGGAGACCTTAAGCTATTTACTTTAGTGGCAGCTGCAATCGTAGAGTTCGCCTCCCCCCCACCTCTGCCTAGCCAAAAAATGGGTTATTGTTTTTTTAAAAAAGCCTACTGCTTGCTTGGAAGGCAGTTTACCGTACTGTGGTTACTGAAACTGGAAACAGCCTGCAGCAGTGGCGAGGAAAGTCTCTCAGTTCTGGCAGCCATCGCAGGAAATAGTAAATCAAATTTTTGTTCATTTCACGACCCATTAATGAGTTTGATTTTAAAATGTTGTAATATTGAGTCTGATTCATTTGACGATTACGAGCCTAATGGGCAGGCTCTATTAGGCTCCTACCTTGGGGACTACCTGTATTGGGCAGGGGGCGTGGCTGAGGTGGAAAGGCAGGGCTTGCTTTGGGCGGGCTGCTAGCAGCTTGCTGAGGGTTGTAGCAATGCAAGAAGTAACCGTGTCCTGCTCTTGTCTTTTCATCAGCCGAGGCTCTCAGGGGAAATGGCCGCTGCCTAGCATCTTGGGAAGAGACTCTCCGAACCGGGTCGAAACCGGTCAAGAAGAGGCAGGTTTGCAAACAAGAGATTGCGCGTCTTTTTAAGGCTGCAACATTACCGAGGCTCATGAGCTCCAGAGAGGAGTGCCCAATGGTGGCGCTGGCAAATGCCGGAGGAAGTCACGCTGTCTTCGCTGCCACCATCAGCTCTGCAGCCTGAGACCAAAGAAGGGCTCCCTTCCCTCCCGCCCAGTTTCCAAGTAGGCAGGATCTTGCAGACATACCCGTCAGCCGAGGAAAACAGGTCTGGAGGCAATGGCAGCATCCACGTGAAAGCCCATCGTAGGGAGGAGAGTCGAAGGCCGAGAGAGACGCCACTGCAAAGCCCCGTCGGCATGAGCAACAGGAGCGAAGGAGAAATTATTAGCTTCTCCGTGCCAAGCATGATTGGCGGGGGTTGCCCGCTGCTGTACGAAGATGGGCTCAATAGGAGAGCGCCTGCAGCAAGTGAGGAAATGGTCCACGGGTTCTCGGCCAGCCCGGGTGCCCCGCCGGCCGGCACTTTTTGGAATGAGGATAGTAGCACCTCCTGTCTGGCCACAGACACAGCAAATCGAGCCAAAAGCGGTGTGGGTGGTGGTAGCAGCCGGCAGACCACTGTGTCGTATGTGATCAATGAGGCAAGTCCAGGGTTGCTGCAGGCGGCGGAGAGCGGGGCCCTGCAGAGCCTGAAGGAAGCGTCCGAGGCAGTTGGCGCCGACCTGCAAACTCTGCACTTCGGCAAGCTCGACTTTGGGGAGACATCCGTGCTCGACCGCTTCTACAACGCGGGTGAGTCGCTGGTTTCTCACGGGGTGTGGGACCTAATGGTTTGTGCCGATGGCCCAGTGGCCATAAGCTCATTTAGACGCAAAGGGAGCTTAGGAAACAGGCTTTGCCAGGTTGCACACCGCCGGCTTGGCGACCGAATAGCTCAGGGACAAATGATCTTCTCTCTCGGGTCTTCCAAATGTTTCCAACGTATGTCACGGTTAGGTATTGGTCATTATTCTGAGTCTCTACATAATAACGTCATAGAAGGTCTTGAGCACCTCCAGAAGGTATCCTTAAATATTCTGAGTCAATTTCTGTTTTTGACACAAAAGTGTAAAAAGGTCCGTGGCAACAGACCTTGGTTTGCTGCTGCCTATTTATTCAACTCATCTCAGAGCAATACCTGTATTTGACACGTGCATTTTTTTAATGCAGAACTAAAAGACCAATGACCAGAAGTAATATGGTCGGGCTTTCTGATGGGTTCTCTTACAAATAGCTTCCTTCCACTTGAACAAGTATGTTTTCAGCCTTATCTCAAAGGCCATCGAACAGGCTGTAGTCACACCGGACAGTTCATATATTTTGTGTAAATTACTAACAAAGAATTAAGGAGACTGAAATGCATTTCTGACTCATTAGTCTTCATCAGTCAGCCATACCCTTCTGAGATAGATATATATGTATAAAGCCCATTTGTGAAAACTGCTATTAAATAAAGTGAAAGCAAGAGAGAATCCTTTTTCTTCTATCTCACAATAGCCAGCTTCCAAAGCTTCAGCCTAAATGTCATCTGTAGGCGTAGGAATACATTCATTTTAAAACAGACATTGTGCCAGTTATTGAAGAGATTTCCTTTAAATGCAGTACAGGTAGTCCTCGACTTACAGTCACAGTTGAGCCCAGTTGTGTTGCTAAGGGGGAAAAAATGGTTAATTTTACGACTTTTCTTGCCACATTTCTTAAGTGAATCGCCGCAGTTGTTAAGTTAGTAACGCGGTGGTTAAGTGAGTTTGGCTTCCCCGTTGACTTTGCTTGTCAGAAGATTGCCAAAGATGATCACATGACCCCGGGACACTGCAACGGTCATAACTCTGAACCAGTGGCCAAGCATCCAAATCTAAATCGCATGATCGTGGGAATGCTGCAAGTCCTAAGTGTGGAAATTGGTCTTTTTTCAGCACCGTTGTAACTTCGTACAGTCACTAAAGGAACTGTTGTAAGTAGAGGTCTACGTGTACATGCATTAAAGATGACCAGGTGATGGATTTGTTAGCATATGTAAAATAAAATTAGAAGCTTAAATTAAATATCTAGTCAATGTCGCTATTTAATTCTTTAACCTTCAGCTTTTATTCCTATCCGGGTCCTTATGGTTATGTTTCTAATGAAGGAGCTGCATTCTCCAGCCTCATACAAGGACCTACTGTCTTCATTGCCCTAGTCAAGCTGGACCTCTGCTCTTGAAACTGTACTTAAGTTTGATCGAAGTCCTGAGGCAGGCAGAATGTGACATACTTCCTGCTTTCCTCGTGGCTTATAAGGAAGCTCATGCTAGTCCTCAGGCAAGCTGAAATTTGTCTTTCAGCGTCTGTGAAAGGTGGAATAAGGACTCTTGTTTTGTCATGTTTTGAATTCCCCCCCCCTGTTTTCGTGGTTTGAATATGGGAATCGGCCAATTCCAGTGGCAGCTGGTTCAGGACAGTAAACAAAGGCAAAATAGGTCATTTGTTGATAGGTGTCTGGACAGGAAATCTCTGGGTATAACTTATTCTGTGCAGGATTTTGCTAGAAGCCATAAAGCTTTTTTTTCTCTTCAGAATTAATGTATCCATCTCAGTTATCCTAGATCAGGGGTAGGCAACCTTGGCTCTTTTATGACTCTTGGACTTCAACTCCCAGAATTCCTGAGAGTTGAAGTCCATGAGTCATAAAAGAGCCGAGGTTGCCTATCCCTGTCCTAGATGCTGTTTTCCCTTTGGCCTTATTCATGTATCTCTTGTAATACATGGGCTGGACATATCCAGCTTAGGTTTTATTTGTGATGTGATCCTGCCTAGTGGCTGTTTCACCACATACCTGGCTTGAAACTTTCTGGCCTGGGCTCATGATTGAAACTGCATCAGTCTTACTTGTGAATCGTTCTAATCTGTGAGGATTGGGGAGTTGGAAGTGCTGTGTGATGGTGATTCTACATCTTCATGGAAGGGTAGGTCCAGACAGTGATCATTCGGTGGGACAGGTCTGGCCTTTGGGAACTCTATCATGTGATATAGAGCCCGTAGCCCGGAGGTTGTTAGTGTTTGTATATACCTAGAGAAAGAAGCTTAGGCTCAAGGCAAGGAAGGTCAAGTGGTTATTCACTCCAAGGTCCTTTGATTCCGAAAATATGTCATCTTGGAATTTTAATAAGGTTATGTCCTCCTATGGAGAATAGTCTTCCTGTCTGAAGATCCTCCTGGACTCACAGCAAAAAGCAAATGTTCTGTGGTCAGTCAGGAGGGCCTTTGGCCAGCTCCAGCTGATACGCCAGTTGCGATCTTATTTAGAAGTGGAGCAGTTATGCTGTAATGATCTTCCTCATGGATTACTGCAGTTTGCTTTGCCCAAGGCTGCTCTTGAAAACCACCTGGAAGCTTCAGGCGGTGCAAAATGCAACAGCTTGTACGCTCAAGACACAGTCATGCTATTACAGTGAAATGCCACTGTTGTGGGAGCTGCATTAGGTACCTGGGTATTTTTCCAAATCAGTTCAAGGTGCTGATGGTAGGAGATTGCCTGTTCCAAATAGATTCTGCCACCCTATCTGAGTGAACGGAAAATGATTGTTGAACATTCCCATCTACTAAACGTTGTGAGGGCTCCAAACTCCTCACTCCCATCACATTCTGGAAGCTTGTAAAAGCGCGGCTGTTCCACACGTGGCCTTTTTGACAGGACCGGTGTAAAATTGCTAGTGCCAGATGTGTAATTGTTAGTATAAAACAATATAATCTTTAGGTTTTATTGTAGTTTTATATTGTTTACATTGGCTATTTCAGCATTGCTCTTTGTACGCTGTTACCGCCTTTCAAGAGAGAAGCAGCATGGACATTTCACAAATAAACTTTTAAAAATATGTTTAATATAGGTTGGCTTCTGCCAGGATATGCTTAATTGCTTCAATCCCCTCAGACCTGTTCAGGCCCACTGTAACTGTAGGTTCATTGTACCACAGTCATTATGCTCTGAGCCTGTGTATGTACACCCAGATGTGCTAAACAGGAAAGTAATAGTATCTGTTTCTGTCCTACAACAGTCTTGCTTATGCAGACAAAGAAAGAATGGTGGATAATAAGATCTTACAATTGCTCAGCCTTTTGAATGCTGGCTTACTGGCATAGAGTAAATATGCTAAGGCATGTTGCCTTTCCTCCACAATTAGAGAATTGCTAAATGAACCCAGGAATCTCTCATTACAGTTCTTTTACATTATATCCCAGTCCAGAATGTTATATTAAGGCAAACCCTTAAGCTTCCAAACAAACTGTGGCTTAGATTTCCATTTTTACAGGAACCACAAGCTAAGAATTGCAGTCCAAATTCCATGGTAAAAATGTTATAGTCAGAAGCTGTCTGATTTGTTCAATACCTCCTGGTCAATTGAGACAGATTGGACAGATTTCCTGTCCTCATCAGCCACCCTTCAGAAAATTCTGGCTTGTTGGGATATATAAACCAGCAAAGAGTGACAATCGTGGTATCCAACTTGGCTTCTTCTGATAGGGTGGACAGAGCTGGAGAGACAAATATCTTCCCTGCCTGTAGGTCCTTGTATCCTCAGATCTTTTTTAGAATACTAGGAAACCCTTCAGAACAGAATGGGAAGGATTTTAAAGAGTCCTATTGTATTAGTCAGAGTCCATTTACGTGACACTCAATTGACTCCTTGTTAATATTTCTCTCCCAAATAAAAGCTCATGTTCCAAATGACCTCTAGTCTGTCAGAGTCATTTGTAGAGTAAATATTATTTAATTTTAAATGATTATCCAACAAACTTTTAAATTTTTTCTTCATCGTATTTCACTGTTGTGTTATTCCTCCTCCCCCTTCTCTTCCCCCCCCATTGCTTGCAGGAAAATTGTGTTGTGTGCTTGTTTTGTGAATTTATAATTTAACTATTTAACAGATATTTTAATATTACTTGAGTGTTTTAATTTTCCTTATTTCATGTGAAATGCTGAGAGCTGCAGGACATAAAGGCAGTAAATAAACATTTAAATGAATGTTACAGTGACAAAAAGTGACATTCTGGGGGCCAGGTTGGAGACAATTGTTCTGCCCAGTTTTGATGGTTATCTTTATTATGATGGGTGGGGCAGTGACAAAAAAAAGCCTTCAGTAGTTTAAATGTTTCAGTAATCTTATTCTTTGGTACAAAAAAGGCTGATTTTTTTTCCCTGATGGCTGCAGCAACAATCCCAGATTTTTCCTTGATGCAGATTTGGATTCCCATACTCAGATTGCATAGTTTGATACCGTGGAGTGTCGTGTTCATATCAATGTTGTGAAAAAGCACTACTCTTTAGATTCATTGCATCTTATATTTATGTAAAAATAAGAACTATTTTGGCATTTATTTATTATATAACCAAGGATTACAATTTATTTGATCAGATGTCTGGAAGAAATAGGCTGGGATCTACTAAAACCTAGGCAACAGTAACCTTAGTTTTTTTTAAAGATTCTTGCTGCAAAAGATTAACACGATCAAACCTTTTACATATTGACTTAGCAGATAAAATAAATTATGAACCAAAATTAGAGAGCCAGTTTAGTCTAGTCGTTAAGGCACCAGATTAGAAAGTGGGAAACTGTGAATTTTAGTCCCACCTTAGCCATGGAAGCCAGCTAAGAGATCTCCAGCCAGCCACTCTCTCTCAGCCGAATTCACCTCACAGAATTGTTGTTGTTGTGGAGAAAATAGGAGGAGGAAGATGTGTTATGAATATGTTCATAACGTATTTGAGTTATTTGTAGAAAATTATAAAGATGGGACAATAACTAAACAAATACATAAAATCTTATTTCAATATTATACATTAAAATTCTGCGCTATTATGTTATTGATGTATTTAGCTTCTCCTAGTCCACTTGCAGCACTGTTGTGGACCACAGGCTGAGAAGTGCTGGGCTACAGGCAGTTGTTGCTTAACAACCCTAATTGAGACTGAAATTCTGGTCACTTAGTGAAGTGACCGTTAGGTGAAACAATCATGTGACTGCAACAGTTCAGTTCATCCTGGTTGCATTCATTAGGAGAGGACTGCAACACCGTTGGCAACAACATCATGCTTCTCCTGACCTACCTCCTCTCCAGTTAGGCCTGGTGAGCTCCCTTTGGCTCTGCCGCCATGCTACACGCTTGGCTCAACTTTAATGCTCCATTCACCTGTCTCCCTCATCTCTGCCTTTTTGGCTGCCTGTACTTTGTCACCGGACACGGTGGCTCAGTGGATTAGGATGCTGAGCTTGTCGATCAGATGGTTGGCAGTTTGGCGGGTCAAATCCCGAGTGCCGCGTAACAGAGTGAACGCCTGTTACTCATCCCAGCTTCTGTCAACCTAGAGTTGTGCGGGGGAACCTTTACCTTACCTTACTTTGTCACCATCTGCATCTACTGCCCCAGCTGGGCAGTCTTTTTTTCTCCTGCCATTGTCAGGGAGGACCAGGCCAAGGCAGCTGCTAGCCCTCTGAGATGCCTTTGCAACACACCTGTCAGCAGGGAGTGGGGGTGGCAGGGGCCAGCGGAATGTGGACTGTGCAAAGCAGTGTGAGGAGAAAGATTGCAAAGATCAGTGGTGTGTGTGTGTGTGTGTGTGTGTGTGTGTATCCCTGCAGAGTGCAGGATGGCAGGTGTGGTGGATTGCAGAAGGACAAAGTTGGGGAAAGATAGATGGGGGAACTGAAGCATATATTGTCTTTGTAAATGTGCCTGTTGGTACTGTCTTTGCTTTTTTTTACCAGAGTTTTTCTACTACTACGTGCAGGTCTTTCCAATTTGTGATTTTCTTCCGGTCTTTCTCTAGTTCCAGGTACTACCAGAATTTTTTGTCTTTCTTATCAACAATTGTTAAGTCTGGAGTCTTACGTGGTAGGGGCTTGGCTGTTTGAATTCTGAAGTCCCAGAGCACTTTAGCTTTTTGATAATCTATTACTTTGTATATTTTGTGGCCCTACCAGCTCTTGCTTCCGGGCAAATAGTATTTCTTGCAGATATTCCAGTGCACTTTTGTGATGCCGTTGTTTGCAATCGGTTTTTGCAATCTTCTTGCGGCAGTGCACTGTGTCTTCAGCTTCTTTGAGGCTTCTTTGCAGAGACTGTCCTTTGCTGCTGCCTCAATTTTGAATTTAGGTGCATTTGTTCTTAAGGTTTAGACAGCCAGAATTAGCCCCTGTGTCGTCTTCTTATTATTAAACATCTTTAGTTAAAACAAGTGCTGTCTAAGTCAGGGGTAGGCAACCTTGGCTCTTTTATGACACGTGGACTTCAACTCCCAGAATTCCTGAGCCAGCATGGCTGTCTCAGGATTTCTGGGAGTTGAAGTCCACAAGTCATAAAAGAGCCAAGGTTGCCTACCCCTGGTCTAAGTGGAAGAAAAGATCTGGTGACCTGTTAAAGTGCAGGCAGTAAGGAGAAAGAAAAGAGGAAGTTCAGCAGGAGATCTGCCAGGACAATACTAGGAAAGAGAGGAGTCTTGGCATCTCCTGTTCTCTGTGATGCCAATGTGTTTCTATCTATCTGTCTGTCTGTCTGTCTGTCTATCTATCTATCTATCTATCTATCTACTGTATTTTCTGGCGTATAAGACTACTTTCTAACCCATGAAAATCTCCTCAAAAGTCAGGGGTCGTCTTATACGCCGGGTGCTGAAAATTTAGCGACAGGGCTGGCTGGAAAACCTGGAGCGGATCTCCCATTTAGTCTGTGCAGGGAAAGCGGGAACAATTGGAGAAGAAGCTGCAGTCTGTGATTTTTTACAGGGTTTATAGGGTTTCCTGCCTTAGCAGGGGGTTGGACTAGATGACCTCCAAGGTCCCCTCCAACTTATTATTATTATTATTATTAGTAGTAGTAGTAGTAGTAGTAGTATTTAATCCACTTGCACTGTTTTATGTTTACATGTTTGATGACAAACAGCCTTATGTTTATAAGTGAGTTTTCCTACTAAGCACCTGCATGTCATAAGCATTTGAATTAAAATTACCATATTAAAATCAAATCTGATGTTTTTAAATTTTTATTTAGTGTGCGTTGGAAGAGGGGTAGTCTTATACGGCGAGTATAGCCCAAACCCTATAATTTAACAGGAAATGTAGGGGGTCATCTTATACGCCCAGTCGTCTTATACGCCGGGAAATACGGTATCTATCTATCTATCTATCTATCTATCTATCTATCTATCTATCTATCTATCTATCATCTAATGATATGATATGGTATGATATAATAATAGAATAGAATAGAATAGAATAGAATAGAATAGAATAGAATAGAATAGAATAGAATAGAATATAAGGCAGGGGTGTCAAAGTGCCAGCCCACGGGCCGGTTGCATCATATGGAGACCGCGCCCACCCCAACTCCGGCAATGCAAAAAAATGTTGTGATACGTCGCGACACGTCACGTGATGTGGCGAGTTTGACACCTATGATATAAAGTGTTAGCAGACTGAGAAAGCCTAGGTTCACGTTTACTCTCAGCCACAAAAGCTCATTGGGAGCCAATTGCTTCTTCCACTCTGCATACCCCACTGGGTTGCTGTTGTTCTTGAGATGAAATGTATAAACTGCTTTGAACTTCAGGATTGTGGCCATTTCTTTGCCTACTCAGGAGATTGAGTCCTTCTCAGGTAGTCATAAAAATGTCGGGTTGTATTTTGGGGCTGTGAGTGGCACATTGGTTAGAAGGCAGTATTGCTGGCAAACTCTGCCCACAGCCTGGAGTTTGATCCTGACCTGCTCAAAGTTGACTCAGCCTTCCATCCTTCTGAGGTTGCTAAAATGAGTACCCAGATTGTTGGGGGCAACATGCTGATTCTGTAAACCACTTAGAGAGGGCTGTAAAGTGCTGTAAAGTGGTATACAGCATAGGTCTAAGTGCTATTGCTATTCCTGTGAGTACATCTTGAACCTGTTTTGGTCACTTAAAAAGTGGTTATGGAGAGTTACAAGGCACCCTTTTGCCATAATATAAAAAGGTACAGTTATTGCAAGCTGTTCTCAGGATGTTTTACTTTTATCGTTTTTCTTCTGGAGAGATGGGCACACTTCCAGGTAGAACACAGGGCATTGCTTCCTAATAGTATTTCTGGAGTATACCCTGCAATTATTTTGGATATAAATGTTATGCAACAGATTACCATTTTGTTTTGTAGAATGCCACCCATTTTATTACGAAATTCAGGAGAAAAATTAAAAGCAAGGGAACATCGCGATCTGTATCATTTTGGTAGCCATAGCCATAACTTTAAGAAACAAAATATAGAATCATATTGCAATGTTGTTGGCTTTCTTAAATCCTGCTGTAGCACTTACTGAAAAGTATAAAAGAGAAATTCCAAACCTCTCTGTCAATACTTATAAAGTTCTTTTTCTGACTCAGAATCACCAGGCTCTGCGTTTTACACAGTAAACCAATATTTTCTTAAAGTGTTGTTGTTTTGGTTTAGTTCTAAAAATAATTCTCTGACTTCAGATGCTAGTTTCTGACTCAGAGATTGATGCCTCATGCATAAACCTTTATTTTAACAGATGTATCATTTCCCTCTTAGAGTATACCACTTGCCTGCAAAGATGCATTTATTTTATGAATTTATTTATTTTATATTCTCAAAATTTTCAAAATAGTTTTATAATTACATGAAAAGAAGATTAGCAGATGGCAGTGAAGTCCTGGAAGGAACTGAATTTTATTCTTATTTCCTTAATAATTCAAGGGAATAGAAAATAATTACATACTAACTTACAAAAAAGGATCCTAATTCATAATAAGTCTTACATTGTGCAATGATTTTTTAATAAATAGTCTGTACATCATTATGCATAACTTGTTTTAGAGAGCTTTGTGGCAACTCAGCAAATTGGAGGACTTACAGGGTTTGTTTTGTACTAAATGTTTCTGAAAGGGAATAAAAAAATGAAAATATCACTTCACATAGACAGAGTTGAACTCTTCCACTGATTGTAGTCCTCATCTTTGCCCATTGAAGAAGACCATAAGTTGTTATGACTTATGGTGGGATATTCAGAAGCATTCTGATAACTGTTTTGGCCCATCCTGGATATTTTAGATTGTTGCAAATGACAGGGAGGCAAGTAGAAAATACTTTGGATTGCCAACTCTACAATACAATCAGAAAAGGTAAGGATTGGAGACATTTGGTGGGGGAAAAACGAGAGACCAAAGTACAAGTTCCTGCTGGAAGAAAGCAAGGAAATCTTATTAGGAGGTAAAAGGGATTCTAATGCCTTTAAGTGAAAATCACATGCTGATATTTATTTGGAGAACACATCTACCACCAGTCATGGTGTGTTGGTTATTTTGTTCAAGAAATAAGTGGCTACGTTCATTTCTGGTTTGCAGGAAAGGATGCAACTACATACACAGCTTTTGTTGTACTAACCCAGAAATCCTACAGGTATCATCATTCTCCTTTTCTAGCTTTCAAGAGTTAGAGGTTAAGAAAGATGCTCTTGAAAGACAGAGCAATAGAAACAAGAGTTACCAGTTATTTGCTACTTCTTAGCAAGAGTGATAAGGGACGCTTGCACATGCATCTCTGTCTTCCTTTCTCCGACTGGGGCTCTGGAGTTTACTATCTCTGAAGAAACTGCATTAAAGTTGTTCATTTATCATTCACTTTTTAAATCAATTTCTCTTAACCACGAAGCAGCAGATTTTGCTACAGTTTTACATTCTTTTCCAAGTATAGTATGTTTTGTATTGATAGACATAACATGGTTGAACTGCAGAAATCCAGACAAACCCTAGATCAGGGGTAGGCAACCTTGGCTCTTTTATGACTCGTGGACTTCAACTCCCAGGCTCAGGAATTCTGGGAGTTCAAGTCCACGAGTCATAAAAGAGCCAAGGTTGCCTACCCCTGCCCTAGATGGTGGCAAAAAGATATAATTGTTGGCTTTCGCTTGCAGCCGTCTATGGCCATCTGGATTTTTGCAGCTAAGAACCAGTAGGCCAAATTATTATAATGCAACAAAACCATTTCCATCCATTATGCAGCCTTGTTATTCCCTGCAATAAAGAATGGGTTATGTTTAGTGGGTTAGGACGCTGAGTTTGTCGATCAGAAGGTCGGCAGTTTGGCGGGTCGAATCCCGAGTGCCGCGTAACAGAGTGAGCGCCTGTTACTCGTCCCAGCTTCTGCCAACCTAGCAGTTCTAAAGCACATAAAAATGCAAGTAGAAAAATAGGGACCACTACGGTGGGAAGGTAACAGCGTTCCATGCACCTTTGGCGTCTAGTTCTGCCAGCCAAATGACCACGGAGTCATCCTCGGACAAGCATTGGCTCTTTGGCTTTGAAACGGAGATGAGCACCGGCCCCTAGAGTCAGAAACGACTAGCACGGATGTGCGGGGGAACCTTTACTTTTACCTTTTTCTGTTCATTTTGTGCATACTTGCTTTTATACAGATAGAAAGACTGTGTGTACAAAGATATAGGGTGAAAGAAGTCAAAATTTCTTTCTAAATTCCAGGGATTCTTTGCTAAGAGTTCCTTGCTTACCTCAGGAAATGCTGTTCTGCCCCCTCTTTTTTCTGTTGTTAAAGCAGATGGTGGCTTCTAAAACACATTGGTTTCATATTAATAGCTGACTAAATTATTTCCATGCCCAACTGTTGTACGTCCTATAGCATCTGCCATTTATAGTCATAAAATGCCGTGCCAGCCTTCTAGCTGTTACCAGTTACTGAAATGAATGTTTGGAAATACAAATGGATGTATGCTTTCCCTGAAAGACAGTTTGTGCTGTCTCCCTTCCCCTCCCCAAACAGCTACCACACTTCTTGCCTTGAATTTGCTAAAGTTTCTTCCAATGTCCTTTTGTTTCTTTTCCTGAGAACTGTTTGCCTGGGGGTTTGTTCCTAAACTGATAAAAAATGATCTCTTCTTATGCTTGGAGTCATCATGCTTCATTACTACCATAATAAACTGTGATCACTGAGTCATTGGCAGAAAGACTGTCTTTGTTTAATGGAGGCTATTCCACAAGGCTGTCGTGGTCGCCAGCCTGCTACGTTGCAATGTACTGGTTTTGAAGATCCTGGAATATTAAAAATACACAGTGATCACATGCCCACACTAAAACGTTCAGGCCAAAAAAAAAAGAATTAAATGGTCTGTTCAATTAGCTGATAAAATCTCTGCAGTATTTCATTCAAACCGTCTTGCAAGATACTCAACTTCAAATTCATTAATGCCGATCCAACTTCTCCAGTTATCCTGAGCCACTATCAGCAGACAGTAAAATCAGAACTAAGGCAGGGCCCCTCTACATTAAATTCAACTCACTGACAACATAGCCGCTGGTATGATACGGAATGTAGGACAGCATGTTCTATGGTTAGGGATTTGGCAAGGAGAGCAAAAGATAGTTGTGCCCCATAGGTAATAATGGAACTGCTTAAGAAGAAAAGGGAGTAAGAAGTAAGAAGAGACTGGACAGCCATTTGCCTGAAATGGTATAGGGTTTCCTGCCTGAGCAGGGGGTTGGACTAGATGACCTCCAAGGTCCCTTCCAACTTTTTATTATTATTATTATTATTATTATTATTATTATTATTATTAGTAGTAGTAGTAGTAGTAGTAGTAGTAGTAGTAGTAGTAGTAGTATACCCTTCTCCTAAAACATCATAAGGCATTATACCAAATGACTACTTGGCAATCTCTCCTGGCTGACACAACATTATTCTGGAAACTGGTAAATGCCAATTTGGGCAAAGATAAGAATATCTTAGAGGCTAGAATGTCCAAAAAGGAATGGGGAAACCATTGTACTAGATTATACTAGATCTTTGTTTAATTGGCATCAGAAAAGGGCATGATAAAAATAAAAGTTTTGATTTTTTCCCCTCTACAATAGGACTCAATTGGCTTCCTCTTTCTTCCTATTCTCCAAACATATCCTGTCATGATTGTTTATTTCTCTTTTGGAAGGAAATTACTGAAATTAACCCTTGGTTTGCTTTGCAGGGAAACTGACTGATATACTGTATTAAAAGGCAGATAGATATTTGTTATGGCTGGTTAAATTATACGTAGTTAAAGTAAAGTATAGTTAAAAGTTCCATTAACTCAGGTTACTAAGTGATATTCATACTTAGGGGAATAATATGCCATATGAACTAGCTTGTGCGTGCTAATTTTACTGCATATTTACTGAATTTCTAAATTATTGGAACCTGATTATACTTTGGATCTGTTTGTGTTGGTGAAATGTGATGGAAACAACATTACTTCTACCTGCACGACAATAGCAATTGTATACATTATTAAACTCAGTATTTGGGCTTGTTATATTGTAATAAGGTATGCAGATTTTTCAGGCTATATATGTACATGAGTTACATGGTTGTGTTGTAAATTTTACAAAGCCGTAGTGACATGTTATACTTGATGTAGAATGTTATTTCCAATATGAATTGGTGCTCTAGTAAAAAAAAACACTAAAGATTAAAAAATATACTCAAAATCAGTAGGAATTTCTGTGCCGTTTAGAGTTCCAGTAAGCTTGTTTTGTGTCACTGGCATGGTACTTTTGTATGAAAAAATGGAAGAATCCTACATTTGTACCATAGGATAGATAGGCAATAGCTCTATCAATGTGTAATAGGCAAGGATCAATGATGACTCCTGTTGACTGCCTGGACAAGTCGCTGTGGTTTTCTTGGCAAGGTTTTTCCAAAATGCCTTTGCCCATTGCCGCCTTCTTAGGGCAGACAGAAGACTAGAAGTCATACTCTTCCAGTTTCTAGCCTGAGGCCTTAGCTGTTATATTAAGCTATCTCTCTTTAAATATTTAGAAACCTCCATTTAGATAAACCTTTCAGGAAACCAGACAACAAAACTAAAAAAAAAATCAGAAAGAACAATGCAAAAGAACGCTATAAAAATAGTTGAAACCTGACAGCAGTGTATAAGGTATGGGTCCTAAATCAGTTATAGGCCAAGCTGAACAAGTAAGGCTTTGGAGCTCACTTAAAAAATCTTGGGAAGGTTGGACATCAATAAGAACAAAATTCCAGAAGCAAGGAGGCCTAATTTAAAAGTTCCCATTCATTTTGTTTGCCAATGTTTCAGCAGATCCACAAGTAGAATCTCCACTGATCTCAGAATGCAGGTATATTGATATGATAAGACATTGAGTAATCTGAAATAGCTTTCTCACAATACAGGGTGGGGGGGAGTTTTTGAAACTACCATTTGCACCAAAAGCAGATTTTTGAAAAACGTGATTTTAATAGAGATGAATATCTATTGAAAGTGGCCTCTATATCCCCCCCCCTTTAGGGTTTTAAATGTTTTCACTAAACCAGTGAATAGGATAGCAAAAACCTCTTACTGGTACTCCTTCCTTAGTGACCGCAATTGGGACTGGCAACACAGTCGCTAAATGAAAAGAAAAAAAAAGTCACATGATTGTAAGTTACGATTTTACTTCTACCTCCCATATTGCACAGCATTAACTCAGCTTGTTGCAAGCAAAAATGCATTCCAGTTGTGAAGTATGTGGACGGTGATGTAATAAGGATGCTGCGTCAGTCATAAATGCACACAAATGGTTGGAAAGCAAATGAATTGTGATCACATGACTGTGGGACGCTGCGATGCTCATTAAGTGTAAGGATGGACCACAAAATTATGTTTTGGCACCATCATAATAACTTCAAACAGTTGCTTCATGAGGCAGTTGGTAAGGAAAAATTACCTGTAAGTGTAAATTGACTACTGAGTAGAACTTCTCCCCGTTTGGCAAAAAGAGGATAAGAAGGCTTGCGTTTAAAGGAACTCTATGGCTTGTTTGTCTTCTGTGGAGTAGAATTTCTACATATCCGTTTTACTGTATTTCCAGAGGTTTACCAGCCACAAGTGCAGTGGTATTCTGGGTTAAAAGTAATCATGCCAGTTGATGGTTTCCACATCTTTTAAGACGTATGGACATGCTGGCTGAAGAATTCAGGGAGTTGGAAGTCCACACATCTTAAAATTGATGAGGTTGAGAAACACCTCTTTAAATTGCAGTCCTGCCAACGTTAAGAATGTCTAGGCATTCGGTGAGACCGATTTTGGAACCAATTCATACTGGATAGACTTGCTTGCACAGTCCCATTGATTTCAGTTGAATTATGCCTTACTTTGCTAGACGTCGTCCGTTGAATCTGCGTTGTAACCAAAGATTAAAGTGATTGTCAAATAAATATGAGTAGATCTCTTGTATGCCAATTTTTGCCCTTGTATATTTTGTTTCATTTATTTTATAAAGGCATTTTTCTCCTGCTCTTCAGCTTTCCAGAATAATAAAAATCTAGCAGCTCTTGTCCTTAGGTTTGCAGATAGAAAAGTGATGATACAGAGAAAATAAGGAACGGGGAGGGTAAAGGAAAACAAGACAGTACAGGGATAAAAATTTTAATGTTTTATGGTTTGTATGGGTGGCCAGTTGTGATTGAAAGGGGCTGCCTGCTGGGAGGTCCAGATGACATCACTTCCACAGCTTGTAAACTTGTTGCTTTTCAAATATCATAGGACATTTGACCCCACTGATTTCTGAGGGAGGAGAAGGGATTTCCCAATGCAGCTGGTAGCAGTGGTAGCATAAGGCAATGATCTAAACCAGGGGTCTTCAAACTTGGCCCTTTTATGACTTGTGGACTTCAACTCCCAGAATTCCTCAGCCAGCGTGCCTGGCTGAGGAATTCTGGGAGTTGAAGTCCACAACTCCTAAAAGGGCCAAGTTTGAAGACCCCTGATCTAAACCTTGAGGCTGATGAGGTGGGAACTAGCATGTTCCCAAGTCAGAGAAAGCTATTATGTAAACATTTCCAAACCACCAAGGGCCACCAAGTAATCCATCATCTATTATTGTGTTTGAGCTGTAGTCTTGTTTGCAGTAAGTATTTTAATTCAGTCCTCTCGTGTCTGGGAATCTTTTTTTTTTTTTTGGCCAGGCTGAGGCACTAAAAATTAAATGTCTGTGGTTTCATGCCATCCCATTTTGCGTAGCCTCAGTGTGCAATATTTGCGCCATCATCTGCACTAAGGTTGAGCCTCTGGCCTTTCATGACGAGTAGAGGCATAGGCCACCAATTCCCCCTTACTCACTTGTTAACATTTCTTGCTTTCTTCATAGAAGTACACAGTAAATACCCCTGACGTCCTTGGAAGTGGAATCCCTTAACCACGTTGGATAGAGCACTGGAAATCCTTGCAAAACTGTCTTGGAACATATTAGAAATAGCATGCAAAAAACATCTATGGGCCTGATGTGATGTGATAGGAATCTTGCTCATGTTAATGTTAGTCAACCAAGATTCCAGCGGGGTGAGAGAATGATAGGAGTTCTATTAAGGAATTGTGCTGTGAAAACGGAAATGAGTTTCTTACGAAAGACACCCATGACTTCTTAGGAAGCTAATTTGGACTCATGCGTTGGTCAGTCAGCTGGAAAAAAACACCTGGATGCATACAGGAAGCACATAAATCATGCAAGCTTATGCATTAAAAGACTCTGAGGAATGCTGGCTTACACGACAGAGACTAATAAAACATTTGAACATTCTTGAAATAGATGTTGCTTGTATCATAATTCCTGTAAAAAGGAGAATAGTAACTGGATCTAGAAAACCTATTTTCACATTATATATACACAGAAAGCCATCCTACGTATAAATTTATGCCCACGTCTCCCCGGTGATGGGGAAATAAGTATGCATCATATTCATACTGTTTTTTGTTTTGTCAATGTAATATTTACTAATCATTTCACCTGAAAACCTGACTAATTCTGGGGAAAACCAAGGTATTATTCAACTTATCTACTTGTTGAATCCAGCCCTTGATTTGGATTTGAGCAGATAAGAAACTGCAAGACATCACATGAAGAATGTTAGGGATGCGTTTTTAAATTGGTTGCTCCTGGAGTAAGCCAAATAGCTCTTGAGGCAGCTAATTTGGGACAACTGGAATATGGTTTCAGTATTCCTGCTGAATTACTAAAGCACCTTCTGTTCTGTCTTCGTGATATAAGCAAGACCAGTCCTCCCTATAGTACATCTCTTAACTCCTCACTAGGGCAAGGAGAGGCCATCCCCTTGATCCAGACATGTCAAACACAAGGCCCGGGGGCCGGATCCGGCCCGCGAAGTGGTTTCATGTGGCCCGCGAAGCCATCCTGGAAACAGTGAGGGAATGGCCCCCACTGCCTTGGCCCTGGCCCAGAGACCCTCCTTCTGCCAGAGACCCTCAGATCTGCCCCACTCCTGCCCAGGCCCCCATGGGCACCCTTGATGCAAACGATGTAGAGCTGGCCACGCCCACCCAGTAGGCCATACGCACTCTAGCCACGCCCACCCAGTAGGCCACGCCCACCCAGCCCCTTGAGGGCAACCACAATGCTGATGCGGCCCTCAATGAAATTGAGTTTGACACCCCCGGCTTGATCTATTCAGAGCCCCTGTTTGGGAGCATAATGCAAAAACGGGGGGGGATAGGAAACCAGACTGCTATACCTCTTTACATATCAAATTAGGACTTGATGCAGGGAAAACAAATCTTTTGCAAAGCAGTTTTAGAGGGGGATCTAAGCAAGGACACTTGTTGATAGTAGCAGACTATCAGTTCATTTAAAAATACCAGCTTTGTATTTATTCTGATATTTGAAATAAACATGTTTTCTTTCTTTTTTTTAAAGGCATAAAGGTAAAAATAAGAGTTTCCTAGGATTCTTGTCTTCCATGTACTCTTTGAGCAGAGAGCCAGATTAGAGACCAAATTATTGCTGTTACAACCTGCAACTACCAGCCACTGCCAGTAAAAAAAAAATGAAAGCAAACCTGTTTATCGTGTTTGTTTAATCTAATTTTGCAGAGAACAGCCTTCATGCAAAGTGTGAACAATCTAATTCAAATGAGTCACATCCGCTTTCAGTTGTGGATTTATAAGTGCAATTTAATCTAACTTAATTACTAGTTGGATATTATGAGGCTTGCAACATATACCTGAATGTTTTTCTCCAAATAATTTTACACACATGCGTTTCCTGCATAGAATATATATTTTACATCTTTTTTTGCTGAGTGTTGTACAGAATGTGAACTGTGAATTGAAGCCACTGGCTAAATCTAGCTTCTTGGGTGACAGCCGCTGTGCTGTTTTCCTGATTGCTGATATATGCACCGGTTGAACTTAAATGTAGCATTGATGGCAAAATGATTTAGCAATAGGCTTTAAAAAGGGGGAAAAAATCTTTATTGGGGATGGGGCCTTGACATGCCTTCATCCATTCACTTGCTAAAGGGGCCCTGTGATAAAGTTGAACAAGTAAGGGCAGGCTACTTCTCATCTGTTCTGTAATTCAGTAGCAATTTTTTTTTTGCCAGGAGGTAGGGAAGTAGATAAATCGATTTAATAATTAAAAAAAAGATTTTTTGGCGGGGTGAACAATTGCAAAGAAATTGGATGAGGTTCCATTTTAAAACAAAAAGCAATGAAAGGATCAATACACCTGCTATTTTATTGCTCAGAATTTTGTTTGGGCAAACTAATCTTAACCCTGGCTGATTGCAAAGGTGAGTTAAAGAAAAAGGAGGAGAAAAGGAAAAGAGGAGACTGTAATTAATACTTGTCTCTTTTCTCTCACTTTTTTCTTTCAAGATTGTAGAAGCCCATGGTTAATCACGCCAGTGGCATGACCCCTTGTTTTGTTTGACATGTCATATTCTAACATACTTACAGATAATAAAGGAGTTTAATTGATATCCCTCCTCTTTTTTTTGTAGTTAGCTTAACATGTTGGAGGACTGGGGTCTGTAGTTTATGAGCGCTGGCATAAAATCGAGGAATGAAGTGCAAGAATTGGGCAAATCAAAAACAAAAATAGATCCCTTTGATTTCTGAGGGTAAACCCCAGTTATATAATGTCAGGAATGCTTAGCCTGAAGGCTGCACTAAGTTTGTGTTACTGTACATCCTTACTGATAGACATCAGTCAGATGCATCTGAGAAGCTCACCAACCAGCCTGTAGAGATTAGATGCTGGCCACTTCATGAATTTAATTTCAGAAAGTCTTTCACGACAGGGGAACGGCCTAACCTTTATTTTAGTTGCCTCCTTCTTGTTCTTTGTCAAGCTCTGTAATAGTAGTTTTGATCTATATTAATCATTAGGGATTATCAATTAACATACGGATATTTTTGACAGTTTTATTCTCATCCCTTTTCTGTATCTTTTTTTTTAACAATACAATAAACTGGCTTGACATTTTCAGCTTTTGCTTTTGTTTCCATTTTCTCAGTTTCCATTTTTCCACAATCCCTTTTTGGTTTTATGGTAATAAATAAATAATTCACTTTTCGGATCATCCTAAATGTTCCGGTTACTTCCCACTTACCTTTAGTTTCCTAGCTTTCTGTGTCCCGCTATTTCCTATTGTCTTGCACTCGATTAAACAAAAGTTTAATTTCCTCTTTACATTTTTCTTCTCCAATGACAAATAGGTTGGTTTCCTTTCAAATGCTCTAAGCCAGTGTTTCCCAACCTTGGTCACTTGAAGATGTGTGGACTTCAACTCCCAGAATTCCCTAGTCAGCTATGCTGAGTGGGGAATTCTGGGAGTTGAAGTCCACACATCTTCAAGTGGCCAAGGTTGGGAAACACTGCTCTAAGCTACTACTTCAGTTCTAGGAAAAAGTGGATCTTTTTTTCCCCTTTAAGAAATACTTTCCCGTATCTAATTGTTCTGTTAAATGTTTATAATTCATATCTAAAATAAATATAGGTGGTGGCAGTCCTAATCAAGCCTTGTATTAAGAGACCAATCCACTTTGGGATCAGAACATTATAACAATATCAGAAAGAAATCTGATTCAACGCATCACATCCAAAATCTTGTCATTCAGTTGCAATAGTGTTTGGAACCTCCACGTAAGGAAAGACATTTTTAACAAATCCTGGAGGTTTGTGAACAGGAAAATGTTTGGCTTTAGAACTGTGCAATTCTTGGGTTTCCTGGCAGAGTTCAGCATATCCAGCTCCAGCTTCAAGATACATGTGACTGAGGTCATCTACCTTTTCCTATTGGGTCTCGCCTGTGGTTTCATAAGAGTTTAAGGATTGCTGTTAAGAACTGTACTGATCTTAAAAGTAGTCTATATGATCATTGTGAAACTATTTAACATACGTAATCCTCCCAATGTATAGGTGTTGTTTGGGATATCCTAGGACCAAATGCTTTCAGTCTACTTCCTGCATGATGTATATAATGGATGGTTATAAAACTGACAACTCACTCAGTAGCATGAAATCCGAAACATGTTGGTCTCTGCAGGGTTCATCTCTTCAAATAGTATTTCAGCTTGCCTCTTTCCAGATGTTCTGAACTTCTTACCAGTCTTCCCACAACCCTAGTGGTTTCTTCTTCTCTTATTAAACTCCCTGGTTACTTAGATCACAGGAAAGACTGTTTGAAAATAGCCCAGCTGCTAAAAACTTGGCTATCTGATAGTCTTCTCCTGGTTAGCTCTAAAGCTATGGAATGCATCTGCAGGGGAAAGCAGATGACAAAACTTGCATAGCAATGTTGTCATGCAACTTCCTCCACTGCTTATACATTCTCATGTGATGTTGCAATGCCAGCATGAAAAGGCAGGGTTTGTGACATGATGTAACAGTGCACATGCTACCCCACAGGGTTGTTGTTGGAGAAGAATAGGGAACATTGTGTACATTGCTTTGTGCCAAATAAAGGTGAGGGGGGAGGGGGGAAATCAAATACTGTAAATTAGTGGTTAGGAACATCTCTGTCCCTAAGCTGTGCCTTTGGCCTTCTCTTCCAGGATCACTAAGCATTTAGTCATTGTTTTAATTATATTTGAATGATACTAATCTTAAGTTGTTATTTTAATTAAATTGATTTTACAGTTACGTTTTACATTGCAACTTTAAAAAATGCTTATAAGCTGCCTTGAGCATCTATGCAAACAGAAAGGCATTTATTCAATAAATTAAATATAATTATCTAAAATAAGCATAACTCATGGCAAAGGATGGAAAAAACTTAGTTCAGAACTTAAGAGGACACAGGTTTAGTAAGGTCAATAGCTGCTCTGCTTGGAAGACAGTGCAATAGGGTGACTTGCAAAAATGCCAAGCTCAAGAAGATCAAAGCAAGAGGGCAGAGAGGGTGACATGCAAAAGAAAACACAGAAAGCAGAAAATAGGCAAGGAGAAGGGTACAAATGGAGAGAAGCAAAAAGAAGTCAAACCCAGGTTTACATTAAAGGCACACACAAACACATGCATACACACACACACACACACACACACACACACACCAGCCAGGTATATTGAGATATCGGATTCCCAATAGAAGAGAGTATTTGTAGCCCAAGGTTGGATTGTGGGGCCCTTGGCACTCTCTGTGACTTTGGTGGTTTTCTTGCAGACGTTTTGTTACCAAATTAAGTAGCATGATGGACCCCATATATTGGATTATAAACCCCATCCCGGCCTAGGCCATTGAATGAGAAAGAAAATGAATTTCTTACAGGAATGCCAAACCCACAGTTCCACTGAAAAAGGTGAAGTATTCTTAACCTCCCTATATGTTGAGTGTTAAGTAGTCAGGGAATATTCCTCTTGCAGTTCTTATTCCATTCCACCCACATCCCAAAGCTCACTTTTTTTCTATAACTAGGAGAATTTATCATTCTCTGTACTGGCTTGGTTCTGTAAGAGCACCTTTTCTTTTTTTTCCAAAATGTGTAGAAATACTTTTAGCCTATCTTTCCTCAAATATTTAAAGAGAGCTGGGGAAAATCACAAGCACAAAAATTATGCTGAGGTTCCTTCTTCAATGTTATGTGATCTCTCATTTCTGTTTCCAGCTTCTGAGGTTTCAGTGCCAGCTAAGTGGGAAGTTTTTTTTAAAAAAAATTCATTTATTACAATTCCCTACTTGTTCTAGTTGTTCTTCTGAAATGTTACCTTTTTAGAAATGTCTTATTATTTAGAAATGTCTTATTATCATTGTCATATCTGCAGCTGAAATAAAAAGGGAAACTGGAGATGGGGATCAAAAGGAATGCAAAGCCTTTTCTTCTGCGAGGTGAAGGCAATGCCCCTAGTTTTCCAAATTTGATCGAGCTTCTGAGCTAGGAAACCTTTCTGGCTTCCATTATCAACCCATGGAAAGGGATTTATTTTTCTCCCCCCCCCATTTCATTGAAAATGCATTTACAAGACTGAAGCGATATTTTAATTTTTAAAATATTTGCCCAAGAAGCTGCTTGAAAGAGTAATTGAAGTACATATTAGAAAATTTTAAAAGGTGCATATTTATAGGGATAAAGATTATACTGGTAAAGGCATTTGTTGCAGGATAGATGTATTCTGTCAACTGCATGGCAGGGCCTAAAACCCAACCCGTGTATCTTGTAAGCAACAAAAACATTAAAAGAATTCCCTCCTCTGTACCTTGAGTGGAACATGCTTCTCACAGCACATTGCTACTGTGCTTTTAGTTTTCTATGCCAATACGCCTCACCCACCATCTGCCTTTCACTTTCCCCCAGTCAGCAGTAGCTAGTTCCTGAAAGCATTTGTGATCTGCAATTGGAGAAGAGAAACTGAAAGGAAATAATTTAGATTTGAAGTGGGTTGAAAAGAGGATGCCAAACCATGAGGTTGGGATGAGCCAGAAGTTAGTAACAAGAGGAGAGTCATTAAGGGCATCTAGTTCTAGTGAAAGTTTTGCTCATCTTTGGTAAAAGTTGAACCTTTTCCAGTGAGGGGGAAAAAAAAGACAGAACTGGGAAAGCACAAAATTGGTTCATTTATTTTTCCCCCCTCAGCTCATTCATATCCTGCTTTCTCCCCAGAGGAGTTATAAATACATGACAGTATTGTGTATTTCCCCCGCCCCCGATAAAACGTTGATGAACCAACCATGGGATTTCAGAAGTACACCTTAGTTTGGGAAGCAGTTGTATTTAAAAAGAAATAACTGAGAATCTTTCCATGTCTTAAAAACCACAATGGAAAGGACAAACGAAAAGTTCTGTAAACAGGGGACTACCCCAGCGGAACTGTCAAAGTTCATGTTGCATCATCAGGAATGATATACATCAACACAAATTAGCAGAGAAAATGCCTGAATGAATTTGTTTGGATAGAACAGGGGTGTCAAACTCAATTTCATTGAGGGCCGCGTCAGCATTGCGATTGCCCTCAGGGGGCCAGGTGGGTATGGCCAGGGTGGGCGTGGCCTACTGGGTGGGCGTGGCTAGAGTGTGTATGGCCTACTGGGTGGGCATGGCCAGCTCTACATCGTTCGCATCAAGGGTGCCTATGGGGGCCTGGGCAGGAATGGGACAGATCTGAGGGTCTCTGGCAGAAGGAGGGTCTCTGGGCCAGGGCCAAGGCAATGGGGGCCGTTCCCTCACTGTTTCCAGGATGGCTTCGCGGACCGCATGAAACCACTTCGCGGGCTGGATCCAGCCCCCGGGCCTTGTGTTTGACATGTCTGGGATAGAGTGTATGCATTGTATGGATTCTGTATACTCAGGGAATTGATATCAATTATTCCAGAAGCAAGTACATGTAAAGGAAATACCTCCTCGTTGATAAAATTCTTCATTGAGGCCTTTAAAGATATGTAAAGATAGTTAAAAATATTAAGCTAAGAACAGTGACAGATCTTTGCTTTTTACAGTCCAGGATTGGCAGTCGGAATTGTTGTCTACTACAATTGAGGGATTTTATTGATTTCTTTACATAGATTTAGAGAACACCCAAGCCAGTAGAATACAATACACTAGAAATATAAATGATGTACATCCCAAAAGAGAAAAAAATGTACAAAGCAGCACACGTCAGTCATATTTTAATTAAGTAACATATCAGTTGGAGAACCAAAATAAGTGAATAAGACTTTTTTTTTTCTGGTGCCTTCAGGTTAGGTGTTTTTTTTTTTTTAAACTCCTGGTAATTGTTTGGACATGTCTCTGCAGCTTTCTTGGTTTTTCCCTTGCCTGCTTCCTGTGGCTGAGAGAGAATGACTGGCCCAAGATACCTAGTAGGCTAAGAATTCATAATTTTCTGGTTTCTATCCTGCTGCCTTAAGTACTACACCAAACTGGCTCCAAATATTAATAAGGCACTGCAGTTATATTTATTTATACTGTCTTTCTCTCAACCTTAATTTTGGGAAGAGAACAATTGTAAATCTGCTTGGCATGCCTACTTAGTAATGCAAGCTTTCCCTGGAGCGATATAGATTTATTTTACATGCTAGAGATTCTTAATACAATGATTTTTAAACTTATGTAGTAGTTGCAGGGATATGAAAGTGGTAGCTGAATTTAGTCAAGAGTTTTACAGAAGAGTAACACATGGGTAGATTGCCTTGGTCTTTCAAATGTTTGGCGTTAATGTCTGCAGGGAGAACAAGAGGGTCAAAATAACAGGCAGTGTTGCAATTTCAGGATTCAAGCCTTGCTCCTTTTCAGTGCATGTCATAATGTTGCATGAATGTTCAAAAGGCACAGACATTCATGTGGCTTTCCTCATTTTAACAAAACTTGTAAGAGTCCGCTGTCCCTTTGATTTTAGCCACATTAAATGATATCTGACATAGTTTGAAATTTCAAACGTTCGGAGCATACCAAGTTTATTCTTTGAATTTTTCAGTCCTGTAAATTGGACATTACAGTCACAAGTGCAATGCTAAATACAGATCTAAAACATCTTATTTATAAAAATACCTTTTGAGCCAACAAAACTTGGTCATGGATTGGGTAATTCGCCTTCAGAGAAGCAAGTGTTTGTAACTAGCTATACCTAGCATAATAGCCATTTTGTGACTGTGCCTACTTCAGGCTGTTAATATTCCATACCCCTCCGCCCGCCTTCTGATTTCTTACCAATGCACTTAATTATAAATCTCCCTGTAGCTCTTTCTTCTCTTCCCACTGAAAGAATCGAAGTTGGTCTCTCTTTGCCTGAATAGTATTCCTTTTAAGCTAATTAATGGGTGAGGCTGGAATTCATAGCTCCCCAGTCACAGGCTAGCTTAGCTCTAGAAACACAGTTTTCATTTTAAAAAAAAAAGGCTGACTTATTGGCTTGCATAGACAAGTTTCCAGAAATGGAATGCACATTTTCCCACATACTTACAGAAATATCCTGTGGTTTAGGCAGAATAGCCAGTAAAACACTTGAAGGTCTATTATTTAATTTTGTTAATAATTGTTCTCTTTTAACCTTGTGAATTAAAAGAGTGCCCAGCAGATAAAATGCAACTTTTAATTTTGTATATATTTCTTTTTTATTGAGTTTAAGTATAGCAAGAAAAAGAACGTAACAGAAAGATAATAGTGATGGTAAAACATACTGTTCTGTACCAGCCTGCTACCGGCCCTGCAGAAAAGGCAGGGACAACCCCTCCACAAACGGCAAGAGGCTGGAACTACGCCTGCCAAATTTATAGCTACAAAAACAAACAAGACACGAACCAAGAAACAGGAACTTTAAGAAACATGAACCATCCGAGCGGTTGCCTTCAGCAAACCAGCCCTCCCAGACATTACCCTTATATAGAGTTCAGTGCGTGGCTTCTCTCTGCCTCCTTCCGAGAAGCCCCATTGCCTTCCTCTGTTTACTCCTAATTGACTGCCTCCTGCGTCGGGCGTCCTTGAACAGGACCAGCTGTGGGTCATCTTCATCCACACTGTCAGGCTCACACAGCTGGGTCTCCTTGGTGACCAAGTGGGAGGGGCCTGCTGAGGGCTATCATCAGCAAGATCTTCAACCCCCTCAGCAAGGTCTTCAACACTCCCCTCCTCCTCTGAGTCGTCCGACCCAACTGCCGAACCCACAGGCTGACCCTGAATCACAACACATACATTCTCAAAGAGAAAAAACACACATGAAAATGCTTTAATAAAAACATGAAAGAAATGCAACAGATAACCATTATATCATAACAAACAATTACAGTACTATATAAACTGCATGTAAATGGAAATATTATTCAAGTATGCATATATTTCTAATACATTGATACAACTGTCTTTTTTTTAACCTATTGATTTCCGTATAAATGAATTCCATTTTTCATTATATTTGTCTACACCGGGGTCTTCGAACTTGGCCCTTTTATGATTTGTGGACTTCAACTCCCAGAATTCCTCAGCCAGCATGCCTGGCTGAGGAATTCTGGGAGTTGAAGTCCACAAGTCATAAAAGGGCCAAGTAAGGCAATCTACTCATAAGTGGCAAGTACAATCAGGTCTTCAATCCATTGGATAAATGGAGCCATACGTTTATCTTTCCTATACTGCAATATCTATCTTCTAATTAGAATAATGACATGGAGGACCCATTTGCAATCTGTATGCTACTAAAACTTTAAAACTTCTTGATACTTTGTAACCTTCAGTTGTATCATAAACAATTTTTTGAATCAATGTGCCTCAGATGGTCTAATTTACAGAATCCTTCCAAAATCTGGGACCTATGATTTCTGTGGGATTGAAATTTGGCAAAGTTGTGGCTACTTCAGTGCCACACTTTCCAACTACACTTCCCAGAAACCAGTAGGATGCATGGCATGAGGGGCATGTCCTCGCCCTCTTTCCAACCTCCCTCTGTCGTCTGTGCCCAATCAACTGACAGCAGGGCTTAATGAGTGAATGGCCATTGGCTGCTTTGAAATGAGTCCCAAATTTGCAATATCTTAACTGCAGTGGCCACTGAAGGAAGAATGAAGGAGCAATTCAAATAGCTCCTGGCAAGCTAGGACCGGCTGGGGGATGCCGGCAGGTGACAGGAGCCTTCTTGCTCCCTGGAGGAAGGGAGTCCTTGGGAACATGTCAGAATGGGGAGCAGGGATGCGGATTTCTTTGTGGTCCATGGCCCTTTGTTTCCCCTACCCACAACAAAGTGGCAGGCAGTTCCATGGGTCAGCTGAAGGGGAGGAGGAGGGGGCTTCACTGGAGTTATCCTGAATGCCATGAATGGAGGGGCAATGGCACAAGCCTATATTATGTTTGGAAAGAAGAAGGTTGAGAGGGTGATTCAAATGCCTGCTGATAAGGTAGGGCAGGCTGGAGGGGCACAAGCAGTGAACAGGTGAGCCCTCTTCCTTCCTTTGAGTACAAGGAATAAAATAAATATGGAAAGTAGTATGTAAGAGCAGCTGGCTTGTGTCATCATTCAGCGATGGCCAATGAGACCAATATAGAATCCAAATAAAACACAAGTAGAAACTTACTTGATTGCATTATCATTTAAAAAAATGCCCTATTAAAGCCAAACATGTTTGGGCAGCTTAAACAATAATACAATTAGATCAGCTCTAGAGTAACTTTTGCAGTTTCCTATTGGATGGAACCTTTAGTGCAGACATGTCAAACAAAAGGCCCTGGGGCCAGATCCGGCCCGCGAAGTGGTTTCATGCGGCCCGTGAAGCCATCCTGGAAACAGTGAGGGTACAGGCCCCACTGCCTTGGCTCTGGCCCAGAGACCCTTCTCCTGCCAGAGACCCTCAGATCTGTCCCACTCCTGCCCAGGCCTCCATAGGCACCCTTGATGCAAACGATGTAGAGCTGGCCACGCCCACCCAGGCCATACGCACTTTAGACACGCCCACCCAGTAGGCCACACCCACCCAGGCCACACCCACCCGGCTCCCTGAGGGCAACCACAATGCTGATGTGGCCCTCAATTAAATTGAGTTTGACACCCCTGCTTTAGTGAGTCTTGTTGAAAACTCAGTTTTTTGATTTTTGGATGACTTGGATGATAAAGTACCTTTAGCGTATCAGCTTCATTTGGATCAATTTTGATTGTAGCTTGAGATATAGCCTCTTTGTCTTTATGAAAATGCATAATTATCACTGTAATTTTATCATGTATTGTTGTGTCATATTAAGGCAAACAGCGGACTTAGCAATTCCTTGGTTTAAAGGTTATAAATCATATTGCTTAATAAATGATTTTAAGAGAGATTTGTGGCCCTTCGAAATAATCTCTTATTATTTTGCACTTCAAGATCATGAATATTCCCTGATAATATATTCTATCTCTGTCCTGTGAGCATCAATGCCTAATTTATAATATATCTTAAATCATATTTATGCTGAACTTTAGTATTCCCTGAATAATTTGAATTTGAATGTATTCCACAAATATCTTCAAAGATACAGAATGTGCTGCTTTTGTTTCATTATACCTTGGAGTAAAATGGGTTTTCAGCTTTCACTCTAATCCACAGCAAGTATTGAAAATGTTGACTGTTATGCTGACCTGACTTCTCTAAACAAGTTTTACACAGATGTTGTTGAAATATGTTGTTACATCCAAATTGATAACTGCATTAAGGTTTATAATAGCATTTTTAAATATAAGGAAAATATTTCAGCATTCATTTCGCTTTTTCTTTCTCAAAAAAGAAATAAAGAAGTCTGTTGTTGTTCGTACAGCATGATTTTGGAAAGTTTAAGGAATACTGGCTTGTAGAAATATGTATTCATCATGAGACATGGTCCATAATCCATAATGGAAACCCACTTTTAACAGAATTGGATAAAATTTACAGGTACAGTAGATTATTTCCTTGGGAGCACTTATCTAGAAAGAAGTCCTGTGAGAAATGGAAAAATCATGGCTTGGTTACTGCTAAATCAGCTAAATCAGAATTTTCTTTACAGCAGGTATAATTCCATTAGAAGCAACTGCAGTGCAAGGCTGAATTCGCTCCCCTAAAGGGTAGCTAATGAGGTCCGTGAAACAATTTTTGAATTGTCCGTAATCTTGATTTTTTTTAAAAAAGCTCATTTGGTGGCACTGGAGCATTCCAGATCATCAAGGAGAGAACTCATGTGAAGCCCTTTGCAATTATTTGTTAAAGAAGACTTTATAATTATTGATTTGTGCTCCTTTGAAGACTTTCCTTAGTGGCAACAAGATTCTCACAAAAACCCAGTTTCTTCATACCATTGATCTCATCCTAAGTCTTTACCTGAGGGGAATCTTCCATGTGCTCAAAGGTGCAAGCAGTTCCTCTTAGTCAATCATCTATGTATGTTACAATATGACCCAGAATTGACCATTGTAAATAAATGTAGACACGTTGCAATGGAAAGGGTTTGAAAGTACTTGGTTTTAGATCCGCGTGGAAACACTGTATGAAGTTTATTTAGCTATGCAACTTTAGAGCCAAATGGGGTGAAGTGCCAGGAATCTTATGGGGCCATCAAAGGAAAGCTATAAATGCCACATATTTCCAATTGCAGTGAAAGACCACTCCAGACATTGAATTCACAAGCATGAAATGTTGCATTCCGGTGGTCCTTCTCTGTCCGTGTGCTTCAAAGCAAGCAGCGTTTGAGGGCTGCTTACTTGATATTTCAGTCTTTGCCTCTTTATTCTAAATGGGAATTCCTCACCCACTGTGGATCCCCCCCAAGCACAATCATGCTGAAGAAAAATAGCGAAGGAGGTTATCTTTGTGCAGAAAGATTAAAGGTTATCTTTGTGCAGTAAAGGTTATCTTTGTGTAGTATTAAAAAAAGTCTACATTTCATTCTAGTTTGCAGTCGTAGTTGTTTTTCCAATAATGTTTTCAAGATATAGTCTTTTCAGGGTGTCAGCTAACTTAAAATAATTACTGAGAGAAATCAACAGGTTAGCAGCAGATCTCTTTTGAGTGCTGAACTTGATTAGCGTATATTTTGATCTTCCTTGCAGATATTGCCGTGGTGGAAATGAGCGATGCTTTCCGTCAGCCCTCCCTCTTCTATCACCTGGGAGTCCGAGAGAGCTTCAGTATGGCCAACAACATTATTCTCTACTGTGATACAAACACAGATTCTCTGCAATCCTTGAAGGTACAGATGCCTTTCTAAAACTAAGGCAGAGTTTGGGTAGAAAAAAAGACAGACTGGAGAAAGATACAGAGAAATGTGTCATTGTGTTGTGTGGAATTGTTGGTACCTACGCAATTCTCAGTTTCAGTTGCTGCCAGGATATCCTAGCAAGGGGTAGGCAACCTCGGCTCTTTTATGACTTATGGACTCCCAGAATTCCTGAGCCAGCATGGCTCAGCTTGGAAACCTCTCTCTTTCCCCTCAGCATAGCTGACTCAGGAATTCTGGGAGTTGAAGTCCGTGAGTCATAAAAGAGCCGAGGTTGCCTACCCCTGTCCTAGAAGCTTGGAAACAGCTGAGGGTTCTTGTGTGCTATGCAGACACAGCCTGTCTGAAAAGTCCCATGTTGGAACAAGATTGATGTAGGAAGTGAGGTTAGAAGTAGAACTATCTCAGAAATTGAAGCTCTCCACATGTGTAAGCCTCTTGTTCTTGGCCTTTCTGTGGTTCTGTTTCTATTTCTTTCCATGAATTTGAAGAAAATTCTCCTCCAGTCTCAAGCAGCTGTGGATTATAAAAATAATGACTTTATTAAGCAAAGGGAGGAAGTATATTTAAAATTGACCTTTTTTCTTTTTTAAAAAAAAATCCCTTGAATTTTTCTACTAAGTTTTGTTTTCTAAGAAGCTGCCTTAAATTCTTACTATGGTTAGACTTCTAAGTGGCTTATTGCTAAATCATTTTAATATGAAAAATTCAAGAGGTGTATTTCACAGCACATGTATCTGGAGTCTAGAATTTAACCCATTTCCTGGATCATATACATTGAGCTTGCATACCACAGTGAATAAAAAAAATAAAAGTCTAAACTAATCAAGCCTCACAAATTGTGCCAGTGTTTTATAGCTGCCCTACAAATATTAGTTCTGCAAAGACAGTGACTGATTACTTGTTGTTCCTTGGAATCCAATATTGTGCAAAGGTGCATATCAAAACAGTTTAGTAAGACACATAAAGAAGAACAAATCCATGAAATTTTTGGGGGGGATACACCTAACATTGCTGGAAAGAACCTAGAATATTACAGTTACACTAAGATAGCTTTCATTTACAATATCTATGACAGATGCCTATTTAGCATATGCTGATTTAGGAAATTCTAAGAAAAGCATACGTAGTTCTTTTTAGGTAGATCAGGTCATCATCACACTGATCTGATAGTTAAAGAGATTTTTATACTATTACATTTTCGATACCTTCTGAGAGTGTATTTAGCAACTAACATTATTGTCTTGCACCTCTCAACCCCTGCTTGCATATGCATATTTATTTATTTATTTATTTCTATTTATATACCACCTTTTTCCCGAGGGACTCAAGGCGGTTTACAGGGCAATTTAAAACAATACAATATATATACAGATAACATTAAATTAAATTAAATAGCCCCAAAATAATTAAAAATTAAAACCATTAACCCAAAAACCCTCAGTCCAGGCCGGCAAGCTCGAATAGCCATGTCTATTTCAGACAGATCCAGAAATGCACAACACAATTCATTGGTTGATTGTATTATATTAAACTTAATTTTTCAGTAGTTTTATTGTATTCTAGTCTCCGCATATTCTTAATGTTATTCTTATGTTACTTATTTGTGTATTTAAATTGTTTATATATTGCCTATCTTGCCATGTGTTCCTAAGAGTTCGCAACATTAAAATGCATGTCACGTAGGTTTAAACTGCAATCAGATTGATCAGATAAGAAGAATGAAACAGCCCAGAATGTGTAAACCTTGTGGAAGTATACCATCTTGAGACATCAAATGTGAAGATAAAGGAACATGTTTTCAGCTTGTTTGTCAGTTGTAATAAGGTTAACACAAGCTTTATCTCGAGAGGGAGGGTGTTTCACAGAGTAAGAACCACAACAAAAAAATACTTTCTTGTTGCTTAATACCAGCTGAATGTACAAAAGATGTGAGAAAAGAGGATGATTTGTACTAATGGTTGCATCAGTTGGGTTGACCTACATGACAGATAGCATATGGTAGAACAGTTATTTGTGTCTTGGCCTTTAGAAGTTCTGACTATACAAGGCAATCAAAAAAAGTATCACTTCTTTTCTTTCATGACCAGGAAAAAAATGGGATTGTGATCCCATGTTTTTAGCAGGATAACATATCAACGTTAAGTTGTAGATACATTTTATTTGTGAAACCCAGCTTCAGGTATCACTCTTTCAAAGATATGTTCATTCCCTTCAGTGTCCAAATGCAATTTAAGTGTATTTCAGACTGATCAATACTTGTCAAAAAGTTATCATCTCTATCGGGAAATTGAGACATTGAGACATTCTGTATGCGTCATTCATTAAAAAGCCTTTGGATAGGCAGTTGCATTTTATTGCTCCACCTGAAACTAAATCTCTCCCTGACAAAATTCTCCTTTCTGTATAACAGTAGCAACAAATATAAATCTATTAAAATGTTATTATCTGTAGTCCACACCAGTTGAGTGCCAGGAAAATCAGGAGATCCAGACCGTTCAAATGGATATAAAGATTAATTGTAAGCTTGAGCTCTCTACAAGAATCTGAACTACTAACGGCCAAGGGAAATTAGCGGGAGATAAGAGTAGAAGGAATTCAAGTTGGGCTGGACTTAGATCTCTTGTGACTGATAGCATGTTTGACCCCTTCCTTGGGTTAAGCCTGGTCATCTCCTACATGATCTGTCTATGTACATGTAGGACTTAAGCCAGATAGGAATGGCGATACTAACTTTTTCTTTTCATGTACAAACATGTGCTTTTATTTATTTTTACTCCTCAGATTCCTCAGAAGTATTTTAGGTGGGGCGCATGTAGTTGGAATTTTACTCATATGCTTCATACTGAAGATTTTAAGAAGAAATGTTTCATATTCAGAAACATTGTGATACATAGGAGACTACGCCATCATGTTGCTGTCAGTTGTAGCCAATTGTGATGCTGTTATAAATAATAGCTGATGAATATGAGGTCTCCAGTAACAAATAGTACTATTTTTAGCAAAGGCACAAAACAGCATTGTTCCACTGAACAGTTAGGATGAGAGCATTCGATCCGGGTACGATAAGGATTTAGGTTTCTTTTTCCATTTTGATTGGTTCTTCTTTTTGGCTGATGTCATAAATAATTAGAAGGTGCAAAATTAACAGGTCTGAAATAGACAAGGATCTTGGTGTGCCAGTGCTGGCATGCTATTAGCTCAGTTTTACATCAGCGTAAATATTCAGAATAGACATGAAAGCATATCAATTAATTAATAAATAACATTGCTCTGTAAATGGTTGTGATGTAAGTATTATTTGGTAATATTTTTCACCATCTAGTTATTTCTTTTTTGCCCTTCATTTTTAATTGATACACTTGAACTTAACTCATGAAGCTTTTCTTACAGGGAGTGCAGAATTATTAGGCAAATGAGTATTTTGACCACATCATCCTCTTTATGCATGTTGTCTTACTCCAAGCTGTATAGGCTCGAAAGCCTACTACCAATTAAGCATATTAGGTGATGTGCATCTCTGTAATGAGAAGGGGTGTGGTCTAATGACATCAACACCCTGTATCAGGTGTGCATAATTATTAGGCAACTTCCTTTCCTTTGGCAAAATGGGTCAAAAGAAGGACTTGACAGGCTCAGAAAAGTCAAAAATAGTGAGATATCTTGCAGAGGGATGCAGCACTCTTAAAATTGGAAAGCTTCTGAAGCGTGATCATCGAACAATCAAGCGTTTCATTCAAAATAGTCAACAGGGTCGCAAGAAGCGTGTGGAGAAACCAAGGCGCAAAATAACTGCCCATGAACTGAGAAAAGTCAAGCGTGCAGCTGCCAAGATGCCACTTGCCACCAGTTTGGCCATATTTCAGAGCTGCAACGTCACTGGAGTGCCCAAAAGCACAAGGTGTGCAATACTCAGAGACATGGCCAAGGTAAGAAAGGCTGAAAGACGACCACCACTGAACAAGACACACAAGCTGAAACGTCAAGACTGGGCCAAGAAATATCTCAAGACTGATTTTTCTAAGGTTTTATGGACTGATGAAATGAGAGTGAGTCTTGATGGGCCAGATGGATGGGCCCGTGGCTGGATTGGTAAAGGGCAGAGAGCTCCAGTCCGACTCAGATGCCAGCAAGGTGGAGGTGGAGTACTGGTTTGGGCTGGTATCATCAAAGATGAGCTTGTGGGGCCTTTTCGGGTTGAGGATGGAGTCAAGCTCAACTCCCAGTCCTACTGCCAGTTTCTGGAAGACACCTTCTTCAAGCAGTGGTACAGGAAGAAGTCTGCATCCTTCAAGAAAAACATGATTTTCATGCAGGACAATGCTCCATCACACGCGTCCAAGTACTCCACAGCGTGGCTGGCAAGAAAGGGTATAAAAGAAGGAAATCTAATGACATGGCCTCCTTGTTCACCTGATCTGAACCCCATTGAGAACCTGTGGTCCATCATCAAATGTGAGATTTACAAGGAGGGAAAACAGTACACCTCTCTGAACAGTGTCTGGGAGGCTGTGGTTGCTGCTGCACGCAATGTTGATGGTGAACAGATCAAAACATTGACAGAATCCATGGATGGCAGGCTTTTGAGTGTCCTTGCAAAGAAAGGTGGCTATATTGGTCACTGATTTGTTTTTGTTATGTTTTTGAATGTCAGAAATGTATATTTGTGAATGTTGAGATGTTATATTGGTTTCACTGGTAAAAATAAATAATTGAAATGGGTATATATTTGTTTTTTGTTAAGTTGCCTAATAATTATGCACAGTAATAGTCACCTGCACACACAGATATCCCCCTAAAATAGCTATAACTAAAAACAAACTAAAAACTACTTCCAAAAATATTCAGCTTTGATATTAATGAGTTTTTTGGGTTCATTGAGAACATGGTTGTTGTTCAATAATAAAATTAATCCTCAAAAATACAACTTGCCTAATAATTCTGCACTCCCTGTATTTGCTTATGCCCATTCCAAAAAAAGCTTCATCTGTTTAACCTTTTGACTTAATAACGTGATAAATTTTAGTCATACTTAAAACCCTTTCATTCAGCAACTAATATAATGCTAATATAATGTAGCACCTACCAGCAATTTGTTTTTATGCCAAGCAACAGATTTTTGTGAAGAAAATCTAAAATTCCTAGAACAAACAAAAGTAGGTGTATTTTTTGTTAAGTTTACAATAAGTAGATGCATACATTGTTCATGGGTAGTTCTCTCATCTGTTTTTTTTTCCCCTTCACAGGAAATTATTTGCCAGAAGAATAATGTAAGTATGTTTTAAAAAACAAAAGTGAAATTTCAGCATCTGCTGTATATATTTCTGAAATGTGCAAAGTTCCTTATTGGTTGATAACTTGTCTGAAGATGTAATTGTAATTCTACTGATTCTTCTATTAAATCATATAACTATAAAGTCATTCAGTTCAATTCCCAGCAGAATTTTTTTGGAACCTTAATAGATTTGATACTTGGTATTGTATTAATCAGTTTACTTTATCTTTGTCTGTTTTTAAGATTTGCTGTTTTCTTCAAATGAACAATCTTTCTTATGCTCTTCATACTCTCTTTATTCATTTTATTCTTACAACTTCCCACTGAGTTTCTTTCAACCTAGTTTTCCTTTCCTGCGTCTGCATTTGCAAGCTGTATTCAGACAGATGCATTTCCTGTCTCAATAAATGTCAGTGGTTGATAGACTGTGGGTATCACATAGGTTTCCCTGCACTCATAACTCATGAAGGCTTTTGTATACAAAAGAAAAACTGCACTTGGTTAAGCCAGAAGTATGTATGTAGCCATGTAAAAGGTTTCAGAAATCTGTAAACAGGTTGGTATAGCAAAAAGAAGTAGCAAGCTCTCCATGATATGGGTGGAGGAAACTGTACCATTTAAACAAGTGGCTTTTGCTACATCTGAAGAAAACATATTCAGTTAGTCTGCATTTTGTAAAAAAGTATTCCTGTCTATCTTGTCAAACTTTGATTCTTCTGCATCAACAGTATGCTTCCTTCTGTCTTGAATCTTCCACTGATCAAAAATCATTGATTGACCTGAGGGAGCTATCCTTTAAAAATGTGTTTGATTTTATTATGCTAAACTAGTAGAAGGTGAGGCATGACCAAAAGCTGCTTGTCAAAGTGTATGTGTATGTATGTATGTATATGTGCGTGTGTGTGTGTGTGTGAGAGAGAGAGAGAGAGAGAGGGTGCAGAAGCCTGTCTGTAAATGGGATGGGGCTTGTTTTATAGATATGATACTACGGAGGGAGCTATAGAAGCACTGCAAGATTGCTTTGAATGCACGGATTGAGGCATGTTGAAAGAAGCGGCAATAGATAACCAACATATAAATATCGAGGAGTATGCCACCACTGTGTCTGCATATATTCAAAAGTGCATTGAGAATGTCGGTGTCCTTAAAAACATTGTTGTGAGGGCTAATGAAAAACCATGGGTGCCATGTGACTTTCGCAAGATGTTGAAAGTGTGGAATGTGGCTATTAAATCCAGCGATATGCAGGCCCTCAGAACAGCCAGAGCCAATTTGAAAAGTGCCGTAAAAAGAGCAAAGCAAGCCCATTGTCAGAAAGTTCAGAACTTTTTTCAGGCGTATGTGGCAAGGCATCCAGGCCATTGCAGACTATAAGGTGGCTCCATCGTGTGGTAAGGGTGAAACAGACTTTTTAAATGAGCTGAACATGTTTTTGGGAAGATTCAAGGCATCAAATAGCACCCCTTACAGGAAAACTCTGCCCCATCCTGATGAGCAAGTGCTTAGCTTTGATGTTACCTCTGTCCGGAAAGTATTGTGGAAAGTTAACATTCAAAAAGCAGCAGGCCCAGATAATATCCGTGGGCGTGTTCTTACGGAATGTGCAGATGAGTTGGCTTGTGTTCTTACAGATATTTTCAGTCTTTCACTGTGGTGGGCAGTGGTCCCATCGTGTTTCAAGATGGCCACTATTTTACCAGTGCCAAAAAAGTCTACAATTATGGGTCTCAGTGATTACGGTCCGGTTGCACTTACAACCATCGTTATGAAATGTTTTGAGAGGCTAATGAAGGACATTATTGTATCTAGCCTTCCTCCAGCATTTGACTCGCTTCAGTTTGCTTACCGTCCAAATCGCTCTACAGAGGATGCTATTTCTTCTATTCTCCATCTGAGCTTGGCACACTTAATGGAAAGGAACACTACTGTGCAAATGCTATTAGTCTACTTCAGTTCGGCATTTAGTACAATCATTCCTCAGCATCTAGTAGACAAACTGGGCCTTTTAGGCTTCTATACTCCTTTGTGCAACTGGATTCTTTATTTTCTTATTGATGGGCCCCAGTACGTGTGAGTTGGAAATAATATTTCTAATGTTTTCTTGAGTACAGTTTCTCCTCAGGGCTGTGTCCTAAGTTGGCTCTTGTTCACCCTGTTGACCCATGGATGTGGTGCAAGGTTTGCCACCAACCATATTTTTAAATATACAGATTATACAACAGTAGTGGACCTTATTCAAGATAACAATGAGGGTGCTTACTACAAGAAAGTAGAGGGTTTGGTGAACTGGTATAACAAAACAGCCTGGTTTTAAACGTAAGAAAACCTAAAGAGATCATAGTTGATTTCAGAAAAGGCAGGTAGGGCCACACACCTCTGTGTATCAATGATTCACCTGTGGAGGTGGTTAGCAGCATCAACTTTCTGGGTGTACAGCTAAAGAATAGGCTAGCTTGGTCGCTCAGCAGTAAGATACTAGTAAATAGGCTCAGCAACGCCTGCATTTTCTGTGTCACACGAGAAAAGTACATCTTCCTTCCCTGTCCTTACTACTTTCTCTAGAGGGACGATTGAGAGCATCCTGTCATATTGCATTACTGTCTGGTGTGGAAGCATTACAGTTTCATACAGGAAAGCGATGCAGAGAGTGTTGAGGATGGCAGAAAAGATTATTGGTAATTCACTTCCTTCTATCCAGACATAGCTTATAAGTGATGCTTTAGCAGGGAACATAGATTGTTGGGACACTACACATCCTCTTCATGACCTGTTTTCCTTGTTACCTTCTGGGAAGAGGCTTTGTGGTATCTGAAGCAGAACATCCAGATTCAGTCACAGTTTTGTTCCATATAGCATCAACCTTGTGAACTTTTTCCACTATGTATTCAAAATAGATTGTGATTAATATTTATATGTATATATATGTATAGGTAGGGACGCGGTGGCTCAGTGGGTTAGGACGCTGAGCTTGTTGATCAGAAGGTTGGCAGTTTGGCGAGTCGAATCCTGAGTGCCGCATAACAGAGTGAGCGCCTATTACTCGTCTCAGCTTCTGCCAACCTAGCAGTTCTAAAGTACGTAAAAATGCAAGTAGAAAAATAAGGACCACTACCGTGGGAAGGTAACAGTGTTCCGTATGCCTTTGGCGTCTAATCATGCCGGCCACATGACCACGGAGACATCCTCAGACAAGCGCTGGCTCTTCGGCTTTGAAACGGAGATGAGCACCGGCCCCTAGAGTTGGAAATGACTAGCACACATGTGCGGGGGAACCTTTACCTTTATATGTATAGGTATAGGTATATATATGCATGTATATAGCATGTGTATACATGTGCTTTGTTATGTATGTATATGAGTACATACTTACTTTCCTTTGAGAGTAGGCAACAGAATTCATTATCTTATCTTAATGTGATCTTGGCAGATCAGATCTGCCAGTATCTGGACCACTATATTTTGTACCAAATGCAGTTTCTGGGTGATCTTCAGTGGCATTCTCATGTAGACAAGAATTATGCAGCTCTGTGGAAATTGAAGGATTTGCTTTAAAGGAATAAGACTTCACTTTATTACCTTAGTAATTTGTTGCTTTTATTCTTCCTCAGTGTGAGACAAACCAGAAACATTTATTGATTTCAAAGCACAGAAGAGTTTATTATTACTACCTTGAATACAAGAATCTGGTCAACTAACGGTCAAAGTTAAATTGACATTAGATTAAGGGTCAACGGAATTCACTGGTGGCAACATAGATCTTTTTTGACAATGTAATGAGTCCAAATTATGACACTTTTAATTCTGCCTTCCAGCTCAGCCTCTTCTTTACCTACACCCAGAGGACTAATGATGTTCTTCTGAGAGGAAGTCAGTCAGGAGACATGACAAATACAGCAAGATGTCAATAATTAACATCACTTCCATCTTTTAATAGAAAAAAACAGGATATAGATGAGCCATATTACAAAGTGTAGGGTGAATTTGGGCTAATGTGTGATAAATTTGATCAGTTTAAAATCATATGGTGATAGATACTGAAAGCTACCATTTCTTCTCTTGAGATCTGCAGAACAAATTGATTTTCCAGACTACTAGAATTATTAGGAACTTTCTGTGCCTGCATCACATTTACTGTAGTCTTTATTGCAGAAAAACAATGTTACCCTGTTGAGTTTTAACATAGCTATAAAAACTTAGATTTTTGAGAGAGTGGGAACTGAAGCCCCACATTGTTTGGTTGTTTATTGTTCTTCAGTAGCCATGGTTTTCTTTGTAGTTTGACTTTTATTTAGATGGTTGTTCTTTTATAATATTTTTTCCTATTTAAATTTTCTTGTTAAAGTAAAAGAATGTAGGCTACTCACGGTCTTTCTGGTTAGGAACGACAATGAAATGATTTAGGTCAAACATCTTTTGTTGCTAAGCACCCCTTACCAACACTTGACTGTATCCTTCACTATTTTATGAACTAGGGAGGATATGCAGCTGTGCCTTGAGCAGAAAAGATAAGAATCTGGACAAAACTATACTTTGAAGGTAGCACAAAAGCTAAGCTGATCCTGCAGAGAATTCAAACGTTCCTGGGGTGGCAGATTGAGAAGAATATTTGTTATTATTTGTGAGGAGAATCCCAAATGTGGTTTTTCAGGAGGCAACTGGACTTAATTTTTTTCTTTGAAGACGTTTCACTTCTCATCCTAGAACCTTCTTCAGCTCTCACCAGATGGATGAGAAGCAAAACGTCTTCAAAGAAAAACAAGAAAGTCCAGTTGCCTCCTGAAAAACCACATTTGGGACAACCATGACATGGATGACTGAGAATCTCCATAGACATTTGTGAGGAGAATATTTGTTATTGCAAGAACAAATAACACTCTTAATAACATGAGATGGGACCACCAAAATAATATTTATCCCAATTCTCTCAGTACAAAAATTAATTGTGAAATCAGACTATGATTAAGTATCATGCTACTCTGGCATTTCATAACTGTGGCATCAGGAGAACCACATTTATCCTACCCAGTATTTAATCAGATAAGAAAGTCACCCTGAATGTCTTTCTGCTCTTGTGTAACAAAAGAGCAGAAAGGCACCTGTTCTCTTGTCTTTGATAGTTCAAATCTGATAGTAAGTAGAATTCTGAATAACCTCTTGCCAGATAACTCAAGTCGCTTTAGGATTCAAGTGCATAGGCTGTGGAGGAGTGCTGATTATATGGACAGAGCTTTAAAAAATGCAGAGTTCAAAGAAAGTTTTGTCTCATGAGGAATGATCATTGAACTTGACTTCCTTTCTCTGAGCTTCAAACTATTTGGTGGTATTAGCAGGAAGGATGCTTTATCTTAGGAGTCCTCCTTTGGCTGGCATCACAGTTATCCAAATGCTACATTCCCATGTGTACCTCTTGGCAATTTGCAAAGAGAATTGTTTTGCAGAGCTGGATAGGATATTTTTGTCTCTTTTCTCTATTTGAAGACAACATCAGAAAATTGAACCGGGAAATGTGTTTGAAAATGATTATATTTTAGACATGAGGACTGCAACCTTGGGAAATGTCATTATAGAGGACCGTCTCAACTTTTTGTCCTCTAGTAATATTAATGAAAATCTTAAATTTTCTCAAACTTGCCAGAAGTATCAGCAATTAACTATTCTCTTTGATATGCTAAATATAAAATCTTGGTGCCAGTTTCCATCCATGGCATTTCGTTTAGACATTTCTGGTTTGAAATGGCTCAGATTTTAAGAAGGCAACCAACTTTTCATTCATTTTATTTCTGCATTTGAAAAATTGTGTATGTTACATTATCACAATCCTAAAACATATTTAATTAATTTACTCTTAATTACATTTCCATGCATGCTGTCTAAAGCAGCTAATAGTGATAAATTGCAAAATACAGTAAAATATTACAATAGTATACTTTATTTGACCAAGAGTGATTAGACACATATGGAATTTGTCTCAGGTGCAGAAGCTCTCAGTGTACATGCAAAACAGCCGGGTTATAATAACCATAATAATGAAACAATAAGAGAAGATGAGAAGGATAATAATAACAATAATACTACAGCCATACAACTTGGGTGAATATACTTAGATATAAGACCAGTTCTATGAGGATTAGGTATTCAGCAGAGTGATGGCATGAGGGGAAAATTGTTTTGGCATGTAATGCTGTATAGCGGCACCATGAACGGAAATGTCCAGGATGAGAGGGCTCTGCAGTTATTTTCTCAGTTCCCCTTCTTATCCACATAATATACAGATCTTCTGTGGAAAGCAGATTAGTTGCAGTTCTTTCTTCTGCAGTCCTAATTATCCATGGGAGTCTGTATCTGTTCTGTTTAGTTGCTTTATACCAAACCAGACAGATATGGATTTGTACATGGATTTAATAATTCCTCTGTAGAACTGTATCAATAGCTCCTGGAGCAGTGTGAACTTCGTAAGTTGACGCAGGAAGAACATTTTTATTGTGCTTTTTTGATGATGATCCTAATGTTAGGTGTCCATTTCAAATCTTGGGAGATGATAGAACCCAAACACTTGAAGGATTCTACTACTGATACTGTGCTGTCAAATATAGTAAGTACTTTGAATTCTAAAAATGGAAACGCAAGTGAACAATTCTAAATGTTCTATACTGTTTTTTTCTATTTATGTTGTTAGTTGCCCAACATTAAGGATTTGGGTGGCCTCAAAACTCAAATAAATAAATATGAAATGTGGTGAGTTCATGTGCCTAGGTTTCTGGTCCAACTGTAGTATCCTTTTGCACATGCTCAACTTATTTTGGAAAATCTGTCTGCCCCAACTGAGAAATATCTGACGGCTCATAGGAAAAATAGCAAGTAATTTGTACAAACAGAGAAGAAAAATAGGACTGCTGTTTGTTAATAGACTTAGAGAAATTTCACAAGTGACATTAATTCTGTGTGTGTGTGTGTGTGAGAGAGAGAGAGAGAGAGAGAGAATATAAATTGAGAATTATGCAGCAATTCAACCTACTGTATATTTCCGTGTATAAGACACTATTTTTTCCTGCAAACACCCTGTTCAAAAATCAGGTGCGTCTTATACAAGTTCAGCGTCTTATACACGAAAAAATAATGGTAACCTCTGCAGCCCAGGGTATGCCACCTGGTGCAGGTGTCAAGCCCCTGTGGGCTTGCCACTAACGGGAGGGGGGAGGGGGCAAGATCGTTGGATGGCGGCATCTGGAGGCAGTGGATGGGACCAGCAGCATGGATGGCAACAACAGCCCTTTCCCTCCCTAGTATCTGTATGCTGGCCGGGGACCCTGTGGAACACACCTGCGAGGCCGTCCTGCTCAATAATAGCATCCGGCCGAACTTCCGGATTTATTTATTTATTTATTTATTTATTGATGGGATTTATATCCCACCCTATCTCCCGAAGGACTCAGGGCGGCTAACAATAAAACATATAATAATTACATAAATCAAGATAAAATGAAATTGAGAACATCAGTGCAATAAAAATTAGAGAATTTAAAAATGAATTAAAAATACTAAATATAAATTAATTAAAATGCCTGTCAGTCTAGGTCAGCTTGGTGGAACAGGTGTGTTTTGAGGCCGCGGCGAAAGGATTGGAGGTTTTGGGCTATCCGAAGCTCAGGGGGGAGCTGATTCCATAGGGTTGGTGCTCCCACAGAGAAGGCCCTCCCCCTGGAGGTCGCCAGCCGACATTGCCTAGCTGACGGTACCCTGAGGAGGCCTTCTCTGTGTGAGCGTACTGGACGATGGGAATTTGTTCCCGGCAGCAGATGGTCCTGCAAGTATCCCGGACCTAAGCCATGTAGGGCTTTAAAGGTAAGTACCAGCACCTTAAATCTCACCCGGAGGGCAACTGGTAGCCAATGCAGCTCACGCAGGAGGGGTGTAATATGGATTTGCTGGCTCAGCTGTTTGGCACTCCACCAAACAGCTGATTGGCGGGGACAAACGGCTGGGAGTTTAAAACCTGCCTTCACTTCACTTGTCTTGCTGTCTTGCCAGTGCTCACGTCGGTTTGTTTACCAGGGTCGGAAGGCTGCTGCTGTGAACTGACTATGCATGCTCATCGTGCCGGATGCTGGTTAGGTGGGTGGGGGGTCGGGATGGCCGAGAGGCGTCTATTTAGAGCGCTGGGAGGCGGTTGCTGCCAGCACTGACTTTGTTTGCTCTAAGCTTGGAACTCGCTTGCCAGAGCGTCTTTTACAAGGGTGCGTCTTATACACGGAAAAATACAGTATTCAGGGTCCTCCAAGTAGTATAAGCGAGGTTGGATCCTTCAGTTATATTCTTTAATGTTATTTCTTGCTCGACGGACTCCCACCTCCATCTTTTAATTTGATTTTGTCCTTGTGTATACCCTCAAGAATGATTGGTTTTGCTATAAAGCTGTTCCTAGATCTGAGTCAGTTGGCTTGGGGCATATGTTTGTTCAGAGGAAGTCGAGGATCATTCTCTTGCTTAATTCTCTCAGTGTCTGCTGCAACCTCTCTCCTGATCTTATGTGGGGCAATGCCAGCAAGAAGCTATATATTTTTTCAATTGGTGTAGATTTGTGAAGCAGTAACTAAGCATACTGCTTCATTGATGGTGATATCTACTTCTGAATGATGAAATCTGTGCAGAAGAAAGAATGTGATGAGTATCAGGTTCACAAATAATGTGAACATTAGGCCAGTGATGAAAGATCAGAAAATTTCCCTAAATCTTAATAATTATTCATGATATTATGCATTTTAAATCCCTAATTCTGTTGCAGAATATCAATCTGGGTGTATATACACGTGCACACGTGTGCCTGTGTGCACATTTCACCATTCTAGGTGAAAAAGGTCATTCCTAACTCTTAATAGGCTCTGAAGCTTGCTATTTATTACTACTGCTCAAAAAAATGCTGCAGGAAGGACATTTCAACAGTGCTCTAACATAGTTATTATGTGTGTTTTCTGAGAGTGGCAAAATAAGGTTTGTACAAGAAGAATCGATTCATCATCATCCTGTTAGTGTTTCCTCTTGGGAATAATTAGAAAAGATCTAATGAATGCTGCAAAAGCATATTGCCTAATGTAATAAGGGAGGATTAATAATTAACATGCCTTAGCTTCTCTGAGTTGACAGGATCTTTCTAACAAAAAGAGAGCTGTACTTACTGCAAAAAGTGGAAATTTATATCAACATTCTGCTGGTTTATGTGGAGGCCAACTCTGTAGGGAAACCTGAATTTCTAGGGAATTCAGATTTTATCTATTTTAAGTTAGGCTATTACTTCACAGTTTTTTGTTTTCCAGTACTTTAGTCCAAGGGTCCCTAACCCACGGGCCTCACAAGCAAAACTTCATCTGCATATGCATGGGATCTAGGTTGTGCCTCTCCTCCCCCCCCCCTCCATGGGAAGCAGAAAGTTTGGGCACCACTGTTTTAGTCCTCCAGCTTCCAGAATTTCCAACCAGCCCTATGAGGGCTGGGCTAGTTGAGAAAGTTGGGAATTGCAAAAAGAATGAGCACGGCTTGCTTATCTCTGTTTGTCTGTCTGTGTGCTCTCATCATGAGCATAACTACAGTAGTATTAGCATTATAGCTTGTGATCTCTAAAAACTTGATATTTTCTCTTAATTATTAATATTTTAAATAAAACAAATTACATTTTAGCTTGTAATAATTTTGATGGCATTAGGTTGACAGGATGAGAGCCAATTAGAGGTTAAGGCATCTGGCTATTAATCAGCAGATTATGAATTGTAGTTCCTGCTTAGGCATGAAAGCCAGCTGGCTTACCAAGTTTACACTCGTAGCCTAAAACCAAATATTTTCCATCTCAGTCCGCTGCTTTGCTGATTCTTCTACTTTAAGGGAGTAACTATACCAAGTGAGCTGGTCGATGATATATTTTTAAGCAGGCTGTGCCTTACCCTGCTTTATTTTTCAGCAAATATAAACTGTTTCCTTTAGAGAAATTGCTTTTTGTCTTTTTATATCCTTTCTTATGCTTTCCAGACAGGGCAGCAATGTAAAGATATTTTAAAAATTTAAGTATATTCATGTCTAAATATTTAAAACTTATGTGAAAGTTTTATGTTTAGTCCTGATGCGAAAAATATGGTTAAGATGCTTGATGATATTTCAATAATTCAACCTTGATAAACTTTGAATTTCACTCTATTCTTTACATTATAATTTAATGTATATATTATAATGTATTATAATCAGTGGTGGGATTCAGCCAGTTCGCCACCGGTTCAGCAGAACCGGTAGCTAATTTTTTGTTGTCCAGGCCCAGAATGGACTTCTTCTGGAAGTGGCATCCACACAGAGAACCGGTTGTGCACATATTTGAATTCCACCACTGGGGATAATGCAAATTGCTGTTGTATAATACCAAGAATTTCTTTGTATGATATCTGTTTCCTATGCCATCATTTAAAATTATAGTTGTCTCCTTTCAGTTCTACAAAGAATATCCATCATGTTTACAAGAGTAAACAGTAAAATAGAGATCCATTACTATAATTCCTTATCCTTGCATAACCCAAATATTTGTTCACCTGCAGAGCTTCTTTATGTCCAAACTTGTCTAATGTGCAGGTTATTCTTTCAGTAAAGGTACTTTGAAGAATTCCCTCCTTAAATAGTAATGTTCTGCCAACTTTTCTCAATCTGATAACTAACATAAATAACATAACTCTCCAGATAAGTTGGATTATAGTTTCCCTCATTCCCAGTCACTATGAACATTTGGTTCAGGACAGATGGGAATTGTAGTCTATCACATCTGGACACCAGTGTGGGGAAGGCAGAGGAGGTATCATTATTTCGGTAGAGGGAACATGGAAAAAACTTCCCACTTTTAATTAACTGATCATTATTTTTATGTTATATATGTTGCTGTTTTTGGTATTTAGATGTATTTTGTTGGTATGAGTTGCTGTATGGAAAGAAATGTGGAGTGTTAATCACATAGTATACAGTGCCATCTATTAACAAGGAAACCTGCATGGATTAAAGAGATTTACAGTATGAAAATTATGTTAGGTGTTAGTCACATTCTACAAAGTATATTGACTTTAAGATTATCTTATGTATGTTATAATTTACATTGTTAAACACATCCTTTTCCTCCTTTTGTGCAGATGTGCACTGGCAATTATATATTTGTTCCATATATGATAACACCCCATAACAAAGTCTATTGCTGTGACAGCAGTTTCATGAAGGGATTGACTGAACTGATGCAACCCAACTTTGAAATGTTGCTGGGACCAATATGCCTACCTTTAGTTGACCGCTTTATTCAGCTCTTGAAGATGGCACAGGGCAGCTCAAGGTATGGAGTGTCTTCAGCTGTAACATTCAAATTTGCCATAAAAATAGAATCAGCATAGCATACAAGCCAACTAAAGCCCTTCTAAACATACTAAGTAAACCCAAAGACCCAGCAACCCCAGAAGAAAAAACAGGAGTCATCTATAACATACAGTGTAAGAACTGCAACAGTCACCATGTAGAACAAACAAACAGAAGATTGGCAGAACGCATCCATGAACACCATCTGGCTGTCAAAAGGCATGACGAAAATTCTTTAATTTGACAGCATACAGAGAGATTTAACTACAGTTTCAGTTGAGAAAATGTGACAGTCCTAGACCTAGAGACAATCCTAGCCAGATCCAGGCCAAATCCTAGGCCAAATCCAGAAATGCCAGGGAATTTCTAGAAGCCTGGCACTCTGAGAGATCAGTCATCAATAGACAGATAGACATTAACAACATCTATAGACTATGCAAAAGAGACAATCAACTAGTCCAAAAAAGAAAACGACTCCAGAACCTCTCCACCATAGATTAACTCCAAGGTTACCTTCAAACCAACCATTAACCAATACCCCAATCAAGAAACTATCAAAGAGCCATTAGTAAACAGCCCAACCAAAGAATCCCTAAGACCTCCCGCACCCACATAGACAGGAAAGACACCAGGTTGTAAGCTGACAGCAAACGGCACTCCTTACTAGCACTGATAATGTTACCTAGTTAGCGTAATGAAATGTCTGCAAGAAAACAAGCTCAGAGAACACTAAGGACCCCTCAAGAAAATCATATGGGCCCAGTAAGTGTAACAGACATAGCATTTGAAAGCAGCAGCCAAGGCACAATACAATATTCTGTTCATGTCTATCAGAGTAATTTCATGTTAGGATGGCTAGTTGCTTGAACTTTGGCTTCCAGATTACTTCTGATCAAGGCTATTTGAGCACCAGGCTGAGATTTCCATCCGTATCACCTTCTTCAGATTAGTAATGGTCCATTATTCTGACCATTCTTCCATCTGCCAAAAGCTTTCATGATTAATAAAAAGTCCAAAAAGATGAAAAGTAGACCAGAAAGGAGAGAAACCACTTTGCCTTATACCCTTCACCATTTGGAAATAAGATACAATTTCCCCTTTAAGCTTAAGGGGAAGATGCTTTGCTTGGAAGTGATAAGCATATTTGGGGATGAGTTGAGGTAGAGGAAAAAAGATCCCCTTTTACTTTCATTTTGGAAATGAATTGCTTCTTCAGAATTGTAATGGCAACCCAGGGAGGCCCCTTGCTGTTTAATAGGTAAGGCATTTACAGGGGAAATTTGATAAATGTCTTGACATTTATATATTAGAAACATTGAAAAGCCTTGGTGAGATAGGTAGTATAGAAATTTAATAATAAATAACACATATCAATGTAATTAATTAATTAATGTACCAACATTATTTTACTGTATTACATACAATTAGGGGAAGGATGAAGCTGAGAAGCTTGCCTAAGGCTATCTACCATCCTGTGTGATGATGGTATGAACTGGGGATTTTTTTTAAAAAAAAAAAAGGTGGCCATGCTGAATAATCAGTTGGGCCATTCATTTGTCTCTCTTGAACCCTCAGTCGCTACAGATTTGTGAACATTTCTAAGGGATGTTCAGAGGACCAAATTGACAGGCATCTCCAGTTTCTTATCATCCCTTTCTCCTCCTTCCCTAAAGAAATAATGCCTCCAGGAAGCGGAGTGCCGATAAGTTTCACAAAGACCAAGTCGACTGCTTGTCCAACTTTAGGTGAAGCATTTTTGCCACTGAAGATCTGCTTCCCAGTGAGAAATGACTTACAAGTAAAATATGTAGCCAGTGACAGGTCTGTCAGGTAGCCAGTAATCTGAATTAAATTACAATGTTTATATCTTATGACTTGATTATTTGTTTTCTATTCTAGCCAATACTTCAGGGAATCAATACTTAACGATATCAGAAAAGCTCGTAACTTGTACACTGGGAAGGAATTAGCTGCAGAATTGGCCAGGATAAGACAGCGAGTGGATAACATTGAGCTTTTGTCTGCTGACATTGTGATAAACTTGCTGTTATCTTACAGGGATATTCAGGTAAGAATTGAATGTTTAATTTAAATGTATTACTTCTATTAACTCTGTTTCATTAACATATGAGAGGGCCTCTATTCAGTTCTGGTCAGCATAGGTCCTTCAACATTTTGTGTTCCCTAAGTATCCTTAGTCCTTACTAAGCTTTTTTAGATCACCCCACCCACTTAATCCCCAATTCCCTGAGATACAGATTATTTTTTTTATATGCCAGCAAACTACAGCGCCCCACCAATTTGCCAGACTTTCAGTTTTTGCCTGCATAAAACAAGTACTCATTCCTGAAAATGCAAACAGAACTGAAACAAGTGGGACTTTGTAAAGAAATTTACAGTGAATGCTCTTTTCCAAAAATAGCAGTCATTCCTACCAAACCAGATTTTCCACAATTTTTCTTCCATCCTCCCATTTTTTCTCTCCTCTCAAAGGGTTTAGTTTGGTGGTGGGTGGGCAGGGGCGAGAAAGGGGTGATTTTAGTTAGAATTGTATAAATATGTGGCCATTTAGCATCTAAACTTACTACAGAGGGATTCAGATTTATCATATGTTAAAAGGCTATTTCGGACGTTCTCAGAACAAATGCTTGACACAGAATGGATCGGGGCCAGGTGGACTCTGCAGAGGGCTTGGGGTAAATGGTCACTACCACATATGCTCACGGCAGGCTGAAAATATTTTTAACAGTTGCCAGATTTAATAAATGAATGTTGTTACCATGGCAACTGTGTGCAATTTACATTATGCGTAGAACTGTGAAAAGGGATATAGAATGGCTAATATTCACATTTTTTTTAAAGTAGAATCCATTATGCCTATTGGGGGACATTATATTGTAAGCACAGTGACAAAGATTCAGCAAATTATGGGAGTAAATTCCATTTCTGTATGATACCCTGCCTTGTTATCACCTACTCTGCAGAACTGATGGCTTTTTAAAAAAAAGAACTGAATTTCAGATACTGAGGGGTTTTTCCAGACTGGCTATGCTTCTAAAATCTGCAGTCAAAAGCACAGGATACAGTTGATGGCCGAGTAACGGGAAGCCCACACTGAGGAGATGATTCAGCATATGTCTTTTGTATATGGAAATGTCATGTCTGGTTTATTGTCTTTCTTGCTGTAGTCATGTCAGTGAAGCTTGCCCATGTTCCCGTTAAACTGTCTGAAAGTAGTTTGGATAGGAAGTAAAATATTTCCTTATTTCAGGTAGAACAGCAAGGTGCACAAGCCAGACGGTGGGATATGTGCTGTCATTTTTAGGATGGGGTGGGAAGGGAATAGCTCATAAAGATACTGCACTATGGAAAGGGAAAACGTTGCACTTCCAGAAGTGCTTCAGCATAATTGCTGTCTGAAACTACCAAAATGAAATAGTTATTACAGGGCATTGAGAGAGTGAAAGATAATAACATTATTAATGACCTGTCAACATACGTCGAAAATTCAACAGGTATGTGAAAGGTATGCGATGTGAGAGTCGAGGTTCATTGTCCTCAGCCTGCCCTGTTCTTTGAGATTTTTTTGTTGTGTTGTTGGATAGAAAGATTTGATTTGATTATGGAAATATTTCATACCAAAAATCAAAAGATATTTCCAGTTGCAAAAGAAGGAAGGAGGGAGATACAGCATATGTATGTTTTTCAATCTCACGCTGATCAAAACTATCACTACTCTGGAATCACGTGCAACATTAAAAATTATCTGCTCTTTTTGTTGCCCTTTCAAAAGTTTGAAAACAATGAAAAGCAATTGCCTCCTTTTGAATGTAATTAGAGTCACCTTTGTAAACCAAAAGGGTGGCACGGTGGTTCAGTGGTTAAGGTGCTGGGCTTGTTGGCTGGAAAGCTAATAGCCTGAGTTCGAGACCTGAGCATCACTCAATGGGGTGAGTGACTGTCTTCATCTAGCTCTTGCACACTTAGCGGTTCGAAAGCATGCAAATGCAAGTAGATAAATAGGTACCCCTTTGGAGGGAGGAAACAGCACTCAGTGACATGCTGGCCACATGACCACAGAAACATCTTTAGAGAGCGTTAGCTCAATGGCCTTGAAACGGAGATGATAAACGACTAGTGCAGACATGTCAAACACAAGGCCCGGGGGCCGGATCTGGCCCACGAAGTGGTTTCATGTGGCCCACGAAGTCATCCTGGAAACAGTGAGGGAACGGCCCCCACTGCCTTGGCCCTGGCCCAGAGACCCTCCTTCTGCCAGAGACCCCCAGATCTGTCCCACTCCTGCCCAGGCCCCCATAGGCACCCTTGATGCAAACGATGTAGAGCTGGCCACACCCACCCAGTAGGCCATACACACTCTAGCCACGCCCACCCAGTAGGCCACGCCCACCCTGGCCATACCCACCCAGCCCCCTGAGGGTAACTGCAATGCTGATGTGGCCCTCAATGAAATTGAGTTTGACACCCCTGGACTAGTGGCAATGACTAGCAGAGTAGAATCCGCAGGGACTTCTTTGTCTTGTAGACCAAAGAGAACTGAACAATACTATTATTGTAGGTCCCAATTGTATTGTATTGTATTGCAGGTATTACATCCATTCAGTATGTAGTTTTTAATTTTCAGACAGTTTGTCTTTTTTCTGCCTGATATGAGATCATGTTTTAATTCATTCTTTTATTTATCTTTTTTGGAAGGATTATGATTCTATTGTGAAGTTGGTAGAGGCATTAGAAAAACTTCCAACCTTTGACTTGGCTTTGCATCATCATGTGAAGTTTCATCATGCATTTGCACTGAATAGGTAAGGACTCTCCTTTTTCTTGATGGCAGTTTGTCCACAATCGAAGTATCCTTCCATTCTTTCTAAAAAATAAAAGTAAAAAAAAATGCTTCAGGCATTTTTTTTCATCCTGTCTCTCTTCTACAATAGGTAGATTTGACTTTCCATCTTGACTTTGGCTCTATATCACTATTTAACTTTATTTTCTGCAGTTTAAGCACAACGAAAGCCTGAAGAGACCAATGTTGATTGAATGGTCCATGAAACAAACTCAAAAGCGTAATACACAAATTAACACGGGGGGGGGGGGCTCAGCCTAGAAAAAGAAGCAGGCACAATGGAGCTGCAAACAAAATGATACAGATTTACAGTGCATGATTCTATTATTAGCTCTGTGATAGTGGGACATAATCTAAAAATGAGGGAGGAGGGCAAGAATGATTAAGCATCATTTTGCTATATCCCTTTTATACATTGGTGTTTCAGATGGTTAATATGGTACAGCATACAAAACTGAGAGCTGCGTCCATCTTTGTAATTCGTTAGACAACTGATTCTTAGTTGGGATTTTGTCTCCAGTAGTTTCTGTTCTGTCCTTTAAGATAGCACAGAATGAAGGCACTTGTTGTGATTCAGGGTCAGCCTGTGGGTTCGGCAGTTGGGTCGGACGACTCAGAGGAGGAGGAGGAGGGGGGGTGTTGAAGAGCTTGCTGAGGGGATTGGACAGCTTGATGAGAGCCCTCAGCCAGGCCCCTCTCATCTGGTCACGACGCAGACCCAGCTGTGTGAGCCTGACAGCGTGGATGAAGATGACCCACAGCTGGCCCTGTTCAAGGACGCCCAACGCAGGAGGCAGTCAATCAGGAGTAAACAGAGGAAGGCAATGGGGCTCCTCGGAAGGAGGCAGAGAGAAGCCACGCCCTGAACTGTATTTAAGGGGGAATGCGTGGGAGGGCTGGTTTGCTGAAGGCAACCACTTGAAAAGCTCCTGTTTCTTGGTTCGTGTCTTGTTCTATTTGTTTTTGTAGCAATAAATTTGGCAGGCGTAATTCCAGCCTCTTGCCTTCTTGTAAAAGGGGTTGTCCCTGCCTTTTCTGCAGGGCCGGTAGCAGGCTGGTACAGAACAGCACTCCCTGTCTCTTCAGTGAAATAGATTATTGACAGTATGCCTTCTCTGTTGTGGAGTCTGCTCTCCGAACAGCATCCAGCCCCTCTCCCATCAAACTTCCCACTCTACAAGAGTTCCTAAGTTTTTGAAAAATTGACTTTGCTTCCCGGCCATGGGTTAAATTGTTTCTTGAACCTATATAACTTTTCTTTTATAATGTAACAGGTGTTTGGTGTGTGTGTGTGTGTTTTTACAGGAATATATACCCTCTTCTTGAACTCCCCCACTTTCCATCTCTCTTTAATTATACCAGCCACTGAGAGTCATTTGAGAGTCAGGCAATTTAAATAAATAAATAGAGATTCCTATAAAATATTTCTCTACAAAGTACAAAAGAAACTGTTTTCAAATGGAACATTTAAATATCAATCAGAATTCTTCTCCCTTCTCCCTAGTCAGACATTCTGCACCATCTTTGACGTGTGAAGTGATAATGCATGAGGACTGTTGCTATGGAATATTCAAATGTTTGTTTGTTTGTTTAAATAAAACAGACGAAATCTACCTGGAGACAGGCAGAAAGCTCTAGATATCATGATACCTCTGGTGGAGCAAGAGAGCCAAGTTGCTTCTGATATGTACTGTCTTGTGGGACGAATCTATAAAGACATGTTCTTGGATTCTGGATTTACAGACACCGAAAGTCGAGATCAAGGTGCTTTGTGGTAAGTACCACTTTACCACATGGCTCTATGAGTTTACTTTTTTTTATGTTGAAACAACACTGAATTTTTATTCTTCAAATGTGTTTCTGAAGCAGTCTTATATGTGGATTATTTCATATAGGTCAGGGGTGTCAATGCGTCATTGAGGGCCGCATCAGCATTGCTGTTGCCCTCGGGGCCAGGTGGGTATGGCCTGGATGGGCGTGGTCTACTGGGTGGGCGTGGCTAAAGTGTGTATGGCCTACTGGGTGGGCATGGCCAGCTCTACATCGTTGGTATCAAGGGTACCTATGGGGGCCTGGGCAGGAGTGGGACAGATCTGAGGGTCTCTGGCAGAAGGAGGGTCTCTGGGCCAGGGCCAAGGCAGTGGGGGCCTTTCCCTCACTGTTTCCAGGATGGCTTCGCGGGCCACATGAAACCACTTCACAGGCTGGATCTGGCCCCCGGGCCTTGTGTTTGACATGTCTGATATAGGTAGTCCTCGACTTATTTATTTATTTATTTGGATTTATATACCGCCCCTCTCCGAAGGGACTCGGGGCCGTGTACAGGGCAATTAAAACACTATAAACAACACATAATGTATAAAAATTAAAATGAAATTAAATCAAATAGCCCTAAACAATAAACACATTCTAAAATTTAAATTTTTTAAAAATTTAAGATCTAAAATCCCAGTCCCTCAGTCCAGGCCAGCAAGTTCAAATAGCCAAGTCTTCAGGTCGCAGCGAAAGGAGCAAAGGTCGGGAGCCATCTGGAGCTCAACCGGAAGCTGATTCCACAATAGAGTCTAAAATTTCTGTTCTAAGCAAGAAAGCACTTAAGTGAATTAAGTGAATTTTGCCCCATTTTATGACCTTGCTTGCGACAGTTAAGTGAGTCATTGCTGTTGTTAACTTAGTAACATGATTATTAAGTGAATCTGGCTTCCCCATTCACTTTGCTTGTCAGAAGGTCACAAAAGATGATTATATGACCCTGGGATACTGCAACCATCATAAATATGAGTCAGTTGCTAAGTGTTTGAATTTTGATCACGCGACCATGGGGATGCTATAACAGTTGTGTGAAAAACAATGATATCGCTTTTTTCAGTGCCATTCTAACTTTGAACAATCACTAAACAAATGGTTGTAAGTCGAGGATTAATTTACTTATAATGACTAAGTAAAATTTAGTCAGATTGGATAGTTTTCAGATCTTTTAAGTAATATTTTCCAGGTATATTACACTATAAGAATATCTGTCCATGTTATATTGCTCTTTAACATAATTATACATTTGGATGATTGTCTATAATAAATCAGCAAATTTCAGAGATAATTTAATTTTTGACAATTTATTTTATTTTCCATTTAATTTGCTTTTGTCTGTTGGAGAAAACTTAACAGCCCCTACACATATAGAAATAATATCTGGAAAAGATAATCAAACAACAAATCAGCGAACACCTTGATGCAAACAAAGTCATCACTAAAAGTCAACATGGATTTGTCAAAAACAGATCATGCCAGACAAATCTTATTGCATTCTTTGACCAAGTGACAAAACTAGTGGACCAGAGGAATGCTGTAGATATAATTTACTTGGACTTCAGTAAGGCATTTGATAAAGTAGATCACAACCTATTACTTGATAAGATAGAAAAATGTGGGTTAGATAGCATCACCACCAGATGGATTTGTAGCTGGCTGACAGGCCATACTCAGTGTGTGGTCCTCAATGGAACTGCATCTACATGGAAGGAAGTGTGTAGTGGGGTGCCCCAGGGCTCTGTTCTGGGCCCAGTGCTCTTCAACATCTTCATCAACGATTTGGATGAGGGGATAGATGGAGAACTCATCAAATTTGCAGACGACACCAAGGTGGCAGGAATAGCCAATACTCCAGAAGATAGGCTTAAAAAACAGGAGGATCTGGACAGACTTGAATACTGGGCGCTATCTAACAAAATGAAATTCAATGGTGAAAAAAGTAAGGTTCTACACTTAGGCAGGAAAAATCAAATGCACAGGTATAGTGTAGGTCAGACATGTGAAACACAAGGCCTGGGGGCCGGATCCGGCCCGCGAAGTGGTTTCATGCGGCCCGCGAAGCCATCCTGGAAACAGTGAGGGAACGGCCCCCACTGCCTTGGCCCTGGCCCAGAGACCCTCCTTCTGCCAGAGACCCTCAGATCTGTCCCACTCCTGCCCGGGCCCCCATAGGCACCCTTGATGCCAACGATGTAGAGCTGGCCATGCCCACCCAGTAGGCCATGCCCACCCAGGCCATACCCACCCGGCCCCCTGAGAGCAACTGCAATGCTGATGCGGCCCTCAATGAAATTGAGTTTGACACCCCTGGTGTAGGTGGTACCTTGCTCAATAGTAGTAACTGTGAGAGGGATCTCAGAGTCCTAGTAGACAATCACTTCAATATGAGCCAGCAGTGTGCTGCAGCTGCCAAAAAAGCCAACACAGTGCTAGGCTGCATTAACAGAGGGATAGAATCAAGATCATGTGAATTACTAATACCACTTTACAATGCCTTGGTAAGGCCACACGTGGAATACTGCATCCAGTTTTGGTCATCAGGATGTAATAAAGATGTTGAGACTCTAGAAAGGGTACAGAGAAGGGCAACAAAGATGATTGGGGGACTGGAGGCTAAAACATATAGAGAACGGTTGCTGGAATTGGGTATGTGTAGTTTAACGAAGAGAAGGGTGAGGGGTGACATGATAGCAGTGTTCCAATATCTCAGGGGCTGCCACAAAGAAGAGGGAGTCAAGCTATTCTCCAAAGCACCTGAAAGCAGGACAAGAAGCAACGGATGGAAACTAGTCAAGGAGAGAAGCAACCTAGAACTAAGGAGAAACTTCCTGACAGTTAGAACAATTAACCAGTGGAACAACCTGCCTCCAGAAGTGGTGAATGCTCCAACACTGGAAGTTTTTAAGAGGAGACTGGACAGCCATTTGCCTGAAATGGTATAGGGTTTCCTGCATGAGCAGGGGGTTGGACTAGATGACCTTCAAGTTCCCTTCCTTCTTCTTCTTCTTCTTCTTCTTCTTCTTCTTCTTCTTCTTCTTCTTCTTCTTCTTCTTCTTCTTCTTCTTATTATTATTATTATTATTATTATTATTATTATTATTATTATTATTATTATTACTACTACTACTACTATTACTATTACTATTACTTCAGTTGCAAGAAAAAGTATGTGAATCCTTTGGGATTACGTGGTTTCTTGTGTGAATTGGCCATAAAATGCGCTCAAAACATCATGTAAGTAACAACAATAGAAAAACACAGTCTGCTTAAAATAATACTACACAAACATTAGCTGTTGTCATGTTTTAATTGAACATAAGATGGAAACATTCACAGTGCAGGGTGGAAAAAGTATGTGAACTCCTAGCCTAATGACTTCTCCAAGAGCTAATTGGAGCCAGGAGTGAGCCAACCTTGACTCCAATCAGTGTGATGATATTGGATGTGTTGCTGACAGCTGTCCTGCCCTTTAAAAACACACACCTGTTTTGGGTTTACTGGTCTCAAGAAGCACTGTCTGATGTGAACCATGCCTCGCAGAAAAGAGCTCTCAGAATAACTACGATCAAGAATTGTTGACTTGCAGGAAGCTGGAAAGGGTTACAAAAGTATCTCTAAAAGCCTTGATGTTCATGTGTCCACGGTAAGACAGACTGTCTACAAATGGAGAAAGTTTAGCACTGTTGCTACTCTCCCTAGGCGTGGTCGTCCTGTAAAAATGACTGCAACAGTACAGCGCATAATGCTTAATGAGGTAAAGAAGAATCCTAGAGTGTCAGCTAAAGACCTACAGAAATCTCTGGCACATGCTAACATTTTTGTTGACACAATTACAATAAGGAAAACATTAAACAAGAATGGAGTACATGGGAGGACACCATGGAGGAAGCCATTGCTGTCCAAAAAAAATATTGCAGCACGTTTGAAGTTTGCAAAAGAGCACCTGGATGTTCCACAGTACTACTGGCAAAATATACTGTGGACAGATGAAACCAAAATTGAGTTGTTTGGGAAAAACACACAACACTATGTGTGGAGAAAAAAAGGCACAGCACACCAACATCAAAACCTCATCCCCACTGTAAAACATGGCGGAGGGAGCATCATGGTTTGGGGCTGCTTTGCTGCCTCAGGGCCTGGACGGATTGTTGTCATTGATGGGAAAATGAATTCCAAAGTTTATCAGGACATTTTGCAGGAAAACGTACGACCATCTGTCCGCCAACTGAAGCTCCGCAGAGGATGGGTGATGCAACAGGACAATGACCCAAAGCATACAAGTAATTCAACAAAACAATGGCTTCAACAGAACAGAATACGCCTTCTGGAGTGGCCCAGTCAGAGTCCTGACCTCAACCCGATTGAAATGCTGTGGCATGACCTTAGAGTGATTCACACTAGACATCCCAAGAATATTGCTACACTGAAACAGTTTTGTGAAGAGGGGTGGTCCAAAATTACTCCAGATCGTTGTGCAGGTCTGATCTGCAACTACAGGAAATGTTTGGTTGAGGTTATTGCTGCCAAAGGAGGGTCAACCAGTTATTAAGTCCAAAGGTTCACATACTTTTTGCACCCTGCACTGTGAATGTTTCCATCTTATGTTCAATTAAAACATGACAACAGCTAATGTTTGTGTAGTATTATTTTAAGCAGACTGTGTTTTTCTATTGTTGTGACTTACATGACGTTTAGAGCGCATTTTATGGCCAATTCACGCAAAAAACCACGTAATCCAAAAGGGTTCACATACTTTTTCTTGCAAGTGTATTATTACAATGTACTATGCAAATCTGAGTTCATTGTGTCTTAATCACAACCATTGTAGAAGCACTAATTTCAGAACAAATTAGACAAAAGGTTTTCTGTGATGGTCACACAGTTATGGAACATTTTTTTTTGCAGTTGATATCACTTCTGTTTCCTAGAAGAATCTCTGTTTCCTATCATTCTCTAGGAAATTGTTCTGTTTGGTTTATTATTCTATTTAATGTTTTATATGTTTGCTTTTAGGACATTAAAAGATATAGTGCTTAAAAAATTTAAAATATCTCTGGAATGTTTCAAAACAATTCTTGATCACAATGGATTGTAGTTTTTAAAATGAAATGCTGGTGAATGTTGCAAAGATGAGAAACTATAGTAGTTTTATTTTAAAAAATCTTCCCATTTACTTTAGAGAATTTCAGCTTTATGCAAAAATGGAGGGTTCTTTTCATAATGATTGCTCACCAATGTTTCCTTATATTCTGCCAATCAAATAGAAGGTGTGCAAAGACTCATTTCATAATCAGGTCTAGACTGCACACCTGTTTGGAATCAGTGATTTTTTTTGCCATCGCAATTCTACCTTCATCACACGCAAATATATAAAATTGTTTTGAAATGCCCACTGAAGCATAATCCAAATCCCTGAAGCTTATCTTTCGGTCTTTTCTTGTGATCTGCTTGTTTTTACATGGAGAACAAGAGTGAATGCTGCTAGGCGATAAGATTTCGGTTAATATCAACACAGAGATAAGAGGTTAATTATTAGCTGTCCGATTTTTCCTGTGGCTTTTTATGCTGACCTCATAAACTGGGGAAAAGGATTTTCTCCATCACTGTCAGGAGACTGACCAACAAGCCAGGCAGAAGTTAAATTGGTATGGGGGCAGACCCAAAGCTTGCAGACAGCAGAATTTGTCTGATGCCAGCTTCCAAGCCAGCATTACTAAGAAAGCAAATTATAATAGATGGAAAAAGAGCAACAGAAAGGAGAAGAGGTAGTAGAAAATGAAGAGATAAAACAATTTGCCAATAACAAATCAATAGCAGAATATTGTGGACTGTTGTTACAAATGTTCAGAGCAGTTAAGAATGCTAAAGACAGTCATGGTGTTGGATTAAAGTGGTTTTGGATAGTGAATATATTTACATCAATTCCTCTCCCATAGTCCATATCAGCTATGCAAGTAGTGGAGAAGTGCTCCTAATCACTGTGAAGATATAAAAGAGTGGGAAAAGTCACTGTTTACCTATCATGGCTTGCTCTTTCTCCTGATGCCCTTGGCCTCTCCATTTGAACAGCCAATGGTGGAAAAAGGAAAAAAAAACTGCTGAACAGCTGTGATTGCTCTGAGCAACCCATGCCCATATTGGCTGAGTGGACACAGCAAGTGATCCTAGGAAACAACAATTCAGTGCCTTGTTGCCTTCTTCTGTAGTTATATCAGGACAAGCCATCGTTTGTTACAGTTATTTAATAAGAAACCATGGCTGGTTCCCTGCCTAAGCTGCAAACCATGGTTCAAAATCACAGTGTCGGTGTTCACATGGCACAGTAATCCATAACCAAACAAGCAATGTTATAGTTAGCATTGAGTATGCTAATAATGAATATGGTGTGAAGTGAACCTGCTATACTATCTGTTTATTTCAGATTCATATTTTCATGTCAGATGAGAAAAAGGGTAGCCATCGTCATAACTTGGCAGGCAATAGTTTAGTGGGAAGGGTGTATTCTTCCAAAGGAAAATAGAGAGAGAGAATGTGACTGCCATTTCTCCTGTGGGTTTGACTGGGAGTGTAACCATCCTGATTATTTATGCTAGCTCCGAATTGGTAGAACCCCGAGTTGTCTTTCTGCTTGGACTTTGCTTCCCCTCCCCCAACCTCGTGATGTTTTAAAACTTATGACTCTCATGAACATTTGAACAGGGTTAAAAATTAGCAGAAAGATTAGATTTTTCTCAGAGATTTTTTTTAAAAGGAGCTGAGAGTGATGTGGGAAGTCTTGAATCGTTGGCACTCTTTTTGCTTCTCATCGCCCTTTTTAACATTAGGAAAATGCGGTCAGTCAACAATAGTTGTCAACAGCTGTTGACTGTTGACTTGTAATTATTTTGTGTGATAAAGTGTTCTGGAAAATGACCAAATCTTACCATAGTTGTTTAAATGCAAGCAATCCAAAGCTTGTGGATGCTATACCAGCTAAAATAGTTCTCCTGATAGCTGGCACTGCAGCAGAGCCCCTTTCCCCCCAGATATGGAAGCTATCCATTTGGCAGATGTCGCTATTTCTTTCCTAGCACATTCAGTTTGTACTCAAGGAGTAAGAGAAAGTCTTTCAGTCCTCAGCTGGTTACATTCTAGAAGAGATACTTTACTTGCAAAAGATGTCTTTAAGATTAAATTTTAAAATTAAAATCTTTTGCAGCAATAACAGTATGAAGGATTATATAGATTTTTAGAATGAAGATGGCGGTAGTCCCTCTTTTCACTGGATTCCTAGCCATTGCCTTTAACTTTGTCTTGTGGGGCATTTAGAAAGGATATAGAAAGAAAATGATGGGCATGCCTTCCCTGTGGTATTTTATCTTCCATGCAGCATTGGTCCATCCTGTCCTCTTACACTGCTGCTATGTCTGTTGCTGTTGGAGAGCAGTATATCTGGCAAATACATACTGTATTCTTCCCTTTGCCGCCTTGTTTACTACACATATCTGTGTACCAATCATTTTTTATTATTAATAAGGGAATCCTCCATACTACAATGAATTCCGTAATAAACGAAATGCTTTTAAAATATTCAGGACTGTATTTGATGAATGACCAAATGAGACTTTAGTGCAGAGGCGAAGTGGTAAAAACCAACTTCCTATCCCATTTCGTAAATGGAGAACTCTCTTTCAGAGAGGCTTCCTTTACATCAAGGGAAAGGAAAGATCTTAATGATCTGATGATCTTAATGCTGAATTAGCAACCTCACAGAAGGACTCTAATGGCAGAAAGTGAAGAACTAAAGAGCCTCTTGTTGCAGGTGAAGAAGGAGAGTGCAAAACTTGGGTTGAAACTTAACATTAAGAAAACCAAGATCATGGCATCCGGCCCTCTCAATTCCTGGCAAATATATGGGGAAGAAATGGAGGTAGTGACAGATTTTATTTTCCTGGGCTCCAAGATCACTGCAGATGGGGACTGTAGCCAAGAAATTAAAAGACGCTTGCTCCTCAGGAGGAAAGCCATGGCAAATCTAGACAGCACACTAAAAAGCAGAGACATCACCCTGTCAACAAAAGTGCGTATAGTCAAGGCTATGGTCTTCCCAGTTGCAATGTATGGCAGTGAAAGTTGGACCATAAGAAAGGCTGAGCGCCAAAGAATTGAGGCCTTTGAACTATGGTGCTGGAGAAGACTCCTGCGAGTCCCTTGGACTGCAAGGCGATCAAACCGGTCAGTCCTAGAGGAGATCAACCCTGACTGCTCTTTAGAAGGCCAGATCCTGAAGCTAAAACTTAAATACTTTGGCCACCTAATGAGAAGGAAGGACTCACTGGAGAAGAGCCTAATGCTGGGAAAGATTGAGGGCAAGAGAAGAAGGGGACGACAGAGAATGAGGTGGCTAGATGGAGTCACTGAAGCAGTAGGCGTGAGCTTAAATGGACTCCAGAAGTCTATATTCCATGTTCCTGGATATACTTCCGAATGGGCAGTTCTGTGTAACATAATTAATATTCGTTGTACCGCACTTACTCAACAGGAGTAAGCTTGCAGAATGAGTTAGAACATGGGATGTTAATTCTGTCATTTATAACTTTTGATGAACAACACGGTTAATAATTACTGGTTATATCTATTTACTGTTTCCATGATTAGAAAGAGCAGCTGGGAAATAGTAATAAAAGAGGACTGTTGTCTAGTAATGGGTTTACAATCTAAAAATCAGATTAGACAATATGGGACAGGAAGCTGACTTTTGAGAGCGCTTCTACAAGCCTACCTTGGTGTTACTATTAAAATGCGTTTACGCTGCATTCCTGACTAATTGGTTTATGCCTTTTCTTCTATCTAGTATATTGCATTACTTTCTACATTGATTTCTATCGATCCATACAATAGGAATAATCTGTTTTAAAGAGCGTATAGTGAGCGGGTTAAAATCATATTTCTAATATAAGTGTCAAAATAACTTTAATGTTCAAAAACATATATATTTAGTCTTCACTGCAAAATAACAAAGCCGTTGCCAAGCTGGATAGTTTTCATAATTGGAAAAACACAGAAGAAGGAAAAGAGAGGAGGAGGACGTATACGTTGGGCTCCTAAAACAACCATGAGTTGGAATATAACAGAGGATGTTATGCTCGGATAAGTTAGTTGAGTTGTATTAAAGCGGTTGTGGTAATCATTTAAAAATGTCCCAAATTGCCTCTTAATGAATTACTTTTTAAAGAAATGTTTTCTCTTTCAGGTTCAAGAAGGCATTTGAGTCAGAACCGTCATTACAGTCAGGAATTAATTATGCAGTCCTCCTCTTGGCTGCTGGGCATCAGTTTGATACCTCTTTTGAATTACGGAAAGTTGGTAATTATAGCTTACTGATTCACAAGCAAATCAAATTCAGTGACAAGATACCTGCCACCTTCTGTTTTACGGGAAACAATCTCATGTTGGAAGTCACAGTTTCTTCTTTTTTAGCCATGTCTTCATTTCAGATACATTTTCCATTACAAGAGCATATGTTTTAGACTGCTCTATTGCTTTTATCAAGTGATCACTTTGAGCAAATTTGGTTTTTTAGGATTTCCCCCCCCCCACCCGCAGACCAGTAACAGCTCAGGGGAATCACGGAATAAAATGAACAGAGGTGGATGAACTCTGTTGATTCTTCTAAATAATTTTACGTTGAACTTAATTTTCCAAGTAAAACATTTTGGTCCAGTGAAATCTTCCTATGTCCCTTTGGTATATATTCTATTTGAACAGCAAGAATTTATCTTGATGTAAATGTAGAATTCATTGCAATAGCTACCTACTATAAAATTTCCATTCTTCCAGCATCACTAGGTTATTGGTTTAATACATGGTATTATGAATAATGTCAATTTTTGACCACAATTGAGCCCAAATTTCTATTGCTAAGTGACACAGTTGTCAAGTGAGTTTTGCCCCATTATACAACCTTTCTTGCCACAATTGTTAAGTGAATCACTGCAGTTGTTAAGTTAGTAACATGGTTGTTAAATGATTCTGGTTCCCCATTGACTTTGCTTGGTTGCAAAGGTTGCAAAGGGGGATCACGTGACCCTGGGATACTGCAACCGTCATAAATATGAACCAGTTGCCAAACATCCAAATTTTGAGAAAGTGACCATGGTGATGCTGTAACGGTTGTAAGTGTAAAAAATGGTCATATGTCACTTTTTCCAGTGCCTTTGTAATGTCACTAAATGAATGGTTGCAAGTGGAGGGTTGACTACCTGTATTGCAGGCTAATTTTCTAATTACTGAGAAACAGAAACACCTAAATTCCATTTTATAGACTTCCCACTGAGACCTTGATGAAAGAATTGAAGGTTGCTCTGTAGCTATATTTTGTGACATCTGTTAGTATCATTTTTATCAGTTTCTGCTAGGTCCCCTGAAACCTCATAATTTTATCTTTGACCTTATCTCTGAATTTAGAAAAACCTGTGCAGAAATGAAGAGGCAATCATAAATATATGAAAACAATGTTACCCTGAAATTAGGCAGCGACTTAGTGTTTAAATTTATAGTACTTTAGTAACAGCTTCTGCTGAGGTTTATTAAACCTATTAAATTTGGATGTGGTGGCTCAGTGGGTTAGGACGCTGAGCTTGTCGATCAGAAGGTCGGCAGTTTGGCGGGTCGAATCCCGAGTGCCGCGTAACAGAGTGAGCGCCTGTTACTCGTCCCAGCTCCTGCCAACCTAGCAGTTTGAAAGCACGTAAAAATGCAAGTAGAAAAATAGGGACCACTACGGTGGGAAGGTAACAGCGTTCCGTGCACCTTTGGCGTCTAGTCATGCCGGCCATATGACCACGGAGACGTCCTCGGACAAGCGCTGGCTCTTTGGCTTTGAAACAGAGATGAGCACCGGCCCCTAGAGTTGGAAACGACTAGCACGCATGTGCGGGGGAATCTTTACCTTTTTTATGTCTATATTCCTAACAGTTTCTAAATGGGCTGGGGTTCTGGGTTTCAGAATTCCCACCATTATAGCTAAAATACAATTTTAATTTCTCAGGAGTTAAAATAAGCAGTCTGCTTGGGAAGAAGGGAAACTTGGAGAAATTACAAAGCTACTGGGAAGTAGGCTTTTTCCTGGGAGCCAGTGTCTTGGCAAATGACCACACAAGAGTGATCCATGCCTCAGAAAAACTATTCAAGTTGAAGACACCAGCATGGTAAGCAATACATTATTATGTCATGAATGCACATTTAATTTTCAGATATAGTTGCATTCTAAAGATGGGTGAATAAACCACTTTGAACACCATATTGACCACCTGAGGATGAAAGTACACCATACATAAAATACCTAAGTATCCTTCTGCTTCTTTTTTTCCCTGAGTAAGCACTTTGAGTTTTGATTCTGGATTCAAACTGTAAAATTCAGGAAAAAAAGAAAAATAATCTTACTTATATCCAGTTTAACAGACTGTTTTCCTCGTGAGTGAAAAGATGTTAAAAATTCTCCTTGCTGTCATTTTATGATCATCCTGAGTTCTGCAGTCCAGACAGGCTAGTTCTAGAGAACAGGGGGTAAAAGCCAAGCAAAAAGAAGAAGTAGATCAAAGGACCAGAGAATGTAGGTGGACAAAGTACAAACTTTTTAAAATGGACTGTCTAGTTTAATTCTATACATCTGACTCACTTTATACCTCTTGTAGGCAGATAATGGCCGTTTAGAATCTTTTATAAATAATTTAGACGAACTGTCAGCCCATGTAAAGATGGGTGCAAACCTAGAATACTTGGTGTCCATTTCCTTCTCTCCCCTTATCTTGGTCACTCGTAACCAGGGCTTTTTTTGTCATAGAATGTCCAGAACGGACTTCCGGCACCTTTTTTGGATGGAACCTTGTAGGGTAGGCAAGGCGGGTTGTATGACATGTGTGAGTTCCGGCACCTTTTTCACAAAAAAAGCACTGCTCGTAACCATTCTAGTTTTAAATCAATAAGTGGGCAATGAGGAGTTGACGCAAGTGGTTATTTTACAGTGTGTAGCTTCTGCGTGATGTTCTGCTCAAAGCTATTTTGTTGGATCAATGAGAGATTTTGGTATGGTATTTACCTTTAAAAAGACACCAAGCAATAAGATAGCAAGTAGGTCTGGAACAATGGTTCTTTAGCCGACTTTCAGCAAAAACCTATGTCAGATATTTTGCTGGGTTCCAAGATGAGAAAAATGGATTGTAGTTGCTAGGCAACTATAATTCCCTGAGTCAATTTGAGTTCAAACTGTGATGGGGAGTGATTGAAACCAGATCCAGAGAAGAGATAAGAGAATCATCTTATGTTCCATTCCCATCTTTATTTATCCATACAGGCCTTTTTGTTTATTCAGGCTTCAGTTCAGTGAGGCGTATTTCCATTTATGATGCACCCGTCTTTCTGGAAGTAAATAATTCTTAGAAGTAACCACTAACATGGAAATATTTTCTCAACTAAAAAAAAAGAAGTGCACTTATTAATTTTAAGAATGGGAGAAAAATATGTTTTCTTCTGTCTGTAAAGTAGTAGGGAATCTATCCAGAACAGTGTGGTTTTTTTTATCCTAAGCAAAAGGTGGAAGCTATTTTTTTTAAAAAAATAGTGAAGTACCAACTTGGATGAAAAGAGGGCTCTGTCCATGTTTACCCAATCAGTTTTGTGATGTGCTTTTTGGTCTGTGTAGAAAAAGAATGTGATAAAGATTGCAAGCAATAATAAAGAATGATTGCAAGCAATAATATAAAAGGTTGCAAACTCATGTTTGTTTTCTCCTGGTTTATCCTAGGTATCTCAAGTCCATTGTGGAGACTATTTTGATATATCAGCACTTTAAGAAGCTGAATCCAGATCAACAAGTAGGCAAAAATGAACTTGTAGACTTTTGGATGGATTTTCTTGTTGAGGCTACAAAGACTGATGTCTCTGTAGTTAGATTTCCTGTAAGTATAATTTAAACACTGTTCATTTCCTGTTTGACTTGCTGCATGGTTATTTGGAAAGAGAAGTGTTTTAATTTGGAAGGCAATAAATTTAAAATCATAATAATTAAATTGATCTTTATTATGATACAGGCATCCTGCTTTTCCTACAAAGAAAATGGTTCTTCTACAATTTTAGTTTCAATGTAACAACGATTCTGGTGAAAAGATTATGATTACGAACTTGAATTTCATGTCTGAATGGGGAATTGAAGCTAGTTTGTAGTCTGTCATTCTAACTATTTTACCACTTAAACAGTTTGGGCTGTTACACCTTTTCTCTTGACAACAGATTGAAACATTTTCTGTACAGTTCAATTAGTTTTAATAGTTGCCTTATTAAATGTCATATGAATTTCCCTTCTCTCTATTTTTTACACAGTTATAACAGAGCAATTGTGCAATTGTGATAGAGTCAGATGTCATTTTCAATCTACTTACCTATTACAGTAATTGTACCATTTTCATTCCATAAAGAATTTCACCACAACCGATGACACCATTTTCATTCCATAGTTGATAGCTATTGCCAAATCTATACTTTAGTTAAACATTACTCCAATATTGTGGTTGGAACCAAATATTTTGTTTCCAGATTGCATATTCATCAGTTGTATGATTTTGTACATAATACATGGGCAGATAGGTGCCTTACTGTTCTTTACCTTTTCTTTTCACTGTCAGCTCCATCCTGCTGCTTCTCCATACATGCTTTTTTATCATCACATAAACCAAAATCCATGTAACTCTTTGACAATTTATTTAGAGAGGTAAAAATGGCATTTTTATCTCATGTCTTATCAAACTTTTTATTTCTTGAACCAACAGTTTTCATGTTTTCTTTTAGTTTTTCCTCCCATGAAAAAGAAAAAGAGGAATTGGCAGTCTCTTTGCCTTCGTCCGTACAGAATTCAAATTTATACTGAAATTAAGAAAATAGTAGCTACGTGTCTCCCAATAATGTTGATTTAAGGTCTAGAAAATAATCTGTTCAAATGATTGAAACCAGTATTAAATAACTGGAGAAATACATGAAAAGCTACTTCTAAAAATGTTTCCAATGACAAACGAGATGGAAGAGAAGAAGCATTCAGCAAATAACAGAATGTAGTTTTTAATTAAACTCTACCATGCACATAGCAAAATAAAAGTTTAGATTCTTACTCCAGATTTTGTTCTGTGCTCCATGCTATTTCCTCACCGATTCTTTTTTTTTTTTTAGATAACTGTTAATGCATAAACCAATGTATGAAAAAGTATAAGAGGCTCTGAAATAGAAGTAGTTGCCATAAATCAGTGATGGCGAACCTTTTAGAGACCGAGTGCCCAAACCACAATCCAAAACCCACTTATTTATCACAAAGTGCCAGGGCCGCCTCAGCATTGTGGTGCCCTCGGGGGGGGGGCATGGGGGTGTGGCCCACTGGGTGGGCATGGCCACAGTTGTCACGGCAGACTGGGTGGCGTGGCTGGAGTGGGCATGGCCACCTCGATGTTGCTCATGGGGGGGAATGCCTGTAGGGGCCGGGCAGGGTTGGGGGAGATCCAGGGGGTCTCTGGTGGGTGTGGTGGTGGGCAGGAGGCCCAGCATAGATGGGGGGGAGGCACACAATCCTAGCTGGGCCTGGGAGGCCATGGTGCCGATGGGGATCTGGCTTTCCCTGCTCGGGGTGGCCTTTGGCTTGCTGGGCGTGGGCATGCTCTACCACCTCTACTCGAGCTTGCTAGCTGGCCGCTTCACCTCCTTTGTGTTGGGTGGGGCTGCTGCTCCGGGCGGCGGCCTAATGGACCTGCGCAAGCTGCTGGCAGTGGTGGCGTGCGTGCCCACAGAGAGGCCTCTGAGTGCCGCCTCTGGCACGCATGCCATAGGTTCGCCACCACTGCCATAAATGGTTTAGCTCAAAGGTCCCCACCCTTTTGGGCACCAGGAATCGGTCCCATGGAGAGAGGTTTTTCCATGGACCGGAGAGTGCGTGGTTTTGTGTGCAGCTGGATCCCACGGATGTGGCTTTGCTTGTTTGTGCAGACCGGTTGCTGGCATGCTGTAGCCTGGTACTGGTCCACAGACCAGGGGTTTAGCTAATAAAATTATAAACGATATAGAGAATACCTGCTACGAAGCCTTATAATATGGAATTTGTCTCTCTATTCCACCACAGTTTAATATCTAATAGCTAGACATTTTGAGGAAACAGTTATTAACTTTTATTTTGTCATTTTTGCTTGAAGGTTTTAATATTAGAACCTACAAAAATTTATCAACCTTCATACTTGTCGATCAACAGTGAGGCTGAAGAGAAGACGGTCTCTATTTGGCATGTTATGCCTGATGATAAGGTAAGATGCCTTCCTTGCATTTTGAGAAGAAAAAGGAAGATGTGCAGAACGTTTCCTTTTTCTAGGTTTCAACTTGTCCCCAGATAATCACTCTGATACAGTGCAGGAGCTAAATGATTTTTTTTTAGTAAAGGAAATTACTAAATACCAAAGAACCTTTGGTATTTGAGAACCAGGACCTTTGGTATTTAAGGGAGAAAAGATAGTGGAATATAACAATCAAGAAATCTAAGGAAAAGAAAGTAATAGATGAGAGCTGAATGCAACAAAATTTCATTTTAATGTATGCTGATTAAAGGTAAAGGTAAAGGTTCCCCCGCACATGCGTGCTAGTTGTTTCCAACTCTAGGGGCCGGTGCTCATCTCTGTTTCAAAGCCAAAGAGCCAGCGTTTGTCCGAGGACGTCTCCGTGGTCATGTGGCTGGCATGACTAGACGCCAAAGGCACACAGAACGCTGTTACCTTCCCACCGTAGTGGTCCCTATTTTTCTACTTGCATTTTTACGTGCTTTCAAACTGCTAGGTTGGCAGAAGCTAGGATGAGTAACAGGCGCTCACTCTGTTACGCGGTGGCACTCGGGATTCGACCCGCCAAACTGCCGACCTTCTGATCGACAAGCTCAGCGTCCTAACCCACTGAGCCACCGCGTCCCTTTTGTATGCTGATTAGTGTACATTTAAAGTGACAGTAAAGTTCTATGATATCCTATCCTATCCTATCCTATCCTATCCTATCCTATCCTATCCTATCCTATCCTATCCTATCCTATCCCATCTATGGAAAACATGGGCAGTAGCTTTTGATATCTTCCTGTTTCATCTTGGAGCAAAGCTAACAACCATATTAAAATGAAGAATCATGAATTCCAGAGTGGGTACACTTAGCTTTGATGACTAGTTAGCACAGCAGATATTACACCAATTTGGGAAGATTTTGCACATGTAATTACGTCTGTCTGGGGAAAACAAATGCATCCTTTCACATGGGAATAATTTAACCCAGTTGAAAAAACCTGCATAAAGGCAAGGCAGTCTTGAAAAACTACTTCTGCTTTACTATATTGTTCTCGATTCCCTAAGGCATTTTTTATCTTAAAAGATCAAAAAACCTCTAGAAGCTGAGTTTCATTCTGGTTTACTACTTCGGGGGTTGTTGAGTATATTTCACTAGGCCATCATCTTGCAATTGAAGGTGCCCTTTTTCTTAACCACCTTGCATCACTTGTGGTCTCAATCCTCCCTCTCTATCTCCTCAAGAAGTTCTAAACTTCTAGAGCAGATATAGGGGATTACAGGAAACTTGCAGGAAACGAGAGGATCTGCTTCATCTGTTGGTGGGCTGTCAGGGTATACAGTAGGTCTCGTGCATTCCTCAGATTATCACTGGGAAGAAATTCAGCTAAGCGCCTGACTTCATAATTTTTGTTCCCGTTTTATGGGCGTGGAACCAGTACTTGGAGGATAGAAGTTGTTTATTCTTTCTTCTGGATCTGACGTACTAATTCTGCCGAACATTGATGAGTGGCCTAAAACTCTAAGTCTGAATATTTATTTGACTTGGATAGAATTTACTGACTTTTCCTGTCTGCTAAATAACATCTGAACTGCTAAATAACATCTGTGACGTAAGCCTGCCTCCAACCCCTAGCCGCATTACCAAAGGACATCTAGTATTGTTCCTTCTACTGCTCTAAGCGCTACCTTAGCCCTGGTACTTGGTCTTACATTGGCTACTTAAATAGTTTTCCTGTTGCCTCTCTTTTTATTAAGTAAATAACAGATGTCAGGCATGGACAACTTTCTTAAAATGTTTACACTGGTGGACTGGAAGTTTGGCAGGATCACCAGGAAGATTGTTTTTATTTAACTTCACCCTCTTATGTACATAATAATTAAACAACTATTAAATTATTTTTTTTAAAAAAATAAGTTTTGTAAGAAATAGAAATCCCTGAGCTTTCTTTTAATGGAAACTAACTAATGAGAAATGTGTCTGAAATATTTTTATAGCATAATGCCTTTGTCTAGGTATAATTTTCACCTCCATAATTGTCAAGAATTGAAATGGAATCTAACAAAATGACTAAGCAAATGTGGATAAATAATTGAGAAATATCTTGTTTGGAAGGGCAAGATAAGCAAGCTAAGATAAGCTATGAAATAAGCAAAGAAAGAAACTTCAATGATTCAACCATGAGAAAAAAGACGTTTGATAAGTTCAGCAAAAAGGAGTTGAAACAACTTGATCGCATATAATCCATCAGTCCAAAACACATTTAACAAATTCATAAATAAATGAGCAAGGCATTTCATAATTGCCAAGAAAATTGCACAAAACTGTACATGACATTATCAGGAGTCAAGCCTGACTTGAATGTAATGCCATGTGCAATTTTATTAAAGTGACAACCATTTTATAAAAGGGTAAATGTAATAAAAAGAAAATAATCTGAAAAGATTTTTTAGGCAGAAATATTTTATATAATTTAACTAACATGGAATGTTCTTGCTTGACATTAACAATGACATGCTGTATTTGTTGGTTTCTTATTATAGAAAGGTATTCATGAATGGAACTTCAGTGCTGAATCTATAAGAGGAGTAAGGTAAGTTTATTTATATTTATTTGCCTGTGACATCGTTATAGTGCCTTTTCTTCACCGAGTTCAGAATGGCCTGTACTGATACTGACTATTCTATTCAATCCTTGTAATAACTCTGTAATCAAGATGAGAGAAAGTGACTGAATTCTATGATATAACCCAGTACAGAATCCAAAAATATTTCTTTAATAAGCAAAGAAAAATTGCAGCAGTAAAATATCCTAAAACTGACCTCCAGTTATTTTCTCCTCATTACTTGTATCTTCAGGAGAAAGATACTTATCCATGGAAAGATAGCTAGATAAATTAATTAAGTCATTGCATTAATTGTGCTACTAAATCAAATATCACTAAGTAACAGTGGTACTTAAAAATTAGTGAGAGACGGAAAAACATTACTTTAGTCAGTTTTCACAAAGATTGTGAAATGTAATCTTTGGGCATGGAAAAATCTCTACCACATTTATAAATATTCTAAATAATGGTGTTATGGAGCAACGATAAAATAGCCAAGAAGAGAAAACATTAAACTTACTACTAAGTAATGTGCAGAATCTTGTCCAAGACCTAAATGTTATTGAATCAATAACGATCACAACTCTGTAGCCTTTAATGGACATAAATTAGATGTTTGCCAAATAATGCAACAACATCATAGTTGACTTCAGAAAAATAGAATAGAATAGAATAGAATAGAATAGAATAGAATAGAATAGAATAGAATAGAATAGAATAGAATAGAATAGAATAGAATAGAATAGGATAAGCTGGAAGTTGTTTATCTCTTTGATCAGTTTCCAACCATTGTTTCTCATCCTTCCGTCTTGTGCTTTGGTGATCAACCTGGCCTCCTCTGCCTTGTTGCAGCCCCTCAGATACTGAAACACTGCTGTCATGTCTCTCCTATTTTTTCTTTGCTTTAAACTAGCCAAACCCAAGTCCCGTAGCCGTTCTTCGTATGTTTTAGTCTCCAGGCCTTTGATCATCTTAGTTGTTCTTTGAATTTTTTCCAAACTCTCCACATCTTTTTTGTGATGTGACCAAAATTGGCTGCAGTGTTCCAGGTGTGGTCTTACTAGGGCGTTATAAAGTGGTAATATTACTTTGGGTGATCTTGACTCTTTGCCTCTGTTTATACAACCCAGGACTGCATTAGCTTTTTTGGTTGCTGCTGCACACTGCTGGCTCATAGTCAACTGATCGTCCACTAAGTAAACTTTAAAATAATGAGATTAATAAAAAGGAAATTGATAGACAGTCATTGGCCAGTTCTCTTCACAGTGCTTGGAGATTATTCAACTCCAGGAATGAAACCATATTTAGGATATTCATCTCAAATCAGCTCCTTTCCTCTGGAATAAGATGCCTTCAAGAATCAAACAGCCTATGGGGATTTTGAGGGACCTTTGGTGAAGACACTTGATTCCCCTTTTTTCCCATTCTCTTGTTCCCATCTGGATTGTTTTCTCTGCCATGTTTGTTTCTTTATTTTGAGTTTGTTGTTACTTGTTTTTAAATGTTTTTAACGAATTGTAAATTGCCTAGAGTTGCTGGGAGGTGGAATTACTACTATTATTATTATTATGAAGGCTACCACAAAATTCAAAAGAAAACCAGATACCATCTTTGAGCAAGGCCAGAGATAATATCAAAATTAAGAAAGTTTCCTTCAGGAAGTGAACGTTTTGCTAAAAGCAGAACAAAAAAGGAGCAAAATTCTGCCCCAAATTATGCTAGCTGGTGATAAACGTTACCCAAAAGAGACTTGAGAAACACATGGCCAAGAACATTAAAGTAAATGGTTAAAAAAGGAAGCTTCAAATGTATTTGGAATAAGAAACTGGCCAGACACAAGTTAAAAGGTTGTGAAATGGAGAGAGCTCCCTCTTTCTTCCTGAAGTCAGGAAAATTGCAGTCAAAACAGGAGAAAGCAGCCCAGACTAAACTTTGGTTTTGGTACCTTCTTATATTTATATTATATTTCTTTGTATGGCAGGTTTGTGTTGCTTTACAGTACCCAGAATTTGTCTATAAAGCTTCCTAATTCTCTGCAATAAAAATACTTACCTAATCTTGTTTCTTTTTGTCAGTGTAAGCCTGAAAGAAAGTTTTATAGCCATTTGTGGTATGAAGCCCTGATAAGCATTGAAGGTGTGTTAAAGTAGGATAGGATAATAGCAAAGAATGAAATATTTTCTAAATAATACATAAACATGTGTGTTGATGATGGCTTATTCTAGAGGCGTTTGAAACAAACTAAGAATACAGAGGTAACAAGAAAAGGGGAAAAAAGTACAAATTTGAAAAGCTAAAATTAAATAAATGTCCAGGCCTGGAATAGTTCTTAATGAATTTAAATATGAATATGCTGATTTTCTTCGCAAAAGTATGCAACTTCTCTTTTAGCACCAGCAAAATTTTAAAAGAGATTGAGGAAAAACAAAGGAAGTCGTAGCCCAGTAAGTTTAACATTGCTTCTGCAAAAATAGTTGAAAGTATTATGAAAGAAATAAGTAAGAAAGTATTATTAAAGAAATAATAAGAAACTACCCTACCTCCAAATACAGATCTTTGCTGATAAGAAATCAACATAGCTTTTGCGAAAGAGAAATCTCACTGACTTTCTAGGCTTTTTTTTAGAATAGAAATAAATGTATATGCAAGGATTACCTAATCAATTATGTAGTTGGACTTTGGGCAACTGGTGAAAAAAGCAACAGGAAACTTAGTAAATGTTCAGGCAGATCAGATATCTAGTTTTTAACTCTTATATAAATGATATGATGTTTATTGTTAAGAATTTTGTAGCCTTGTTTGTTGAAGTAGAGCTCCAAAATGATTTCCCTCCGCTGGGTAAAAAGTCTTCAGAGTGGCATTGTAAAGCGATGCATGTTGGTACAAACCAAAACTTCACTTTTATGTTAAAGGGCTTTGAGATGGCAATGACTATCCAAGAAAGGGACCTTGAGGTAATCCTTGACTTACGACCACAATTGAGCCCAAAATTGACCCCTAAGTGAGGCAGTTATTAAGTGAGTTGTGCCTCATTTTATGACCTTTTTGCCACAGCTGTTAAGCGAATCACTGCAGTTGTTAAGTGAATCATGTGGTCATTAAGTGAATCTGGCTCCCCCGCATTGATTTTGCTTGTCGGAAGTCAGCTGGAAAGATTACAGATGATTTTCATACGACCCTAGAATAGTGAAACTGTCATGCCAATTGCCAAGCGGCCAAATTTGGATCATGTAACCACAAGAATGCTGCAACAGTCGTAAGTGTGAAAGCCAGTCATAAGTCACATTTTTCAGTGCCCTTGTAATTTCAAATGGTCACTAAACAAATGGTTGTAAGTTAAGGACTAAGTGTAGAATGTTGTTTAAAAAATCATATTCTGTGCTTGGAACCATTAAGAATGGAAATGGAAATAGAATTGCCAGTGTAACGCCCTTATGTAAATCTATGGCATATGATCTACTTACTAGTCATCGTGCCTCAAAATTGGTATTATGAAAGGGGACAACGTGTAAAATTGCTCATCTTCACGAAAAGATTGTAACCCTGGGGATACTTTAGCTTGGAAATGAAAGGAGCATAAAGGGAGAGATAATACAGCTACATGAAATCACACATGATATATGCAATATTTGTTAAGAAATGCTTTTATCATTGTGTCACAGAATTTATTTCCTTATTTTCATTTATTAATTTTATACACTGCCCATCTCACACATAAGGCAACTCTGGTTAGAAGTGTTAGAGCTCCAGGTTGTCTCCCTGAATCTCAGGGAGATTCTGATTTACAGTGCAGAGCTGAGCTGAGCTGTAAAAATGACTTGTGGTAGGTGGCCGGCAATTTAAATGACTTTGAAAGTGGAATTGACAGTTGCATGGAGGATCAAGTCTCAAAGGTGCATTTGCAAAAAGCAATTGGACAATTTTTTTCCCCTTGAGGAAATAGACATTTTGCTTCTTATCCAAAAGCTTCATCAATTCTTGGATGAGAAGCGAAAATCTTCCTCAAGGAAAAAAACATAGTCCAGTTGTCTTTTGAAAAAACACCTTGGAGAACAGTCATGACCTAGATGACTGAGTATCTTCATAGTCCTGGAGAATCAAGCTATCAATAACTACTAATGCTAACTGCATTGTCGTTTAAATAGGTCTAAGAAGAAACTGTGGAAGGAGGATTCCACCCATTCCTAATTTGGGTTGCCATGTGACACAATATGCAAGATTAGCCTGCTTGCCTTCTTACATTAACAATACAATTATATGCATCTTTAGATTTAATTTAATTATCTTCAAGTAAAAATGATTGGATTTAGTAAGGTTAGTTTGCCATAAGTTATTAGACACATTTCAAGTAGCATTTATTCTGGAAAGAGACCATTGAATATGAGATTGTATAGAACAGAAAAATGTGAAAAAGATTGGTATGCAGTTGGAATTACCCCTCCATAATATTTTAGTTATTTGCTGTTTACTATACTTCAGGTTAAAATATAATTCCTAGATTAATTATGTGACAGACATAATTTAATGATGAAGTTCGGTATCTTTTAAAGGAAAAAAGAAAGCAGTGACTGAAAGTTTGTGCTAGGGTGCCCTCCAATGGCTTCCAATATGTAGTCAGTTTCATACCATGCTGGGGCTGGGGTAGTGCTCTTTTAGCCACAGGAGTTCATTTGGGGATTATCTTCATTGTTCATTCTTGGTGGTCGATGACAGTTCCATGAAGTACATGGAGTTCTTATGTGATTCATACACTTCCAAACCCAGATGATTCTCCCAGAGTTTTTTTTTTAAGAAAACAGTTGCACTGGGTGAATAATTTTAATGAGATGCGGTCCATTTAAGTGAGGTAGCTACCTGTCTTTCTTCAAATAATTGATAGTGTCCTACTTAATATGATGTAAGTATTTTAAGAATACATTTTTCAGCTTGATTTATATGCAGCCATGTTGGTATACTTTTATAACCCCACCCCACCCCTCAAGTTTACAGACTCAGATAATCTTATAAGACTAGAAAAAAGTTTGGAAATGATAGCATACTCAATATTTGGAAGCCCCTAAATAACGAATTAAGTTTTATTTTTCTGTAAGGAAGCAACCTGAGTTTCACTCAATACTTTTGCTTTATACAGTCTGAGGGAAGATTTTCTTCCTCTAGTATATGCTCACCTATCTTCCTTCTTAAAAATAAGGACAAAATTACTCTGGAGCATTTTTTCAGAGATCAGGCATTTAAAAATTCTGATTTCTTGTAGAAATAGAAAGATTTCATAAAGTATAAAGACATATTAGTCATCTATTCTAATTTTATTTCTTTTTTAGCATTTCAAAATTTGAAGAACGTTGCTGTTTTCTGTATGTACTACACAATTCAGATGACTTCCAAATCTATTTCTGTACAGAACATCACTGCAAAAAGTACGTGTTGCTTACTATTTAATATTAAATAAATAAATACACTATTTATACAGCTTTAATTCTATTATTTGATGAACCATTTTAAAATCCACTATTGCATGAAAAATAATTGTATGGACTGAGATTATTTATCAGTTTAATTTCAGCTTCTGAAATCTTTAATCAATAGCATTCACTTTGTATTTATGACATGCATTCATGCTGGTTATTCCCTGGCTGACTTTTTCTGGGCTCAGAAACTAAGTAGGGTCAAGTTTAGTTGGATGAGAGACACCCAGAAAAGCACCCAGATCTGTACTAAATCTTCCAAATATCTACCCATTCAAATTTATTTCTGTATTTTGAAGATTTGAATTAAATTATCTTAATTTTGAATGGCATCTGTTATGGATTATGGCCTCTGTTACATAATCTTTCCTATATCTCAGTGTGCATTCCATCACTTTTTCTTTGTGAGCACTCATGAACAGATATGAAACTTAGAAAAGTATTGTGTAAATCCAAAATTGGGCTGCAATTTATATTACAATCCATCTTTTTCAAGTGACCATCACACATACATTCTCAAGTGAGGTAATCATTGTGCATAATAATATCTATGCTTATTTATTATTTTTATCCTGTTGTTTCTCAGCAAATTCAAGGCAGTGTACATGCTTCTTCCCTTTCCCTACATGTTATTTTCACAACCCTGTGAGTTATCTTGAACTGAGGGATAGTAATTATTTTAAAGGCATTCTGTGACTTTTAAAGCTCTCCAGGGATTTGAGTCAAGGAATCCCTCGTTTTATTCCAGAATTCTAACTCTTACCGTGTGCTGGGTATGGTTGTACTTGCCAAAACAATATGTGAAATGGTATATTAAGATACATGTCTGAAGGGGATCATATCAAAATAGATGCCCAGAATTTCTTTTGTGAAACATAGCTGTGGCATCCATCAGAGTCAGCTGTGATTACTAATCACCAAGTTTAATTCTGCTCATAGTTCTTTTCTTCTGTATGAATATTATAGCGGGCAACTAAATTTCATTTTTGATGTGCGCCATTGTGTCCACAGTAAAAAAAAATGACAATAAAGATTATCTTATCTTATCTCTTATATGTCTTTGGCAGATTTTTTGAAATGGTTAATAGCATCACCGAAGAAATAGGAAAAAACACAGAGGAAGGTGAATGTGACGGAGATTCCCTGGAGGTAAAGGCAATTGTTTATTCTTCCTATTTTTCATACTTTCAGAATCTCCCTAGTAAGTTCCATTTCATAACCACAACCTTATCAGCTTTCTAGACTTCCTTCTTGATGCTGCTGTATTTCACTTGTTTGTTAACAGAAACAGTGGCTATCGTGTTTTACAACCTCATTCTTCTTTTGGAGTATTATCATAACCCATTAGAGAACAAAAAGCAAGCCACATTAATGTTTAAACTGTTGCCGACAGATGAATGTTTAAAAAAACCTCTCCAAACTCTAATATTTATATACATTATAATTTGATATTTAGTCATCCATTGAGCATAAAGGTAGTCCTCGCTTAGCAACCACTGTTGGACTACCTTGCTAATCAGGGCAGTCACTAAGTAAAACATAACCATGATGGACTTATGACATTACTTCCCATTTGATCATTAAGCAAATCACTGCAGATTGTTAAGCAAGGTATCAAAAAGAGCCTTGGTGGAGCAGTGGGCTAATACCTCCTTAAGTAACACCAGCTGCCTGCAATTAGTGCAGGTTCGCATCCCACCAAGCTCAAGGTTGACTCAGCCTTCCATCCTTCCGAGGTAGGTAAAATGAGGACCCAGATTGTTGGGGGCAATAAGCTGACTTTGTAATAATGCCGCTTGGGGGGGGTGTGAAAGCCCTAATAAGCAGGCATATACATAGAATGAAGGCTACTGCTAAGCTTGTAAGCCGCCCTGAGTCTTCGGAGAAGGGCGGGATATAAATGGAATAGAAAAAAAAAAGATTGCAACTTGAGATTTTACTGCCAGTTTTTCCAATGACTGTGCTTGTTGGAAGCTGCTTGTGAAGCACACAAATGGCAGTGATGTGACTATAAGACATTGCAAAGTTGAAAATGCCCATCAGTTATGATGTGCCTGAATTTTGATTACATGACCATAGGAACGCTGTGACAGTTGTAAATGTGAGATCTGGCCGTAAAGTTACTTTTTCAACACTGTCATAACTTTGAACAGTCATTAAAAAGGCAGTATGTTTAATTAATGGCTGCCACTTAGAGATGTTTGGATTTTCTTTTGTTAAATATTATCAAAAAGATTCATGGGGAATATATGGATCAGTGGAAAACAAACCATCACCAAAATTGAAGTTAAATTTTTAAACTGAAATTGTCTTATAATCCTCTTTAGTGACTGCTTCATTTAGTGACTGTTCATAGTTACAACCACTATAAAAAGGAACTTTACAACTAGTCCTTGTATTTATGGCTTTTTGTAGGTGTGTAAACAAAGGAAAGTTGAAGTAAGATCATGTGCACAGTCATGGTTTTACTTAACAATCTCTTTGCTTAATGAGCAAGTTGCAAGTTGCTAGTCCCCGTTATGGTCCCAAATGAGGATTACCTTTTATGAGATTCCTGTTCTCCCGGGAATGATAATTCACCATGAAAAGATAAAGTATAGATTTAAAAAATAAACACAGATCACACAACGACGCTGACTTGACGTTTAGATGGGATGTTGATTCTCCTTGGTTTGAACCACTGTTGAATCACGTCTTCCCAAAAGATAACAGTATTTGTATTTGACAGATAACAGAATGACATATCCCTTCCTTTTTGTGTATTTTTTTGGTTATAGTATGATTATGAATATGATGAAAATGGTGAACGAGTCATCCTGGGGAAAGGCACTTACGGCATAGTTTATGCAGGACGAGATCTGAGCAATCAAGTCAGAATTGCCATTAAAGAAATCCCAGAAAGAGATAGCAGGTATAATAATAGTGAATGCTGAACAGATGCTCTATGCTTACAGTTATATGGCTAATGCTCACCAGTGTTCTGTTGGGAAAAACTAATAATAGATCTCCTATCAAAAGTCTTCAAAAGCACTTACTTCTCCAACAGTAGATATATCAACCATAGACAATCAGAAAAGACTCCTGGTGCTACTGTTGAACCATCACGGTAACAGTATGAAAGGAGTCTTCCTATCCTTGTTCATATCCCACAGCTGTATATGGGTTACTGCAGCTGTGTCCAGAGACTCAGGAAGTAGAATTACACATGAAAGACAATTGCTGCATGAATACAAAATGCTTAATTACAGGTCACTTAAACATGTGGTATTTGCATTTATGCAAGTGTGCAGTAAGCCTAGTTGGATTTAATATTGGTTAGGGTTTTTTTTTATGGCTATTGATGTTCTCTTAGCTTCTGGTTCAGTGGTTAAGTGCTTTCTGTATGTAAGTAAAAAAAAAGTACCTTAAGAGATTATGAAATATTAACGCACATTTGCATTTCCCATCCCTTTTGACCAGGGCATGATTTGAAGCACAGAATTGGCATGGGTGTTCTTAATCCTTTCATTTAGCTGGCCATCTGGCCAAACAGAGAGGCTGAACCAGACTCTTTTGCAGTGTATTTATCCTTGCTGATTTGCACGTGGAAATTTGCTTGGGGGGGGGGGGAAACGGCAGGGAGGTGGTGGGAATGGGCTTGCACGTATAAAGCATTAAATTATTTTCTGTTCTCCCCCATAAACCTATTTTCTTCTAACTGTCCTCCCCTGCAGCAACTTTTGTCTAACAAAACCACTGATACTTTTGCCTAGACATGCTTGCTTTTAATGCTTCCGGGACTTGATCTGTACATTTCCAAAACAGGAAATAAGCAAAATAAATGTATGGATTGGTAAATATATAATGCAAATCACACAACCCTACGACATTAGATCTCTCACAGTGAACCCACAGAAAGTACACTCACACCACTTACAGGCAGAAAAGAAAACAAAGCTAGAAATCTGGGTAGAGAATGTAAAATTCCGAAACAGCCTTAATCTCCTCCAAACCAATGCACATAATATAAAACAGGGGTCTTCAAACTTGGCCCTTTTATGACTTGTGGACTTCAACTCCCAGAATTCCTCAGCCAGCTTTGCTGGCTGAGGAATTCTGGGAGTTGAAGTCCACAAGTCATAAAAGGGCCAAGTTTGAAGACCCCTGATATAAAATATACAATATAGAATGTAGTCTATACAAATACTGGTAGTCCTCAACTTAGGACTACAATAGAGCCCAAAATTTCCGTTGCTAAGTGAGACATTTGTTAAGTGAATTTTGCCCAAGAATTTCCTGCCTCAGTTGTTAAGTAAATCACTGTAGTTGTTAAATTAGTGACGTGAATTAGATGAATCTGGCTTCCTCACTGACTTCGCTTGTCAGAAGGTCGCAAAAGGTGGTCACGTGACCCCCCCGGACATGGCAACTGTCATAAATATGAATCAGTTGTCAAGCGTCCATATTTTGATCTCATGACCATGGGGATGCAGCAATGGTCATGGGTTTGAAAAACAGTCATAAGTCACGTTTTACAGTGCCGTTTAAATTTAAGCAGTCGCTAAACGATCTGTTGTAAGTCGAGGGCTGCCTGTATGTACAAAGAGACTGGCTCAGATTGCTCTTCCAACCCTCTTAAAGCAAGTTTGCAGACATAAGTGATCCTGCCTTTTCCAGTTAGTTGCCTCGCCTTCGTGCGTCAACAACATGTAATCTGAAATGATTCAGTCAGTTATCTGCTAGACCGCCCAGACACCACAACTTTCCCAGTATCTCCTGTATCCTCTCCTCAAGCATTATTATTTTTTTTTAAAAAAAAATCATCATCATCATCATAATCTGGATAATTGCCATACCGTTTCTGCCCCTTTCTTTCCTTCTGTATGTGTGTGTGGAGGGAGAGACCCCAAATGACTATAGAGGTAGAATGTCTAGAGAAGCCTTATTTTCGGGAGGTTTCTCTTAAGATCTTATGATTATTGGAAAGGGCAGTTTATTTTAGGTAAGTAGTATAGTTGTTGCGGGGAAAGTTAGTTTAGCTTCAGACTAGACTAGATCTCTTCAATCTAGATTAACTTAATTAAAGTAATATAACTCCGTTTTTAAAGTCATACCAAATTCAGGCCTCTCTCTTGTGTTTAGTTAACTTTGTAATGTGAATAGGGCCAGAATTTCATACTATCGAAAGTTGTACGTATATAACTGCAAAGATTCAAGGTGTATAATCACTGCAGCAATTCCACTGGTGGCTAAAATTTGTGAAAATAACAGCCAGGTTCTTGCAAATCCTGATAATGAGTGGTAAAAGTATGAAGTGGTAGCTGGCCCTTTTTTAGTAGTTGTATTTCAGTATCTAAAGAAACCAAGATAGGGAAACCACGACTAATATGAACAACTATTCAAATAGCTAAGTGGGAATAACAATACTTAGAATCTCAACTTTGCCGGAAAAGCACAGAAGAATGTGAAATCTGAATTTGTTTCAATGAAAAGGAAAAATTGTTATTGCACTTAAGAAAACATCCATGGTTAACATATCCTATAACACACCCATTTAAAATTTATATTGGATTACTTCACCAAAAGTATGAGATGAAGTTGTATTTTTCTGTACAATAAGTTGTTGATTTAGTCCACTTTCATGCCTTCTGCCTTGCCATTTGTTCTGTGTTATCAATTTTAAGGAATATATTTCCTTTGTATAAACATTATCTGGACAATTTTCTATGCTTTTTTATTTTAAAGTATTGTGGTCTGTAAGCTGTTGCGGGTTTATTTATAAATGAAGTATTATTTAATAAATTCCATGGGACGAAAACTATGGGACTGAATCGAGCTAATCTGCCTTTTATTTTAGGTATTCCCAGCCTTTACATGAAGAAATAGCTTTACACAAACACCTCAAACACAAGAACATTGTTCAGTATCTTGGCTCGTTTAGTGAAGATGGATTTATTAAGATATTCATGGAACAGGTACCAGGAGGTAAAACATTTGTAGAATACAAAGAATACATTTTTATTGTTTGTTATTACTATATTTTCTGTCAACCTAGGACAGCCATGCTGGCTCAGGAATTCTGGGAGTTGAGGTTCATGAGTCATAAAAGAGCCAAGGTTGCCTACCTCTGACCTAGGACTACAACTCCCAGAATTTGTAGCCAATTGCTAGTCCAGCAAGTTTGTTACAGAAGGTTGTAAAGCTGTTTTTCTTCATTAACATTTAGAAAATTGATGTTGTGTGAAATATTATCCAGAATTGACAAAATTTTCTTTTCAATTCACTAATCAATGAGGTAAAAGTAATAAAATATAACGTTTTGAAATAGAATAAACCACGGTGGTCAAACTGCCTGCCCGTGGGCCTGATGCATCATAGCGAAACTGTGCCCACCCCATTGCTGGCAATGGCAAAAAAGTCGTGATGTGTTGCGACATGTCACGTGACATTATGAGTTTGACACCCCTGGAATAAGCAATTTCCTTTTGTTTTATATTAGGAAAAAATGGAAATAGTTCTGAAATATTTTTTGTAATAAATTGTATCCAATGATGCCTGTCTGCAGATACAAAGTTTCCTCCAGTAGAGTTAATTGTATCTTTCCTCTGCACGCATCTAGGTTTGTTCTTTAGGGTTGAGGGAATTCATGTGGGTTTAGGCAGAGGGAAAAAAGTTAAACTGTTGTTTAGGTAGAACTCTTATCTGCCTAAGTTTGCATTTAACCTGGTATATTTATAATCGGAATATTTTTCACTACAAAAGGTACTAGTATTATAATAAATTTTTCCCATTTTTTTAAAGGAAATAGAAATACTACCATTCAAGTAGGCACTGCAGTTTACCCTTAGCATCTGTCTCATTTGAAACTGTTTTTCTTTATATTTCAGGTAGCCTTTCAGCTCTTCTGAGATCAAAATGGGGACCATTGAAAGATAATGAACAGACTATTGGTTTTTACACCAAACAGATTCTTGAAGGATTAAAATACCTCCATGATAATCAAATTGTGCATAGAGATATAAAGGTGGGAATTACTATGTGTTATAAATTATAAAGGAAAATTTCTTGGCAGAAAGAACCGGTATGAGCGCGTGTAAAATTATTTTATCATTATGAAATTAGTTCAACTTTTCTCTGAAGGAAAAAAAAAGTCTCAATCCTCATTTGATCATAGAAAATAGAGTAATATGAACAGATAGCCACTAATAAGAATGCATTGGAACTGATTTGGTTTTTAGACTCTTAGACTAATAGATGTTATGAAATAATGATGCATAAGATCTTTGCAATTAATTGGGATAGTGCAGATGGAATTCTCATCTGAATTCAGCCTTGTTTAGTTGTGGGTTCTTCAAAAGGTTTTGGAAGAAGCACGGTGTCCGTCAGGTGCAAGGAACCAGAATGACACTGGAAGTTCATCAGAGAAATATGTTCATTACTACTCACCTATGAAGTAGTAGAAAATATTTGTAGCTGGGGTTTTAGATTTTGGCAGTGGTTTGCTCTCCAAGCTTGTTTCAATTTACTTTCTGAACGTTTTGTTACCAGACTAGGTAACATCACATCACACTGGCACACAAGACATTTATAAGCTAAGGAGAATAGGACAAGAAAGTCCTCCTAATGATGTTACCTAGTCTGGTAATGAAATATTAAGCACTGCCAAAAACTATCCGCCTATTTACAAGAATCTCGCCAAACTAACTGCAGTCACCACAAAGAACTAGCAACTAGATAACCACTGCAAGATTTAGGGAAAGTTTTTCCCCCCGCCATTTCCTCCCCTTCAATGATTCCAGGTTAGCCAATCTTGTAACGCCTCCCTCCGCTTCAGCTGCAGATTGCACCACAGTGTCTGATTCATGTCCTTTTAAAATGGGCAGTATTCATGTAGCATAAAGATTGGTAAGATATAGTTATCTAAAAGAAATAGTGATGTACCAAGGATACTTGACTTGTGACTATTTTAACCACTCCCCTTTTTCTACATTAATTTACATCAAGGATCAGAAGTCTTTTGAAGATACGGCAGAATTCTCACATTAATATGTATGAGTGAGAGGGGGCTTACATACTCTTGCTGATGGGTAGTATCAAACATGGAGACTTCATGGGACATGATTTACTGTTCTGTCACTTTTCCATCCCATTTATTCATTTTTCGATCTTTCATACATTTTAAGTTTTCCTAGCCCCTAACGCTTATGACCCTTTAACAAAGTATGTTGATAAGAAAGAAAATAATTAAACCCACACAATATTAGGTATAGAAAATAATTTTTCCTTACAGTTTTAGAATTATCCCATTTGTTCAGATATTTGTTCAGCATCCAGGAATGAGGGGGTCATCTGAGATGTAATCTAGTTTCAAAGGTGTAGCAACATCTATTTCATTCATAATCACTTTTCAGCATTCATTTTAACTGCAAATTGTTTTGCGATGTCAGTCATAAGGTGAAACAGTCATTACAAACTTCTCTTCCCTCAGGGGGATAATGTTCTTATCAACACATACAGTGGAGTGTTAAAGATTTCAGATTTTGGAACATCAAAGAGGCTTGCTGGAATCAATCCTTGCACTGAGACTTTCACAGGTATGTTCTAAATCTGAAAGCATGTTGTAGAGTTTCTAATTTCAATGTCAGGAAGAATGTTCAAGGACATACATTGAACGTAATCTTTGACATTCCTAGTGGATGTAACATGCTTATTTTATTTGCCTTGGTTAGGAAAAAATACCCTCTATCTGCATTGATTTAGTTGTGTGCAGTTCTTAAAAAACTGTAAATTAAGAGCCATTACTTGAGCTAATGTTCTAAGTTTATTGACTTGAGGAATCGTAGGGAATCCTTCCCACTGGAAAATATGTTTAGGGAGTGTAGCATTAGTCATTCATGATGTAGTTCAGAGAAGTAGTAATAACCATCTATTGATGTGCATAGCAATCTCCATTAATGTTATCAGCAGCATTCCTGATAATTGATTTAGAGGAAGTGCAGATTATTTAATCAGTCTGACATTCTGATCAAATTAAAGGCCATACATAAGCATAACATTAGCTGGCTTAGGAACTGGGTGTGCTCTGACTCAGTACTCAATATTATGGCTGGGATTTGTATGCATTTACAAAAAGGTATTAAATGTTATTCTGAATATATATTTCTTATAGAAAATAAAAACAACATAAATATAACTTTGAAACAGTGAATAGATTTAATTGCAGTTTTTAAATTTAATATATGTAGCTTTGTGATTTGCCTTTCTGTACCTTGTCTTCCCAAATGTTGGATTCCATCTCCCATCGTACTTACTATTGGATATATTGAAAAAGCCTGGTGGGGACTATTCAAAATAGCTAAAAAACAACAAAAAAAAAAACAGTTGTACCCATTTGCTCTATTGCATGGGTGTCACACTCGCCACATCATGTGACGTGTCACAACATATCACGACTCTTTTTGCATTGCTAGCAATGGGGTGGGCGCAGCTTCGGTATGATGAAACCGGCCCACGGGCCAGCAGTTTGACACCCCTGCTCTATTAACTTGTATCATACAGCATTCAAGACTGTTGCAAACACCTATGCTTAACCTTATTGTGGAAATTATTGCTCTGCCATTGAGATATTTGTAAGCTTTCTGCTTGGTAGCTCTTCGAATACAGCATAATGCGTGAACAGCTCTTTTCTGATTGTTCACAGCAGTGGACTACCTTTAAGACTACTATGGAACTAAGCTCAGTGATCCTTAAACTATTACAAAATTAAAACAAGATCAGATAGAAAAAACTAGGTTTCTTGAGTCATATGGTCTTGTCTTGAATCAAAAAATGCAAAGTCATGCCAGCACAAACAATAATTTTTATAATTGTAAAATCCATATTTTCTTGCTTTTTGTTTCTTCTTATATGAGAACCTCAAAGTTTGTTGTTAGCAAAGACAATTTTTGATTTTTTTTTGGAACAGTGTGCACTGAATAATATTTTTTTAAAAGCATGGCCAGATTCTATTCATGTTCCAAATCTGACAACTTCAGGCTATCATATGGCTATCCTTGCATGGTTATTTCAGTGCTGTCCCTATACCAAGACTGCACAGGATGGATATTATTTTTAATGCATATCGAAATAACATAATACTTATCTCCTCTTGCTGAAAACACACCAAACAACCTTGTATAAAAAGCAAAAATAGGTGGAACAGTTGGAACATTCTAGTGTGCCATATAAATGCTCAATACTGTGACAGAAATGTACATTAAAATCTGTTTTTCACAGGTACTCTTCAGTATATGGCACCAGAAATAATTGATAAAGGACCAAGAGGTTATGGAAAGGCTGCAGATATCTGGTCCTTAGGCTGTACAATTATTGAAATGGCTACAGGAAAGCCTCCATTTTATGAACTAGGAGAACCACAAGCAGCCATGTTCAAGGTTAGTTTAGATAATAACATTTTCTTAAAAAAAAGGAAAGTAAACTGTGTTAAGGCTATGTTTAAAAAAACAAGTTGATATGATACCGGCTGGGGAGGAAAACATTACAGCATATTTTGTTCATATTTAAATTCAACTGAACATGAAAGCATGCCATAGTAAACTAAATGCTAAAATTTCTATGGAGATTCTCAGTCATCCAGGTCATAGTTATCCCAAAGATACTTTTTCACTAGGCAACTGGACATTCTTTTTTTTTTTCTTTGAGGACGTTTCGTTTCTCATCCAAGAAGCTTCTTCAGCTCTTCTTCAGAGCTGAAGAAGCTTCTTGGATGAAAAGCAAGACTTCTTCAAAGAAAAAACAAGGAAGTCTAGTTGCCTCGTGAAAAAGCATCTTCGGGGAAATGCTAAAATGTTATTTAGATTATCTTTTAAAATAATACCTATCTTAAGAACAAAAGGCTGTTCTAAGATCCTTCAGCTAATGCTATTTTTAACGTGGAAATAAAAGAGAGAAGTTCTCTCTATGATAAAGATCTGCTTGTTTTTTTTGTTTTTGTTTTTTTTAATTTGATTTTTATTTGCATTTATTAGGTTGGAATGTTCAAAATACATCCTGAGATTCCAGAATCCATGTCAGTGGAGGCAAAAGCTTTTTTGCTGAGATGCTTTGAACCTGATCCAGATAAGAGGACCTGTGCTAATGAGCTTCTTGTAGATGAGTTTTTAAAAGTCACCAGCAAAAAAAGAAAGTCGCAGTCAAAAGTAACAGGTGAAGAAATCTAACTGTTCTAGTTGGGAGATCTTAGACTTAGATTATTAGGAGTCATTATTAAGAAAGCCAGGTTTCTTGACAGTCTTTTGAGAGTGGCAAGTCAGAACCCACTAACAGATATGATTTTGAAGTAGGGAGTTTTGTCAAATGCTTTTTAGAATATTACATTAGTGTGTGTCTCGTGTAAATACACTATCTCCATTCTTTTAGTAGAAATTTGATATTACAAAGTTTACCTGCATCGGAGCCCTGTTGTATATCAAGTTTCCTTTGTTTGAATTGAGCAATTCTGAATGTTACAATATTTTTGTTTTATTTTTGCAGCTCTCACACCTGGATCAAATGGTAAGTTTAGCAATTAATATTTTTTCTGAGAAAATTTTTGCTTTGAAACTCATCAAATTTAGTACTCAACGCATTTCGATGTGAACATTTTGTCCCGATACTCATAGTTTGTTTAGTACTCAATGTACAACCTAGAACTTTTCGTTGTCGGCTGCCTTGTGATTCACTATATTATTCCATATGGGAAAAAATTGTTTGGTATTCATCATTTTTGATACTCATAGCAGCTCCCGTAATCAATTAACAGTGAGTTAACACCGCTGTATTTATTTTTCATATCACAGAGAAGTTTTTTTTTTTCCACTCCTGCCATCGTTTTGGAATTGTACACAGTACAATTTTGTCATCCAAGATAATATAACTGTTCTGAACCAGCCCTCTTCTCGCACCCCTAATCAAAGGAAGAGTCTGGAAAGCGTCCAAGATCAAAAGGCTTCTGCCAAGTTTTAATTACACTGTTACAAAAATACAAGAGCTTGACTTCTCAAACGAAAAAGTTGCTTTCAGCAACCAGCCCCTCCCCAAACACTTCTTTTATAGAGAGCTCAGGGCGTGGTCTCCCTGTGCCTCCTCCCGAGTAGTCCCATAGTCTTTCTTTGTTTGTCCCTGCTCGCCTGCCTCCTGCGTCGGGCGTCCTTGAACAGGGCCAGCTGTGGGTCATCATCCTCCGCACTCTCGGGCTCACACAGCTGAGAAGAGGTCCCCGGCTGAGGACTCTGCAAAGCCTCCAAATCATCATCAGCCGGTTCGTTTCCCTCCTCCCCCACATCTGAGTCCTCCGATACATCGGACCCGGCTGTCGGACCCACAGGCTGGCCCTGAGTCACAACACTATCCCGCACCGCAGGGCCCTTCCCTCGGGTCTGCCGATCCGGATGCGGTCGGGATGGGAACTGTTCGTGAAAAGCAGTCACCAACGCAGGGGCATGAACGGCGGTCGCGTCTTCCCATGTGAAGTCCTCCGGCCCGTACCCTTTCCACTCGATCAGGTACTGGAAGCGACCTTTCAGCCAGCGGGAATCCCTGATGCTGGCGACCTCGTACTCGGGGGTGCTGCCTCCATCACGAGTTCCTGATGGGGGAGGTTCCGCTTGGCGAAGTGGACAGGCCGGTTGTTCGGGGACCAACAAGGACCGATGGAAGACGGGGTGCACGCGCAGGGAACGTGGCAGAGTTAAACGATAGGCGACCGGGTTGATGACGGCCTCGACTGGGAACGGTCCAAGGTAACGGTGGTCCAGCTTCCTCGCCGGCCGAGTGGATGGTAGGTTCCTGGTGGACAGCCAGACCCGATCCCCCACCGATAGTGGAGGCGTATCCCTTCTCGACCGATCGGCGAACCTCTTGTAGTCGGCCTTGGCCTTCTCCAGCTGCCGTCGCACCAACCGATGGATCGCCTGTAACTCCGCCATGAATTCGTTCGCTGCCGGCTCCGGTGAGTCCACGGGAGAAAGAGGGAAGAACCTGGGGTGATAACCCACGTTGGCCAAGAACGGTGTCATCTGCGTGGAGGTGTGTTGCGAGTTATTAAAGGCAAACTCGGCTATGGCCAAATAGTCCACCCAGTTGTCCTGCTGCAGGTTAACATAGCAGCGCAGATACTGCTCTAAGATGCCGATGACCTTCTCGGTACCCCCGTCGGTCTGAGGATGATGCGCGGACGAGAGGCAAACCTTAATGTCCAACGCCCGCATCAACTCCTGCCAGAAGCGGGCTGTAAACTGGGCCCCCCTATCGGAGACGACCCTATCGGGAAGGCCGTGCAGCCGGAACACCTGTTGGATGAACATGCGACTAGTGGCGCGAGCTGACGGTAAGCCGCGACAGGGGATGAAGTGCGCCATCTTGGTCAACATGTCCACCACCACGAACACTGTCGTGAAGCCGGAGGATGGGGGTAGATCCGTCAGAAAGTCCATGGACACAGCCCCCCAGGGTCTCTTGGGCGTTGGCAAAGGCTGCAGTAAACCAGGCGGGGCCCCTGTCGCTGACTTGGCCTGCCTGCATGGGACGCAGGAGGTGACATAAGACTGGACATCGTGTCGGACTCGGGGCCACCAGAAAGTACGGGAGACCAGGTTCAGAGTCTTGAACAGGCCAAAATGCCCCGCAGCCGGGTTATCATGACATTGGCTGAGGACGAGTCCCCTGAGTGGCCCTCCTGGAACATAGAGCCGGTCACGATAATACAGGAGTCCATCCGTGACCGACCAAGGCGAATCTGGCCCCACCTCTTCCTTCCGCTGAGCCACCCACGCCTCCTGCTGCTGCGCCTCCCGGATCCGAGCCCGTATATCCACCGGCTCCCGTACCGCAGCAAAAGACTCGACGGGAATCACTGTCCTGGGCGGAAGCTTGTCTTCCACTCGGGTGTACTCGGGCTTCCTGGACAGAGCATCCGCTCTCTGGTTGTGCCCGCTTGGTATGTACCGCACCCGGAAGTCAAACCTCGCAAAGAAGAGGGACCACCGGATCTGGCGTTGGTTCAAATTCCGAGCGGTCTGCAGGCTTTCCAGATTCTTGTGGTCCGTCCGGACCTCGATTTGATGCCGCGCCCCCTCCAGATGATGCCTCCAAGCCTCGAACGCCGCCTTGATGGCCAGCAGCTCCTTCTCCCAGATGGTATAGTTGCGCTCCGAGGGATTCAATTTCCGAGAGTGATACGCGCAAGGGAAAAGGGTACCGTTGGGCGTCGCTGCCTGGAGTAACACGGCCCCAATGGCAATGTCGGAGGCGTCCGCCTCCACGACAAACGGCCGTTGCGGGTCAGGATGCTTCAAGATGGGCTCCTTCATGAAGGCGTCCTTCAAAGCTTGGAACGCCTGTTGTTCGGGGGCGTTCCACTGGAACCGAGTCTTCTTCTGCAGGAGCCGGGTGAGGGGGGCTGTCAAGGCAGCAAAGCCAGGGATGAATGTCCGATAGTAGTTGGCAAATCCAAGAAGTCGCTGAACATCCTTCACGCGACGCGGGGGTTGCCAACTCTGCAACGACTCAACTTTACTTGGATCCATGGCGATGCCCTCAGGAGAAATGCGGTGGCCCAAGAAATCAATGGTCACCTGGTAGAACTGGCACTTCTCCAACTTGGCAAACAGCCGATGTTTCCGGAGGCGCTGCAGGACCTGACGGAGATGCTGATGATGCGCTTCACGCGACGGGGAGTAAATCAGGATGTCGTCCAGGTAAATCACAACAAACTGGTCCAACAGATCCCGAAAGATGTCATTCATAAAATGCTGAAACACAGCGGGGGCGTTGGTCAGGCCAAACGGCATCACCGTGTACTCGAAATGTCCATAGCGAGTACCAAACGCTGTCTTCCACTCATCACCCGGCCGAACCCTGACGAGGTTGTAAGCTCCACGCAGGTCCAGTTTCGTGAAGATCTTAGCCTCCCGGAGACGGTCCAAGAGCTCGGGGATGAGGGGCAGCGGGTAGCGGTTACGCACCGTGATAGCGTTGAGTTTCCGGTAGTCACAGCAAAGCCGCAACTCGCCCGACTTCTTTTTGACGAAGAGCACGGGCGCAGACACTGGCGAGGACGAGGGCCGGATGAATCCACGAGCCAAGTTCTTTGTCAGGAAGTCCCGCAATGCAGCCAACTCGGGCTCCGACATGGAGTACAAACGCCCCACTGGGAGAGGCGCATCAGGGACTAGGTCAATGGAGCAGTCGTAGGGCCTGTGCGGGGGTAATTGGTCCGCCTCTGACTCGCTGAACACGTCAGCAAAGTCGGACAGTACGGGAGGCAAGGAAACCCCTGAGGAACCCTCCACCTGGCCGGCACAGATATGGCGGGTGTGGTCCACGCACTGCAAACTTGGGAAGGTGACCAAGTTCTGAGACCAATAGATCTGTGGATCATGCGCCCGGAGCCACGCCAGTCCCAAGACCACGGGGAAGTGCAGATCCGAAGTGACGTAAAACTGAATGGCCTCCACATGGGTACTGATGGCCATACACACGGGTTGCGTGGCGGCCGTGATAGGCCCGGACAGGAGCACTCGACCATCGATGGTCTCCACAAGCATGGGCGGATCCACCGGACACTGGGGAACAGCCCATTTGGCCACAAAGGCCGAATCCATAAAGTTAGTGGTTGCCCCAGAGTCAATTAAGGCATGGACCGGAATCCCCTCTGGCTTGCCAGGAAGGATCAGTCGTGCCTCCAAAATCAAATGCCGTGGAGGTTCACAGGCACCGTCGGAACGGCGTAGCTCGGCGTGATCGTTGTGGGTCGCCCGATCTTTCACACCGTCTAGATCGGGCTCGGGCCGTTTCCCGATAGCAAAGCAGGGGACTTTCTCGGGGCAGGCTTGGTCACTGACGCCCGCTGACGCTTCTTCGGGCAAGAAGCAGCCAAATGTCCAGGGTCCCCACAGTAAAAACACAACCCCTCCGATCGTCGTCTGTCCATTTCCGTCACCGATAGACGGGACCTGGCGGCACCCAGCTCCATTGGCTCCTCCCTCTGGACTGGGGGCTCACGCACAACAGGGGTGGCAGGGGTCTGTGGGGTGGCACGGCGACTCTTACGCTGCTGCAGCCGGGCATCGATCCGCAGACAAAGATGGATCAGCCCATTCAGGTCTGAGGGAATGTCCACGCGGGCCAGCTCATCCAACATCTCCTCTGACAAGCCATCCTGAAAGGCATCCACGAGCGCAGCCTCATTCCAGGCGGAATCCTGGCTAAGCAGCCGGAAATCGCTGATATAGGCTTGTAGGGGGCGCTGACCCTGCCTCAAAGCTTTCAGACGTCGGGTGGCGGTCTGCGCCTTAATCGGGTCCTCGTACATGAGGCGCATATGGTCACAAAACCCCCCAAAGTTATCCAACAAAGGGCTAGGCTGTGCCAACAGAGGCGTGCCCCAACGAGCTGCATCTCCCGACAGAAGGCTCAACACGAATCCCACCTTATCTCGGTCAGTGGGGAAATCAGCTGCTCTCACGCTGATATATAGCTGGCATTGTCCCAGGAAGGCAGGAAACAGTTCTGGTTTACCAGCAAATTTATCCGGCATAGCTATCTGACATTTCCTCCTGGGTGGGGGGGCAGCATGTACCTGAGCCTGCAGTTGTGCCACCTGAGTGGCCAACAAGGTGAGTTGCTGGTTGAGCTGGGCATTCTCGGCAAGAAGCTGCTCCATCGTAGTATTAAGGGGTGGGTGTCTGAAAGCAAACTGTTCTGAACCAGCCCTCTTCTCGCACCCCTAATCAAAGGAAGAGTCTGGAAAGCGTCCAAGATCAAAAGGCTTCTGCCAAGTTTTAATTACACTGTTACAAAAATACAAGAGCTTGACTTCTCAAACGAAAAAGTTGCTTTCAGCAACCAGCCCCTCCCCAAACACTTCTTTTATAGAGAGCTCAGGGCGTGGTCTCCCTGTGCCTCCTCCCGAGTAGTCCCATAGTCTTTCTTTGTTTGTCCCTGCTCGCCTGCCTCCTGCGTCGGGCGTCCTTGAACAGGGCCAGCTGTGGGTCATCATCCTCCGCACTCTCGGGCTCACACAGCTGAGAAGAGGTCCCCGGCTGAGGACTCTGCAAAGCCTCCAAATCATCATCAGCCGGTTCGTTTCCCTCCTCCCCCACATCTGAGTCCTCCGATACATCGGACCCGGCTGTCGGACCCACAGGCTGGCCCTGAGTCACAACAATAACCTCTGGGAGATCTTAGCAGATAGATTATATGAATTGGGGTGAATTGTTACATTCAGTTGTTTATTACAGTTTGCTCCCCGTATATATCTTCATCATACTTTGTTTCCTGTTTCACTGAGCAGAATATCTTCGAAGCATATCCTTGCCTGTTCCTGTTCTGGTAGAAGACACAAGCAGTAGCAGTGAATATGGTTCAGTTTCACCTGACAATGAGTTGAAACTTGACCCCTTCTCCTTTAAAATGAGAGCCAAATCCTGTGGTGATAAGGAAGGAAAAGGACTTAGGTCTCTTTTTCTAAGGTAATTGTCTAAGTAATTAATATCTCTGCTAGGTTAGGTGGCTCAGTGGGTAAAGACACAGAGCTTGTCAATCAGAAGGTCGGCAGTTTGGCATGTCGAATCCCGAGTGCCGCGTAACAGAGTGAGCGCCTGTTACTCATCCCAGCTTCTGCCAACCTAGCAGTTCGAAAGCACGTAAAAATGCAAGTAGAAAAATAGGGACCACTAAGGTGGGAAGGTAACAGTGTTCCATGCGCCTTTGACATCTAGTCATGCCAGCCACATGACCACGGAGACATGCTCGGACAAGCGCTGGCTCTTCGGCTTTGAAACGGAGATGAGCATCGGCCCCTAGAGTTGGAAACGACTAGCATGCATGTGCAGGGGAACCTTTACTTTACCTAGGTTATGAAAAAGATATATCGCCTTTTTTTAAAAAAAGGGTTTCTTCATTGTTGTTTCTACTGTTAAATATCCACAGCATCCCAGATGAGAATTTTGAGGACCATAGTGCTCCTCCCTCACCCGAGGAGAAGGATTCTGGCTTTTTTATGCTAAAAAAGGACAGTGAGCGAAGAGCTACCCTTCACAGAATTCTAACCGAAGACCAGGATAAGGTAGTGAGAAATCTGATGGAAGCCTTAGCTCAGGTAAAGAAATGCATGTAATATGTTTAGCACTATTTTTAAAAAAAAAACAACACAAAATACATTGGCTAGTACGTTGGGATCGAAACACATTGCAAGCTTATATAATATTGTAGTGACACATTTCTTTACAGGTGGCAATTGGCAGGTTTTCAGGAATCCTACAGAGCATAAATATGTTTAAGTGCAAACAATTGCAAGATTAAACTATAGCTGTACCTTCGCTTCTCTGCCATTAATGCTCATTTATGTAGTGATTTTACTTCTGAGAGATCCCTTCTGAAAATGTTATTGGGAAATGCTTATAGAATTATGGAGAAAAATGATGATTTCCTGACAATTAGATATGTTCCGATTATCCAAACCAGAAACAGTTTTTCTACGTGTTTGTCAGAAACAACACATTTAGAAGAGTTAAATACTATACAAATTGTATATGCTTACGTGTCTGCATTGTTAATATTATTTTGAGTTTTCTGTTAAGACATGCTTGGTAGTATTTAAAAATCAATGGCAGAATGTTAGTTATGTTGATTTTATTAAAAAAATTAAGTAACAAAGTCAAGTCAAGCTACTGCTAAGTTTGTAAGCCGCCCTGAGTCTTCGGAGAAGGGCGGGATATAAATGGAATTTTTAAAAAAAATTATGCATTAGATATGTAATGGCAAAGGATGATGAAATATTTTGAGAATGTTGTTCAAAATCACTTATTTCTGTATATTTTATATCAATACAGAAAAAGTATTATTTGTATAAGTGCTACAGTGTAATAAAGAGACAACTGTAAATAGGAATGTTACACTTTTGGCTCTAACGATTACATAATTCAATTGTCCATAGTTTTCAGGGTTTTTTTGTAGGTTTATGGCTTATAAGACAACAATTAAAGTCATTTTGGAAGATCAGGACCAGAAAAGGACACATTGAGAGTATTGTTCTCCTTTGGGTTTCAAACGTTCATAAGAATCTGTTCTATTTCACATGTGCAATTTTCAATCAAAGCCAATTTGAAACAGTTAATCTGATGAATATGAAAGAGGTTTTTTTGTGTGTATGTATTTTTGTTAAAAGTTTAAAGAGCAATAATAAGAACTAGTGCAAACTATATTAAAACCAAGAAACAAAAATGAGAAAAATAACAAAAAAGCTAAAAGTGCAATTAGAAAAAAAAGGAAATAAGAAAAAAAGAGAAAGATATACAGTTGCAAGAAAAAGTGTGTGAACCCTTTGGGATTACGTGGAGTTTTGCATGAATTGGCCATAAAATGCGCTCTAAACGTCATGTAAGTCACAACAATAGAAAAACACAGTCTGCTTAAAATAATACTACACAAACATTAGCTGTTGTCATGTTTTAATTGAACATAAGATGGAAACATTCACAGTGCAGGGTGGAAAAAGTATGTGAACTCCTAGCCTAATGACTTCTCCAAGAGCTAATTGGAGCCAGGAGTGAGCCAACCTTGACTCCAATCAGTGTGATGATATTGGATGTGTTGCTGACAGCTGTCCTGCCCTTTAAAAACACACACCTGTTTTGGGTTTACTGGTCTCAAGAAGCACTGTCTGATGTGAACCATGCCTCGCAGAAAAGAGCTCTCAGAAGACCTACGATCAAGAATTGTTGACTTGCATGAAGCTGGAAAGGGTTACAAAAGTATCTCCAAAAGCCTTGATGTTCATGTGTCCACGGTAAGACAGACTGTCTAGAAAGGGAGAAAGTTTAGCACTGTTGCTACTCTCCCTAGGCGTGGTCGTCCTGTAAAAATGACTGCAAGAGCACAGTGCATAATGCTTAATGAGGTAAAGAATAATCCTAGAGTGTCAGCTAAAGACCTACAGAAATATCTGGCACATGCTAACATTTTTGTTGACACATCTACAATAAGGAAAACATTAAACAAGAATGGAGTACATGGGAGGACACCACGGAGGAAGCCATTGCTGTCCAAAAAAAATATTGCAGCACGTTTGAACTGTAAAGAAAGATATAATGGTATAAGGGAGTAGCTTCTGATATTCCCCACAGCAATCATAACTACAATTATATTTTATTTTATCTCTAAAGTTTTATCATGACACTCTTCTTTCTATAATCAATCGTGTCTAATAAATCAGTCCTAAAAGGAGAAGTTGGACTTCATTCAAATATTAATCTTTAAAATCCTCTGTATCAATGTATGTATTAGAAACTATTTTTTTAGCTTTTATAGCTTTGAATATTTCTCAGAAAATTAATATAGAAATTGACAAGAGCAGCAGAAACATGGAACTGATATCAGTTCTTCTTCCAAAAGAATAACCCTTACAGTATAAACACATTGCAGACGTTGCATTTTAATAGATAGATGGCACATAGTTCCTTTACTTGGGTATTCCGTGATTCAACTGTGTCTATGTTTATGTCAAGTCTGAGTTACCCTTGCAGATATGTAGATCTATTCCAGTGCTGCTCAGTCTGAACTATTATGCCAGTGATTCTAATTTTATCATTTCTAGGTCATAACATTTGAATTTACAAGAAAAAAATGGAAATGGCTTGCTTCAAAGTAACATTCTCTAGCGACATTTCACATATAAAGGCATACTTGATATGCTTCCAGTCTGTTTTATGACTCAACTTTAATTAATCAAAGACAAAGCTCATAACTCTTCCAAGGGCTTCTTTTTAAATTGTTCCTCAGAGAATTGCAGAGGATGGAAACAAAAGCTAATTCTTACTGAGGTGATCTTGGATACAACTTTTACTAATGTTGACTGAGCTACTGGATGAACTATTTTGTACTCTGAATAACTGAAAACAACATTATTACATTCTCTTCAAATTGAACCGTTGTAACTTACGTTTCTCTCATTGTCCAGAATTCGGCATTCTGTTTCAACAGTCCCAATCATATATATCATACTGTAAACAGGATATAAACACTATAGTAGCTCTTTCAGATCCCACCCTTACTACAAAAACATTCATATCAGTAGTCTATTGTCAGATCAGGGGCCATATGTAATACAGACTATACTTATATCCTTATTAACTGAAGCCTGTTGGTTTTAATGCACACTTAATAAACAAACAAAAATATATGTTAATATTTTCCCCCCAGAAAACCTCATTGAAATGGCATGGGTCCATCTCATTCTACCAAGATTGGTTCGCCCACTTGTGCCGGCAGAGGAGGCATGCTGCGGGATCCAGGAGAATGATATGATATGATTATGAGAAGATGGGCAATCAATAAATTTCATAAATAAACAAATTTTATAAATAAAAATAAATATATAAAGTTTTGTTAAGACATGGGCAGCAAATAAATAAACACACAAACGGAGCTGTATTCTTAATTTTCATTAATACTATCCACAGTTATACAAATGTAATTAGCTATTTTTGTTGTTGTAACAGAGTCCTGAAGAGCCTAAGTTGAAATGGGAACACATTACAACTTTAGTTGCTAGCCTCAGAGAATTTGTAAGATCAACAGATCGCAAAATCATTGCAAATACACTTTCAAAGCTGAAACTGGAGCTGGACTTCGACAGTCATGGCATTAGCCAAGTTCAGTTAGTACTCTTTGGTTTCCAAGATGCAGTAAGTATATTTTGGGCTTCTTGTTTTGCTAATTTTTAAGAACATAAGCAGTCCCTTGCTGGATTGGACCCTTGGCCCATCTAGTCTAGCAGTTTAGTTCACAGTGGCCAACGAACTGCATAAGGAAGGCCATTAGTCTCCCAGCAGATGACCTTCAGAGGCACTGACATGGCCATCATGTCATGAAGATTATAAACATTTCAAAATTTCTTTAGAGGAGACTTTTCAGTTTAGATGAATTTCTGCATGGGCATCTGCCTAGTAATGATAGCTTGAGGCTGCATCCTTCCACTTCTGCAGATTATGACAAAGATTCTGTTTCTTGGTGAACATGATGTGACTTTCTGATCTTGGAGATGTAAAGAAAAAGAGTATCATTCATTTCTCCAGCCCAAGTGTTGGGAGGAAGGATAAAACAACTTTTATTGTTTCCAAAATTGAATAATCAATCCGAATAGAGCTGGCAGGGACCTTGGAGGTCTTCTAGTCCAACCTCCAGTGATGAAGCACCTATAACTTCTGAAGGCAAGCTGTTCCACTGATTAATTGTTCTCACTGTCAGGAAGTTTCTCCTTAGTTCCAGGTTGCTTCTCTCCTTGATTAGTTTCCATCCATTGTTTTTTGTCTTGCCTTCTGGAGCTTTGGAAAATAAATTGAGCCCCTCCTCTTGTGGCAGCCTCTCAAATACTAGAATACTGCTATCATGTCCCCCCTCGTCCTTCTTTTCTCTAGAGTAGTCAAACCCAAATCCTGCAACCATTCATATATTTTAGTTTCCAGGCCTTTAATCATCTCAGTTGCTCTTCTTTGCATTTTTTCTAAAGTCTCAACATCTTTTTTGTAATGTGGTGACCAAAACTGGATGCAGTATTCCAGGTGTGGTTTTACTAAGGATTTATAAAGCTGTACTAATACTTCGCATGATTTTGATTCTATGCCTCTGTTTATACAACCAAGGATTGTATTAGCTTTTTTGGCAGTTGCTGCACACTGCTGGCTCATATTTAAGTGATTGTCCACTAGGACTTCAAGGTCCCTCTCACAGAATAATAAGAATATTATTATATATTTGTAGATTTCTAATGGTTTTTTTAGGTGTTACAGTTGCATTTCTTCTGTCAGTGAATCGTTGTTTCTTATTATTGTGTGATATGTATTTGGTAACTCAGAAAATAATTTGTAGATTTAATAATAGGTACGCACATATTTAGATATTGTTAAATATGAAAAACTTTGCATAGAAGACAGATAAACAGATTAGTTACTGTTCATTAAGTAACAAATAACACAACATTTTGTGTTTTTCTGGTTAGTAGAAATAAATTTTAAACTAAGTGAAACTATGCAAATGGATATAAATCTGTCTTTCAGAAATATTTTGTTCTTCAAATATTGATCACTTGTTAGAGGATAAACTGGTTATTTAAGAAGGGTGGTGGTGGTGGTGAACATGGTATATCCAGACTGAACTATCTAAATGATGGTTGTTTAAAAATTAATAATAGTTTCACAATTCTAGTATCTCTTTCCAGGTAAATAAAGTTCTACGAACACATAATATTAAACCACATTGGATGTTTGCTCTGGATAGCATAATCCGTAAAGCTGTGCAGACTGCTATTACAATTTTGGTACCTGGTAAGATATTTCTCACTTTTTAAAATAATTTTCTGAACTAGGCTACCTGTATACTTAACATGGAAGAAAAAGCTGCTGGATTTGCCATACTTTATATATTTGTATATTCCTGTTCATTTCTGAGTTGTGAATATATGCATATAAAGATACAGTGTAATATGAAGTTAAACTTAGTTGCAAAGAATGGCTGTTTTGATAAAAATAAAACAGTGTACATTGTTTTAAGTGGCTGAAAAGAAATAGCAGTGAGCCTTTGGCAAATTGAAATGAATTAAACATGAAGGTAATAACTTGGGATAAAATTCTGGTAGAGTGTTTTTGATAATTGTGTGAAAATGATAATGAAATGTCAAAAAGTGGAACTGAAAAGTGAAACTAAGTTGTGTGCAGGAATTCTGATTGAAAGGATATGAATAGTGGCAGTGCGGAAAATCTAAGTACATCAGAGTAGGATAAGAAGAAGAAGAAGAAGAAGAAGAAGAAGAAGAAGAAGAAGAAGAAGAAGAAGAAGAAGAAGAAGAAGAAGAAGAAGAAGAAGAAGAAGAAGAAGAAGAAGAAGTAGTAGTTGGAAGGGACCTTGGAGGTCATCTAGTCTAACCCCCTGCTCAGGCAGGAAACCCTATACCATTTCAGACAAACCAGATAATATACTTTAGTATGTAGGTGCCATGATCATGCTGTTGGTGTGATCCCGTTATGTGTATTAAATTTTGGATTGTACGATTCAACAAGTACTATGAATCTGAAAATTAATCTATCAAAACCAAGATAGTTAGGTTTGATATAGAAAAGCACATTATAGCAAATTATATCTAAAAGCAAAGAAAAAAAATGATAAATCTTTAGAAAATGTTTAGCAAAATGGAAAAACTGATGGAGAATGTTTAAGATACGAAAGTGCTGGTAGAAAGGAAATGGGTAGCACATGGTTTGTTCTGAGACATGAAGATTTGATTTAAAAAAATACGAAAATGGTGATGTCTAAGAATTTGGTCTTACCAAGCCAGTTGTATGGAAATTAGAGTTGAGTATGTCAGGGAAAAATTTGAATGCAGTGGGTAAAGGTATGTCTATGGAAATTCTCAATCATCCCAATCATGCTTGTCCCCAAAGGTGGTTTTTTTCACAAGGCAACTGGACTTCCTTGGTTTAATCCAAGAGTTCTTGGATGAGAAGTGTAACGAACTGCTTCCAACTATAATCGTGTGTAACATTTTTAATCCCAGCTTTTAAAAAAAGAGCTCGTGGCACATATCTGGCACACCCCCAGCTGTGAAGTAGGATAGGCTGAGAGTATACAGACGTTGAGCTTAATGGACTCCAGAAGATGGTAAAGGACAGGAAGGCCCAGAGGAACGTTGTCCATGGGGTTGCGATGGGTTGGACACGACTTTGCAACTAACAACAACAAATGCAGACATTGTGGGTGCTTCATCACTCGAAGTTTTTAAGAAGAGACTGGACAGCCACTTGTCTTAAAAGATATAGGGACACCTGCTTGAGCAGGGGGCTGGACTAGAAGACCTCCAAGGTCCCTTCCAGCTCTGTTGAGATTGATTGATTTTCAAGGGGGGAAAAAACCAAGAAAGTCTAGTTACCTTTTGAAAAAATAACAACAACTTTGGGGTGATTCGGCACATTCATCCCTTTCTGCCAATTCAAACTGGAACACATGATAGAGACACAGTCTTGAGGGCGCTGCAAAGAAGGCGGTTGGTAAAGAAGCCCGGGACACAAGGGGGTTTTTTCGGTTCTTTGTGTTAAAGGATATAGCCAGAGAAGAAAGAAAGAGAAAAATATTGGAAGTGAATAGCTAACAGTGAGGATGATGCCGTGTTGAAATACGGTAGTCTGTGTTCTTTGCTAAGAGACTCCTGGCAACAAATGGGCTGTGCCTCATAAAAACGGAAGGAGTTGGTGGCATATAGATTTCAGTCATCATCATCTCGCATACTTTTATCTGCAAAGCTTTAATTGAATTGTGTGGGGAAAGGAGTCCAGAAAATAATGCAATGCCAATTACTGGAATTGGGACTGGGAGGAGTATGCAGAATATTGAGGCAATTGAATAATGGGCATGTGAATGAATATAGGAAGGAATAGACAAAGGTATGTGATTTGAAATTTCCAGTGTGTCTACATAAATGTACATAATATGAGGAACACGTTTAATGCAGGAAAATAAATATGGTTTAGCAGGTATTAAATGGGTCTGAAGACCCATTTATTTGAACAAGCTGGCCTGGCCTGATGGGGGACGTTAGGGTTTTTAATGGGTTTTTTATATTGTTACTGTTTTTTATCTGGGCAATTGTTTAATTCTTTTTTTAATTTTTGTATTTGCTATTTATATATGCCCTGTTCACTGCCCTGAGTCCTTCGGGAGAAGGGCGGTATACAAATTTAATAAAATAGAAATAGAAATAGAAATCTGGTGAGTAGAAAAGAAGGACTGAAGGGTATAATTTATTTAAAGGGAAAGACAAAGGCCAAGCATATATTATAGGTTATATTTATATGTTATAGGTTATATTTATATGTGAAAGAAGTGCCCACACATATCCAGGAATTTGAGCATAGGAATAGGAGGAAAAGGAAACAACGTTTTACTGTGTGGCTATGCTCTGGACCACCAAATGAGACAGAAGATCTAGATAATACTTTCCTAAACCATTTTATAGAATGATCGTAGAGAAGCATAATAATAATAATGAGAGGTTTCAGTTATTTGGTCATCTGTTGGAAAATATGCTCAGCCAAGACTTCAAGATATATTGCAGTCCTTTTCATTTTCCAAAAGGTTAAAAGAAAAAGCAAAGGGATTCGCTCTCCAATATCATTCATAAGAGAGTGACTGAAGACATGCAAGCAGTAGCAAATTTGAGAGGAAATGATTGTATCATCTTGAATTTTAAAATATTGCAGAAACAGCAACGAGCAAAATTTAGTTTTCAAATAAAAAAAATAATTTTGCCGACATGTGACAAATTTCTGCCAGTCATAATAACATATATCTACACTAGATTCTAGGAGAGTCAGGTCCTCTAAGGCAGGGCCCCCCAACCTGCCAGTGTGCTCACGTGTGCGCACACACCCCCTCACTTGTGCTAGCGCCACGGCTGCAGGGCACAAAAACAGGATGCTCCATTGCAGGGCGCAAAAATGGGCTGCCACCGTGCCTCAGGGTGTGAAAATGAGATGCCGCTGTACCACAGGACACAAAAATGGGACGCTGCCATGCCTCGGGATGCAAAAATGGGACGCCACTGCCGCCCCTCAGGGGACAAAAATGGGCCACTGCTGTGCTGCAAGGTGCAAAAATGGCCGCCACTGTGCCACAAGGCACTGCGCCACACAAGAACTGGGCAGGGTTAGTGTGTATCATGCGGGCGCTAGCCCCATCACATTTGCGGCATGCAAGTGCTCACGGCCCCATGCGCATGCATGCACGCATATAAAATGCTTCCCTCTCCCTTTTCCTCCAGTCCACCAACCAAGAAAGGTTGGTTACCCCTGCTCTAAGGACCCTGTGAACAGAATCCAGAGGTCAGAGGGAACACAAGAGGGTTAAAAATTTCTCAAAAATAACGAAGAGGGGTTTTTTGTTTTGTTTTGTTTTGTTTGTGTTTTTTTTGCTGTTAATGACTAGTACAGGTACATTGGAATCTCTTGTTTCAGGAGTTGCATGTCCGCTTCAGTGTGACTAGTAATCTCAACTTGTTATATAAAAGTGTTTTTAAGTTTATCTAGATAAATAGTGGCTCTGAGGTCATCATACTTGCTTCCAATTTCATTGTTGTGATAATAAACAATTAAATTGCTTACAGAGTTGAGGACACACTTCAGCTTAGCATCTGAGAGTGATAATGCAGATCAAGATGAGATTGAAGCTGAAGAGGAACATGCTCCTGACACAGCTGTTCAGGTTCCTTGCCTTGTATTGGATGACGCGGTAGCTACCTCAGGAGTGAGCACCCTTAGTTCGACAGTCTCTCATGATTCTCAGGCTGCCCAGAGATCTCTGAATGTTCAACTTGGGAGGCTGAAATTGGAAACTAATAGGTGAGTCGAAATTTCCCCTATTTACAAAACTGGGTCAAGATTTTAACACGGATCCATGTATCATGTGGAATTTTTTTTCTGATTTTGTCTCAGGTTACCTTCATCAACCAGTTTACTTTATTTCAATCCACTTTTAATAATGCACCAATCACACCCCAAATCAGTGGAAGGTGACAGGGCACACTGTCTCAGTAGGATATTACTGAGGCAAATTACAGCAAAACATTAAAAGAGTGCATGTAATATTTAAATTATGTGAAAAATCATAAGTAACCGTATTGCAGTAAGATAACTTTCACATTATCCTCATGCAGCTATAATTGCATGCCATATTAATCCCATTAATAACACCACCAATCATCTCAGTTACAACCGTTCCTTACTCCCTAGTTCTAAATGTCTTTTGAGAGGTTTGGTTTTTTAAAAAACAATTTCCTAATAGCAAGAAGACAAGAGTTCTTAGAACTAGTAGTAGGGTGTACCACAAGAGGGCAGCACCTGCAGAAAGCACCTTCCCCCTCCAAGTGGTCTCCCACTGCACCACACGTGAAGTGGACACTTTTAGTAGACGCTGCCTGGAGTGATCAGACTTGATTGGGAGTAACTTTTTGCTGCAAGTAGCCAGGCCCCAAGCCATAAAGGACTTCATCAATCATAACACCGGGAATTGCACCCGAAGCAGACTAACAGCCAATACAGTACAGTAAGGGCCCTTCTGACAACAATTTCCATCTATTATTATTCCGGTAGGAGCTTAGAATCTGGGAGTATCTCCTACTTCTACACTAGCTCTTTTATGGAGAAACACAACTTTCTTCATAACTTAAAAGATGGAATTTTCCTGGATTCATTTGGCTAGTTAGCCAACAGCTGCTATGTTTTAGTTTTTTCTTCCCCTGCAAACAAAACACTGGAAACTGTTCAAGATTTGTGCTTGTGCTGAAGCTATTGGTTTATCTTACAGTTTAGCCAAGATCATTCATAAATCACAGCTTAGCTTTTTGAATAGTTTCTCCAACGAAATTTTTAATCGGCTCGATTTCTTCATGATGTTGCTGTGTTCTGCCTAGAAATACTTATGCAATAGGCAGGGAGAAATGATGTAATAAAATAAATAGATGAATTTACTTAAGGGGATGTTAGTCACATGTAAGCACAAAAGGGCCTTCTGTGTTTGCGGTCCAAATAACCTGTTCCTGGTAGACAGTAGAGTTATCTTGAAATGGCCTGAGGATATTGGGAGGGTGTTTGAACATTACTAATGCAATACTGTAGCAGCTTTACTTTTCAAAAATATTGATTTGCTCCTAACAAATAAATAAACCTAACTCCTTCTCATTTCCCTTTCATTTCTAACAGATTACTAGAAGAGCTAGTGCAGAAGGAAAGAGAATTTCAAGCCCTCCTTCACCATGCTATAGAAGAAAAAGAACAGGAGATCAAGCTTCTAAAGCTTAAGACTCAACCAATAGGTGCTTATTTGAACTCCTCAAAAGTAATTGTTCTTCCCACCACTTTCCAAACCAATATAGTCAAACCTTCCAACCTACTGCTTCCAGTATGCTGCTATTTCCCCCCCCCCCCATTGGGATGGACTTTTTCACCAACTAAAAGTTCCTTTTAGGCAGTTAATCAATTGAAATAAAAACATGACACCTATTTAGAACATGAAAGGAGGTGGGATTAGCTAAGAAGAAGTCTCTGCTTCTTTTTCAGATTTTTTCCCCCCTTTTTGGTCAAAAGGGATGAGTAAGTTAAATCACATATGTTTTTCAGCCCTGTATAAGGATTGCCCATTGCCCATTTCCAGATAGTATACTGCTCAAAAAAATAAAGGGAACACTTAAACACAGTGTACTGTATTTAATAGTAGGATGTCTTATTTTCTGTTCTCTTTATTTTTTTGAGCAGTATATTTCTGCATGCCACCACCTGCAGCTCATCATCTACTTGTAGGTTTTTATGTGAATGTTATTTTCCCTCTTCTCTCTCCTCCAGAGGCAATATACCATATGTTAATATACATCAGGGGTGTCAAACTGCCAGCCCACGGGCCGGATGCATCATGCCGAAACTGCGCCCACCCCATTGCCAGCAATGGGAAGAAAGTCACAATACGTCGCGACACGTCACGTGACGTTGTGAGTTTGACACCCCTGATATACATGATGGAGACAACTTGAACTGACAAGGTCTGAGTCAGCTTGCAATTCCAATTGGTTCTGCAGGTTTTCTATGGGACTACCCCCTTCCATCCAGCCTCCGATCTGCTCTCTTACTCCGCACTCTTTTTTGGCTGTAAAGGAAGATCACTATCACTATCTGGCTTTTATAAGACATTTGTTTTTAATTAGGCCTCGGTGTAAAGATTGAAAGCCCTGAAATTGGCTAACCAGTCCTTGTCCTAATAGCAATAGCACTAGCGATAACAAGTAGACTTATGTACCGGTTCACAGTGCTTTACAGCCCTCTCTAAGCGGTTTACAGAATCAGCAGATTGCACTCAACAATCTGGGTCCTTATTTTACTGACCTTGGACAGATGGCAGGCTGAGTCAAACTTGAGACGGTGGGACTCAAACTGCTGGCAGTCGGCAGAATTAGCCTGCAGTATTGCATTCTAACCCCTGTACAACCACAGCCTTTTAATACATTCAATCTAGTGGATTCAGTTTTCCAAGGAAAAGGAAAGGACTCATCTCTTTCATTTGGTTTCTCAGTGGCTATTACTACCAGGAGCCCTGCCTCCTTATGTTAACATTTTCTAGTAGTATACAAGGTATACTCATCAATCCTCACAGGTAAAATGCCTTTCTCAATTTTCAGCTCTTCAATTGCCTTTGCCCACCTGACAGCCATTAGCCAAGTGATACCAAAAAATGTCTAGTTCCCCCCCCCACACACACACACAATGGTCAATAAGTCATCCCATAGTTTCCACAGGGAAAAAAATCCAGTTGGTCCACAGCGAAAAGAAAAAAAATAAGTGGAAATGCAGTGCATGGAGTAACCAGATCTCTGTATGTGTCAATTGGAAGAGGCTTCTCCCACAGTGAATCATGTTTGATAGGACTGGAATGTCAACTGAGGCTCATAGAATGTTGTGTGTTAAAGCTGTCTAGACCAGGGATAGGCAGCCTCGGCTCTTTTATGACTCATGGACTTCAACTCCCAGAATTCCTGAGCCAGCCAAGCTGGCTCAGGAATTCTGGGAGTTGAAGTCCATGAGTCATAAAAGAGCCGAGGTTGCCTACCCCTGGTCTAGACTAATAAACAAAATGCACACTTGGTTTTACATATGATAACTGCAGCAAGAATAAGCTATGCACAAGGCTGGAAAAATGAACGAGTACCATCATCAGAAGAGGAATTAGTAAAGAAGATATTGGAAGGTGCAGAAATGGACAGATTAACTATGAGATTAAAAGACAAAGAAGAAACAGAATACTATGAAAGCTGGAATACTATTTTATAATTGGTTGGAGAAGAAAACCAAAGAGTGAAATTTGTATACGTATTAATAGATTATGAACTCAGCTCACACGTTGTTTGGAAAATTAACATATGTATGTAATGAATAAAAAGCTGTCTAGACGAGAGCAAAACAGAGTTTTCCAGGTATCCAGGAAGGATATATTGTGATGTCAGCAAGATCGTGAGCAGGAAGGAAGCATAGAAAAGCACCTGGGTGTATGTGTTTCCTACTCCTCTCAAGGAAAACAAGAACTAGTTTTTTATTATTATTATAAAGATGAGTAAAAATTTCATTACAATTAACTGCTGCTCAGTTTCTCAAGGGTGAATAGGGCTTGACCTTCTTCTTCCTTCCTTCTCCCAACTTTCTGCTTTCCAAAAAGGAGTCAAGACTTTTTCCTTAAGCTAAATTTTTTGGTTTTTTTTTTAAAGAGCTTCTTAAGTGTTTATTGGTTTTTACTGGCTTGCTTTAGCCAGCCGCAATGCCCTATATAGATGGGAAAGCAGTTACAGATTATATTAATAAATAATTATATACGGTAGCCCAGGGCTATCCAACTTTGGCAACTTTCAGACCTGTGAAAATTCCCCAGCCAGCCATGCTGGGAGTTGAAGTCCACAAGTCTTAAAAGTTGCCAAGATTGGACACCACCTCTGGGTACTAGGAAAAGGCATATCAGCAACTATCTTCTCCTGCATTTTTATTTTTATCTCTGCTTTTGAATGGCCACTGATACAAATGGAATTCTGGATCTTTTTGATTTTGGTCCGATTTAGCATGCAGTTCTTACAGTGTTATGAGAGAATTCCAAAACAAAGCCAAGAAAGTTTAATTGAATTCAGTATAGATTTCTATCTGTAATCCGCCAAACTATGACTAAAATGCTCATAGCATTTGTACTACTTTCAGAAGAGACTCCTTCTCTTGAAAACATTTTTTCAGTTAATTAAGGTTAATTATGGTTAGAATCATACTTAAAACCAACCCAGTACTAAAATTCATAATCCTTCATGCTTCACTTATGTGTACAGGGCTAATTTTAAGGATACCAGTCTCTCATCATGTGGTGTTTTCCAAATGTGTTTCATTATGACTTTCATCATCCCCAACCAGTTTGCACCATTATAACAATACTTGCTGAGGGTGGTGGTAATTCCAGTTCAACTAATCTTGCACACCTCAGAGTGGAGTGTGATATACAATTTTTATGTATTAGTCTGGAAAAAGTGTAGCTACATTTGGAATTGCATATCATCTTATAACTATGCTAACTCGTGTCAAAATTTTTCTAGATATTCCTGGCTTGTCTGTCTCTCACTTTAGTACACAGGATAGAGGAACTGAGGATCCAGATCTTATTAGCTGGCTGAGAATTCATGGTGCTGACAAGGAAACTATAAACAGGGTAGGAAATACGTTCCTTGGGTCTTCTACAAAGTAAAATTACCTACCTACCCCCCAATGCCAGAACTTACTTTTTTTCAAGTAAGATGACATCTTCTATGACAAACTTTTTTTTTACCCCTCCCCCCCATGCCATGCATATGGCCCTGTTTAAGTATGAAGTGTGGCTTTTGCTTATCTCTTTAACAGAAATACATTATAATAATAATAAAGTTGGAAGGGACCTTGGAGGTCATGTAGTCCAACCCCCTGCTCAGGCAGGAAACCCTATACCATTTTAGACAAATAGCTGTCCAGTCTCTTCTTAAAACCTTCCAGTGTTGGAGCATTCACCGCTTCTGGAGGCAGGTTGTTCCACTGATTAATTGTTCTAACTGTCAGGAAGTTTCTCCTTAGTTCTAGGTTGCTTCTCTCCTTGATTAGTTTCCATCCAATGCTTCTTGTCCTGCCTTCAGGTGCTTTGGAGAATAGCTTGACTCCTTCTTCTTTCTGGCAGACAGAGATATTGGAACACTGCTATCATGTCCCCCCCTCGTCCTTCTCTTCATTAAACACATATTTTAATAATATTCTCCAAAATGTGACAAAATAAAACTATACTGTATTTGGGTTACAAGTTTCCAGCTTACGATTTTTCATGAAAATATCTCACCTTCTTTATAAAAGCAAGTCACAGAACCACCAGAATGTCTGACACAATTGTGGTTTTCTGTGTATTTTTTTAAGACCTCCCTATGTTAAGAAACCATACAACACGTAACAAGGGTCAAAATTAAAATCTGAATTCTGTATGACTGACACACAAAGGAATTATATACTGATAGAAGTCAATAGCTACCACCACTGATTCTTTCTGGATACCATACAAACTATGACAATCACAACATTTTAAAAACAATGTTTTTGTTGTTGGTTGGTTGGTTGGTTTTGAAGTCCAAGTAACTGAGGTGAAGATGTTCCATGATTAAATTCATGCTAAAAAAACCCTGCATTTATAAAATAGTTAATAAAAATATTCATCTCTTAAAAATACAGTATGGAGGTACAAATACCAAATGATGGAAATGAAGAGGGCTAAATCTGTTACTCGGATTTGGCTTCTTTGTCATCAGATACTTCAGCAGCTGGTGCTTCGTTAGTTTTGGTATCTCCATTCAAAGAGAAAAGTTAAGTTAGACTAGTCAAGCTAGTGAAATCTCTTCAGAGGGTTTTTCTAACAAAAGTTAGAAAACAAGTTTGAAAAGTTAGAAAACAAAAATAAAAAAGTGGTCAAAAAAGGTTACGGTCACTCATGCACTCGTTATCTCCCATATAGATTACTGCAATGTTCTCTACATGGGGCTGCACTTGAAGACTACCCGGAGGCTCCAGCTGGTGCAGAATGCAGCCGCACGGGTTGTGATGGGAGCATCCCGATATTCCCATATTACACCCCTCCTGCATGAGCTGCATTGGTTACTGGTTGCCCTCCGGATGAGATTTAAGGTGCTGGTTCTTACCTTTAAAGCCCTACATGGCTTAGGCCCAGGATATATGCAGGACCGTCTGCTGCCGGGAGCGACTTCCCATCGCCCAGTGCGCTCACACAGGGAGGGCCTCCTCAGGGTGCCATCGGCTAGACAATGTCGGCTGGTGACCCCCAGGGGGAGGGCCTTCTCTGTGGGAGCACCAGCCCTGTGGAATCAACTTCCCCTTGGGCTCCAGATGGCCCCGGACCTCCGGTCCTTTTGTCGCGGCCTTAAAACATTTCTTTTCCATCAGGCTGACCTGGACTGACAATAGGGATTTTTAAAAATGTTTTTAATATTTTATCATTGGGGCTTTAATTTAATTTTTAACATTTGTATTATTGTCTTTTATTGTTGTTAGCCACCCTGAGTCCTTCGGGAGATAGGGCGGCATATAAGTCCCAAAAATAAATAAATAAATAACTTTTACATTCAATATTTTTATTTATTTTATTAGATTTATATACCGCCCTTTCCCAAAGGACTCAGGGTGGTTTACAGGGTATTTAAAACAAGAAATACAAAAGTTAAAAACAATTTAAAAAATTACATCAATCCCTGGGGAAAAAAAAGTAAAAACTCCAATTAAAATTAAAATTAAAATTCTCAGCCTGGGCCAGAGAGCTCGAAGAGCCAGGTCTTCAGGTCCCGGTGGAATGAACGGAGGTCGGGGGCAGTCCTGAGCTCCACGGGCTGCTGGTTCCAGAGGGCAGGCGCACCCACTGAGAAGGCTCTCCCCCTGGGTGTTATCCGCCGGCAATCTTTTACCGGCGGCACCCTGAGCAGACCCTCCCTGTGGGAGCGCACTGGACAAAGGGAACTTGATGCTGGCAGCAGGTGTTCCCTCAGATATCCCGGACCCAAGCCATTTAGGGCTTTATAGGTCATCACCAGCACCTAGAAATTAGGTGCTAGGCCTAGAACCTAATTTTTAAATAGCATTACTTCATTAGTGCTTGATTATATTTCTTTGTAGTGGCTGACCTTGAGAATTCAGCTCATTTCAGTATTGATTAGTTTTTGCAACAGTGATAAAACGTGATGTGCCATAAAATGAATTATTGTATTAATCTGCTTTATATGTATATAGATAATCCTTGACTTACAACAGTTCATTTAGTGACCATTCGGCACTGAAAAATATGACTTACGACTGTTTTTCATAGTTATGACCTTTGCAGCATCCCCATGATCATGTGATCAAAATTCAGATGCTTGGTAACTCGTTTATATTTATGTCTTTTGCTGTGTCCCAGGATCATGTGATCACATTTTGCAATCTTTTGACAAGCAAAGTCAACGGGGAAGCCCAATTCATTTAAGAACCAGATTACTAACTTATCAACTGTAATGATTCACTTAACAACTGTGGCAAGAAAAGTCGTAAAATGGGGCAAAACTCACTTAACAAATGTCTCACTTAACAACAGAAATTTTGGGCTCAGTTGTGATCATAAGTTGAGGACTACCTGTACTGTATTAAACATTTTGATAACATTTCAGGATAAATTTCGCATTTCAGGACAAATACCTGTTTAATTAGGCATATTATAAAAAACTGAGGGCAAAAACGTAATAATAACTTGCAGCTCCATCAGCATAACTTTTACTAAGCCTTTATTTTTTTTAGTTTCTAGCAGAAGAATACACATTGACGGATGTACTCTGCTATGTTACCAGGGATGATTTAAAATGCCTTAGACTCAGGTAAGTATTTTTTTAAAAAATTATTTATACTACTCATGATGAAAAACTGACAGGTCCATTTTGCGCATAGGTATAGCTGAACATATGTTAGTTTTATAATCTAATAAATGTTACTTTGTGCATAAAGTAACATTATCTCTTGCTTAAACAAGCCCAATCCCTAGCATCGTTTTGGCTTCTGAATTCTTTGAATATTTATCCTTGATTTGGGTTACAAGTCACCACATCTTCCAATTGAAATTGAAGGTCTGGGAACAACAAGGAGAACATGGCAAATACCGTTTAGTCAAGGCTACTTCATAATATTGATAACTGAAATTTTAAGGATGCCGATGAAAAACTAATAGAACTAGGGGACATTGAATAAATAAGCAGCATTAAACACATCGGTATTTATAATAGCTTTTTTTGTAGCAGTTCAACTGCTAAATTATTTATGCGAATCATAATTTTTTTTTTATTTTTTATTTTATTTTAATTCCATTTATATCCCGCCCTTCTCCGAAGACCCAGGGCGGCTTACAAGCTTAGCAGTAGCCTTCATTCTATGTATATGCCTGCTTATTAGGGCTTTCGCCCCCCCCAAGCGGCATTATTACAAAGTCAGCTTATTGCCCCCAACAATCTGGGTCCTCATTTTACCTACCTCGGAAGGATGGAAGGCTGAGTCAACCTTGAGCCTGGTGGGATGCGAACCTGCACTAATTGCAGGCAGCTGGTGTTACTTAAGGAGGTATTAGCCCACTGCTCCACCAAGGCTCATTTGTTGCTCTTAACTAAATAAAAATGACCGTAATCTCTGATTTCCTTCTCTCTTCCTCTATCTTTTCTGTCTTCTTTAATCTATTCCCTAGCCTAAGGCAGCTTACAAAAAGCTTGTCTTGGTGAGATGGTATATTTGATTTTTTAATATATGAAAAACCTTAACTGCTGGGTTCAGTTAATTATATAGAGCATTACAGGTTCAGCATTGCTGAAACGATACATAGGCCAGTTTGTGCTTCAGAATTAAAGCTACTGGATACTGACTGTTAGAAAAGATTGGAAAGGTCATGAAATGTATTTTTAAAGCACCAACTTTAAGCTAAAAATACAAGTTTTAACATTGTGAGACAAAAAAAAGACATGGAGATATTTCTAACAAGTATAATTGGAGCGTTCTGAGAGGATTACAGAGTTTTTTGAA